>NW_026596125.1:11076541-11197660 GCF_907164565.1 Psammomys obesus | reverse complement strand
ATATAATATAATATAATATAATATAATATAATATAATATAATATAATCTGCCATCAGATATTTTTTCCTTGATGTCTATCTACTTTATTTATTGGGTCAGATTCTCTCACGTGAACTTACTGCTCACTGATTGGCAAGGCCAAGTGTCCTGGAAGCCCTGCTTAACAAAGTTCCAGTGAATGTATTGGATTGAAACTTTGCAATTCTTTATAGACCTTGAAAGAACAATTCTCAATTTCATATAGAAAAACAAAAAAAAAAACTTGAAATAGCTAAAACAACGCTGTGCAATAAAAGATCTTCTGTAGGCACATCCTTCCTTGATTTCAAGCTGTCCTATAGAGGAACAGTAATAAAAATGGCATGGTATTGGCATAGAAACAGACTTCTGGATCAATGGAATCAATTAAAGATCCAGAAATAAATCCATATACCTACAGATACTTGATATTTTTACAAAGAAGCCAAGACCATTCAATCAAAAAAAAGAGAGAGAGAGAGAGAGAGAGAGAGAGAGAGAGAGAGAGAGCATCTTCAACAAATAGTGCTGGTCTAACTGGATGTCTGCAGGTAGAAAATGCAAATATATCTATATTTATCTTCCAGAAAGTCCAAGTAAATCAAAGACCTCAGCATAAAACCAGACACACTGAACCTGATAGAAGAGAAAGAGAAGGAAAAGACCCTTGAACACATTTGCACAGGCGACAACTTTCTGAAAAAAATACCAGTAGTGTAGGAATTAAGATATCAACATTTAATAATGGGACCTCATGAAACTTAAAACCTTCTGCAAGACAAAAGACAGTGTAAATAAGTTAAAATGACATGCAACAAAATAGGAAAAGATTTTTGCCAACTCTACATCTGACAGAGGACAAATTTCCTATATATATAAATATATATATATATATATATATATATTCCTATATAAATATATATATATTTCCTATATATATATTTGATATATATATATTTCCTATATATATATTTGATATATATATATTGATATATATATATCAAAAAAAACTAGACATCAACAAACCAAATAACCCAATAAAAAATGCATACAGATCTCAACAGAGCGTTCTCAATAGAGAAATCTCAAATGGCTGAGAAACACTTAAATCTTCAACATCCTTAGCTATCAGAGAATGTAAATAAACATGACTCTGAGATTTCATCTTATATATGTCAGAATGGCAAAGATTAAAAACACAAGTGACAGCTCATGCTGGCAAGGATGAGGAGCAAGGAAAACACTCCTCCATTGCTGATGGGAGTGCAAATTTGTACAGCCACTTTTGAAATCAATATGGTAGTTTTCAGAAAACTGGAGATTGATTCTACCTCAAGATCCAGGTATACCACTCCTGGGCATATACCCCCAAAATGCTCCATTATATAACAAAAACACTTGCTCAACTATGTTCATAGCACCTTTATTCATAATAGCCAGACACTGGAAATCACCTAGAAGTCCCTCAACTGAAGAATGAGGTGATACATTTATACAATAGTGAGACTCCCAACAGAGGGAATTGGGGCTTTTGCTAATAATGCCTTTGCCTGCTTCAAGAACTGTTTTTCTCCTAAGTTGCCTCATCCAGGCCTTAATATGCGGGAAGGTGTCTAGTCCTACTGCAACTCAACATGCCATGTTTGGTTGATATCCCTGGGAGGCCTGCCCATTTCTGAAGGGAAACAGAGGAGGAGTCAATGGGGACAGAGGTGCAGGAGAGAAAATGCAGGAGATGGAGGAGGGGAGGGAGGAAAACTGTGGTTGTGATGTGATAGGTGAGAGAATAAATTAATGAAAAAATGTTTTCCTTAACTCTATGTTGCATACCCACATATGTATGTGTGTATGTATGCTTAAACATGTATGTCTATGATTCGGGTATTATATGTTTAAGATAAGAACCAAAGCCTTTCCATCTCTGTTCATTGTGGGTAAGAAAAAATAGAAACTATGTTTTTCTAATAGCCATGGCACTAGTTGTCACTGAAATACAAAGTGCAGAAACTGAGGATCAGAATCAACAAGGTAATGAAAGGAACTTGCCTGGTGTTTTCAACTCTTTACAAATCTCAGCAGTGATGCTGGAGGAAGATAGTGTAAGTTCTTTCATAAAGTTAAAAGTGGTTCGTACAAAGCTATGCTTTACTTTTGTGAATCCTCACAATCATGCATGCCTTATATAACACACAAACTATTTAATAGTTACTTACTTTTGACAATTAATTTTTGTTAGGTTTTTTCATATAAAGAGAAGATATTCACAACTCAGATTGTCAAAGAGAATGCAGAATGTTTATGATGTGGTGGAAGTGAGGAAAGGCAATAAGGAAAGATTAATAGGGACATACTTTATCCTCTTCTTATTTTAGAGAAGCAACATTTTGACTTCATATTTCTAATTGAAAAAAAAAAGAGTCTGCAGTCTTAACTCCATAAATAGTATCTTGTAAAGTTCTAACTAAGATAAGAGAGAAATTTGAAATTCTTGGGATAAACTTAATGTAGGCAACTACAAATGTTTATAAATAAATTTTCAAAGTGAATATATTCTGTAGTTCATCTAAAATGCGATGGAAACTAGAGAAAGGTGCATGGAAATGCATCTTCCAATAAGTAAACATCATTTATTTAACATGGAATGATTTTTGTTATACTTAGTTTCTTACATATTGCTACTTTCAAGATAGTAGCTGTCCTTCTTCCTTTTATTTATTGAATGACTTCTCTTCCTTCTCTCTCATACATTAATTTCTGTCTTTCTCTTTAGTTAACTAGTTAGTATCTCTTTTCTCAGATTTTTACTTTCTCTACAGATCTATTTTGTATCTCAAAAGAAAAAATCTTTTTACATCGAGTGGACATATTGCTCAGTGACCAGTAAGAAGCCTCTAAAAGATTCTTTTTTTTCTTTTTTTAATTTTTATTATTATTTGTTTTAATTTAATTTTGTTTTATTAATTACACTTTATTAACTTTGTATCCTCCCATAAACCCCTCCCTCCTCCCCTCCTGGTCTCACCCTCCCTCCCCCTTCTTCACGCATGCCCCTCCCTCTGTATCCCAGCTGTATTCTGCTCCCTCATTCCCTCCCAATCCCACCTTCACTCCCTCATCTCCTCCCTGCCCCTTTCCAAGTCCACTGATTGGGGAGGACCTCCTCCCCTTTCGTCTGGCCCTGTTTTATCAGGTAGCTTCAGGACTGGCTGCAAAGCTCTCCTCTGTGGTCTAGCAGGACTGCTCCTCCCTTGGGGGGTAGGGAGGTCAAAGAGCTTGCCATTGAGTTCCTGTCAAAAATGGTCCCTGCTCCCCTTACTATGGAAAACCAATTGGTTACTGAGCTATCACAGACTACATCTGAGTAGAGGTTCTAGGTTATATCCATACATGGTCCTTGGTGGAGTATCAGTTTCAGAAAAGACACCTGTGCCCAGATATATTTGGTCCTTCTGGATTTCTTATCCTTTCCACACCATACTAATTCCCCTTCTTTCATATGACTCCCTGCACTCTGCCAAAGGTTTGGTTATGAGTCACAGTTTCTGAGCTGTGGACTTCCTCTAAAAGATTCTAACCAGCAGGGGATTGAAGCAGATGCTGAGACTCACAGCCGAACTTGGAACAGAGCACAGGGTGTCTTACGGCAGAAAGGGGATATAAAAGAACTCGGAGGGGGAGGGGGGGCAAGATGGCAGCGCCGGGAGGACTCTCATTCTGAGGAACAGCACAGCAGGATTGGCACAGTGACCAGCAATCAGAACTCGCGGCCATAAAACACAAGTGGTTGTGTTTCTCAGGTGAGAGGATACCCCACGGTGGGGGATTCGATCAGCTTTAACTCACCCGGCAAAACCGCGGAAGAGACCCCCGTTCCGCCAGGCGCTTGGTCACCAGCCCAGAGCTACCCGCCAGCGCGATCTGGTCACGGTCCCAGACTGAACTGTGGGCCCACAACACCATAGACTGGATTTCCCAGTCGAGAGATAACCCCACGGAGCAGGAAACAATTGGGACCGACCCTAGGTTACCCAGACATCCCCTGGAAAAGACTCGGGTTCCGCGGGTGCCCCAGGAGCCAGCCCGGACCCAGAGCCGGGAGGGACAAAGGGCCTGCCTGCACAGAGCCCTGCCTGCGCGCTTTCGCCGCCTCAGATAGAACTGTGGGCACCAGGGCAACAGGGCACCAGACTGCGTGTCTCTGGCAGGAGGAAACCCCCAGTGGAGGGGGTCAGCAGCTCTAACGCTTAGGACACCCAGCACCAAAACACTTCCTGGACTCACGCAGACTCTAGTGCAGGCAGAAGCGCTGTGCTCTGCCGCCATTGTTGCGTTCCCCTGGGGCACTGGGACACACAGCTGCATCCTCGGACCTGCAGGAGTCGAAGAGCCATTACAGCAGCCCTCAGATACTGTACCAGGGATCGGCCAGTTGTCCCTGGCTGGACTGCCAAAACTGTAGGAATCCCTGATCCTTCAGGGGGGCTGCACCCACAGCATCTGGACCAGAGTGGTGCCTACAGCCGCCATCCCAGACAGAGACACACAGCTTCTGGTCCAGAGTGAGGCACCCAGCCTCCAGACCAGAACAGTGCCCCCAGGCGCCAACTCAATCTAGGTGCACATTCTCCAGGTCCAGAGCAGAGCAATCATCCTCTGGCCCAGAGACTTGCTGAGTGCACCTCCCACTTTCTCAGACAGAACTGTGTGCCCCAGGATAACAGACTGAGTTTCCCTGTTGGGAGAAAACCCCATAGCTAGGGAATCAGCAGTTTCTTCAAGAGGACTGTACATGGAAATTTAGTGAGCAGCAGCACACTAAATTTATAACAAGAAACCCAGCAGTGGGGCAGCTGTCTTGAGAAATTTTATGGGTAAGAGGAGATCCCCCCCTGCCTAACATAGACCACAGCTACTACTCAGGGCTATAAACCTGAGGTGAGCAGTGGCATCTCCGGAGAAACACTGGCCATACAGTGACCATAACCAAAAAGCAGAGAAGGACTCCTTCAGGAAAAATCATCTTCCGGCCAAGGGGATACTCCCTACCTCAGGACTCCAGGAAGCACAGAAACTAACAGCCAAAACCTAAATCAGCCCAATGGGTAGAGGTCAGCGTAAAGGCTCAACCAACAAAAGACAGAGCAATATGGCATCTCCAGAACCCAGCCATCCAGGGGCAAACAGCCCTGAACAATGCAGCATAATAGAAAATCAAGAAGAGGACCTTACATCTATGTTGATGAAGAGGATAATAGAGGAGACAAATAAAATACGTAAAGAATTAGAGGAAGATAAAACCAAACAGATCATGGCTATCCGTAAAGAAATGGAGGAAGATAAAGACAAGCAAATTAGGGCCATCCGTGAAGAAATACGGGAAGATGCAGCCAAACAGCTTGTGGCCTTCAGAGAAGAAATAATTAAATCACTGAAAGAAATCAAAGAGACAGAGTTGAAGGAACTAAAAGAAAAAGAGGAAAATACAAGCAGACAGGTGAAGGAAGTAAACAAAACAACTCAAGACCTGAAGATAGAACTAGAAAAATTAAAGAAAACACAAATGGAGGAAATAATGGAGAGGAAGAATTTAGGGAAGAAAACAGGAACTACAGAGGTAAGCATAACCAACAGAATACAAGAAATGGAAGAAAGAATCTCAGGTGTAGAAGATACAATGGAAGAAATCGATGTATCTGTCAAAGAAAATGTGAAATCCAAAAAATTCCTGACACAGACCGTCCAAGAAATCCAAGACAATATGAAAAGACAAAACCTAAGAATAATAGGAATAGAGGAAAAAGAAGACTCCCTTCTCCAAGGCCCAGAAAATATTTTCAACAAAATCATTGAAGAAAATTTCCCCAAGTTAAAGGAGAAGCCAATAAGGATACATGAGGCCTACAGAACACCCAACAAATTTGACCAGAAAAGAAAATCCTCCCGCCACATAATAATCAAAACAGGAAGTATACAGAACAAAGAAAAAATACTAAAAGCTGCAAGGGAAAAAGTCCAAGTAACATATAATGGCAAACCCATTAGAATCACACCTGACTTTTCAACAGAAACTATGAAAGCCAGAAGGGCCTGGACAGATATCATGCAGACCCTAAGAGAACACAGATGTCAACCCAGGCTACTATACCCTGCAAAACTCTCAGTCCTCATAGACGGAGAAAACAAGATATTCAATGACAAAAACAAATTTCAACAATACCTACACACAAATCCAGCATTACAGAAGACACTGGAAGGGAAAATACAACCCAAGAAAATTAGCTTCTGTCAAGAAAACACAGGAAATAATTAACCTTACTACAGCAAAACAAAAAGCAACCAAGCACACAAACTTATGAACACAGCCAACATCAAAATCAAAGGATCTAACAGCCACTGGTCATTAATCTCTCTCAACATCAATGGACTCAACTCTCCAGTAAAAAGACACAGATTAACAGAATGGATACGTAAACAAAACCCAGCAATCTGTTGCATACAAGAAACACACCTAAGACACAAAGATAGACATTACCTGAGGGTAAAAGGTTGGAAGATGACTTTCCAAGCAAATGGACCCAAGAAACAAGCAGGAGTAGCCATTCTAATATCTGATAAAATAGACTTTCAACCAAAATTAATAAAAAGAGATGAGGAAGGACACTTCATACTCATCAAGGGAAAATTCCACCAGGAAGACATCACAATCCTGAACATCTATGCCCCAAATACAAGAGCACCCACATTTGTAAAAGAAACATTGATAAAATTTAAACCACATATAGATCCCCACACATTAATAGTGGGAGACTTCAACACCCCACTCTCAACAAAGGACAGGTCAACAAAACAGAAATTAAACAAAGAAACAATATCTCTGACAGAGGTCATGAATCAAATGGACCTCACAGACATCTACAGAACTTTACACCCAAACACAAAAGAATTTACCTTCTTCTCAGCACCTCATGGAACCTTCTCCAAAATAGACCATATAGTTGGTCACAAAGCAAGCCTCAACAGATACAAGAAGACTGAAATAATCCCTTGTATCCTGTCTGATCACCATGGAATAAAGCTGGACTTCAACAACAACAGAAATAGCAAAAAGCCTACACACTCATGGAAACTGAACAACTTGTTACTAAATGACAGCTGGGTCAGGGAAGAAATAAAGAAAGAAATTAAAGCCTTTCTAGAACTCAATGAAAATGAAGACACAACATACCCTAACTTGTGGGACACAATGAAAGCAGTGCTAAGAGGAAAGTTCATAGCACTAAGTGCCTTCAAGAAGAAATTCGAGACAGCTCATTCAAGCAACTTAATGGCCCACTTAAAAACCCTAGAAAAAGAAGAAGCAGACACACCAAAAAGGAGTAGACGGCTGGAAATAATCAAACTCAGGGCTGAAATCAATCAATTAGAAACAAATAAAACAATTCAAAGAATCAATGAAACCAAGAGCTGGTTCTTTGAGAAAATCAACAAGATAGACAAACCCTTAGCCAAGCTAACTAAAAGGCAGAGAGACACCACCCAAATCAACAAAATCAGAAATGAAAAGGGGGACATAACTACAGACACTGAGGAAATCCAAACAATCATTAGGACTTACTTCAAAAGTCTATATGCCACAAAATTTGAAAATCTAAATGAAATGGACAATTTTCTTGATCGATTTGACTCACCAAAGCTGAATCAGGACCAGGTAATTCAACTAAATAGTCCTATATCCCCCAAAGAAATAGAAGCAGTCATCAAAAGTCTCCCATCCAAAAAAAGCCCAGGACCAGATGGCTTCAGTGCAGAATTCTACCAGACCTTCAAAGAAGAGCTAACTCCAATTCTCTTCAAACTATTCCACAAAATAGAAACAGAAGGAACATTACTAAACTCATTCTATGAAGCCACAATCACCTTGGTACCTAAACCTCACAGAGACTCAACAAAGAAAGAGAATTTCAGGCCAATCTCCCTTATGAACATTGATGCAAAAATACTTAACAAAATACTTGCAAACCGGATCCAAGAACACATCAAAGATATTATCCACTATGACCAAGTAGGCTTCATCCCAGGTATGCAGGGGTGGTTCAATATAAGGAAATCCATCAATGTGATCCACCATATTAACAAACTGAAAGAAAAAAACCACATGATAATCTCCCTAGATGCTGAAAAAGCATTTGACAAAATCCAACATCCATTCATGTTTAAAGTACTGGAGGGTTCAGGGATACAAGGCACATATCTAAACATAGTAAAGGCGATATACAGCAAGCCTATAGCCAACATCAAACTGAACGGAGAGAAACTTAAAGCAATCCCACTGAAATCAGGGACAAGACAAGGCTGCCCACTCTCTCCATATCTCTTCAACATAGTGCTGGAAGTCCTTGCTAGAGCAATAAGACAGTCGAAGGAGATCAAGGGGATACAGATGGGAAAGGAAGAAGTCAAATTATCACTATTTGCAGATGATATGATAGTATATATGAGTGACCCCAAAAAC
Source organism: Psammomys obesus (assembly GCF_907164565.1). Lineage (NCBI taxonomy): Eukaryota > Metazoa > Chordata > Mammalia > Rodentia > Muridae > Psammomys > Psammomys obesus. Next base: position 11,189,129 of record NW_026596125.1, on the reverse strand, counting down.
TCTACCAGGGAACTCCTACAGCTGATAAACACCTTCAGCAAAGTGGCCGGATATAAAATTAACTCAAAAAAATCAGTAGCACTCCTGTATACAAAAGACAAAAGGGCTGAGAAAGAAATTAGAGAAACAACACCATTCACAATAGCCACAAATGACATAAAGTACCTTGGCGTAACCCTAACCAAGGAAGTCAAAGACTTGTATGAAAAAAATTTCAAGTCTCTGAAGAAAGAATTAGAGGAAGATATGAGAAGATGGAAAGATCTCCCATGCTCATGGCTTGGCAGGATTAACATAGTAAAAATGGCCATCTTACCAAAAGCAATCTACAGATTTAATGCAATTCCCATCAAATTGCCAACACAATTCTTTACAGACCTGGAAAGAAAAATTCTCAACTTTGTATGGAATAACAAGAAACCGAGAATTGCTAAAACAATCCTCTACAATAAAAGATCTTCTGAAGGTATCTCCATCCCTGATCTCAAGCTGTACTATAGAGCAACAGTTATAAAAACTGCATGGTACTGGCATAGAAACAGAATGGTGGATCAATGGAATCGAACAGAAGACCCAGAAATAAACCCACACACTTACGGACACCTGATTTTTGACAAAGATGCCAAAACCATACAATGGAAAAAAGATAGCATCTTTAACAAATGGTGCTGGTCCAACTGCATGTCTACATGTAGAAAAATGCAAATAGATCCATACTTATCACCCTGCACAAAACTGAAGTCCAAGTGGATCAAAGACCTCAACATAAAACCAGACACATTAAATCGGCTAGAAAAAAAAGTGGGGAATACCCTAGAACTCATTGGTACAGGAGAAAACTTCCTGAACAGAACACCAACAGCACAGGCTCTAAGAGCAACAATCAATAAATGGGACCTCATGAAATTGAAAAGCTTCTGTAAAGCAAAGGACACCGTCATCAAAACAAAGCGACTACCTACAGATTGGGAAAAAATCATCACCAACCCTCTATCTGACAGAGGACTCATATCCAATATATATAAAGAACTAAACAAGCTGAAAAGCAACAAACCAAGTAATCCACTTAAAAAATGGGGAACAGAGCTAAAGAGAGAATTCTCTGCAGAGGAATATCGAATGGCAGAGAAGCACTTAAAGAAATGCTCAACCTCATTAGCCATTAGGGAAATGCAAATCAAAACAACCCTGAGATTTCACCTTACACCCATCAGAATGGCCAAGATGAAAATCTCAAGGGACAACACATGCTGGAGAGGTTGTGGAGAAAGGGGAACCCTTCTCCACTGCTGGTGGGAATGTAAACTGGTACAACCACTCTGGAAATCAATCTGGCGCTTTCTCAGACAAATAGAAATAGCGCTTCCTCAAGATCCAGCCATACCACTCCTAGGCATATACCCAAAAGAGGCGCAAGTACACAACAAGGACATTTGTTCAACCATGTTTGTAGCAGCTTTATTTGTAATAGCCAGAAGCTGGAAACAACCCAGATGCCCCTCAACTGAAGAATGGATGCAGAAACTGTGGTACATCTATACAATGGAGTATTACTCAGCAATGAAAAATAAGGAAATCATGAAATTTGCAGGTAAATGGTGGGACCTGGAAAGGATCATCCTGAGTGAGTTGACCCAGAAGCAAAAAGACACTCACGATATATACTCACTCATATAAACATACAATATAGAATAAACCCACTAAAAGCTGTACATCTAAACAAACTAAGCAAAAGAGAGGACCCTAACTAAAATGTTCAATCCCCATCCTGAAAGGCAAAGAGGATGTACATCAGAAGAAAACGAAAATAGGAAACAACCTCGGAACCCACTACAGAGGGCCTCTGAAAGCCAGAAGAAAACAGGAAACAACCTTGAAACCTGCCACAGAGGGCCTCTGAAAGCTTCTGCAGTATAGACTGTCAAAGCAGATGCTGAGCCTGATGGCCAACTGATGGGCAGAGTGAATGGAATTTTATGTAAGAAGTGGGAAATAGTAAGAGCTGGAGGGAACGGGAACTCCACAAGCAGAGCAACAGAACAAGATAATTTGAACACAGGGAACTTCCCAGAGACTCATACTCCAACCAAGGACTATTTGTGGAGATGACCTGGAACCCCTGCACAGGTGTAGCCCATGGCAGTTCAGTGTCCAAGTGGGTTCCATAGTAATGGGAAGAGGGACTGCCTCTGACATAATCTGATTGGCCTGCTCGTTGATCACTTCCCCCTGAAGGGGGAGCAGCCTTACCAGGCCACAGTAGAGGACAATGCAGCCACTTTTGATGAGAACTGATAGACTAAGATCAGAAAGAAGGAGAGGAGGACCTCCCCTATCAGTGGACTTGGGGAGTGGCATGCATGCAGAAAGGGGAGGGAGGGTGGGATTGGCAGGGGAGGAGGGAGGGGCTCATGGGGGGATACAAAATGAATAAAGTGTAATTAATTAAAAAAAGTAAAAGATTTAAAAAAAAAAAGAACACGGAGGGGACAGGAGACTCACAAGGAGACCAACAAAGCTGAGGCATCAACCAAAAACCATGCATAGAGAGGACATAGACTTCCTGCTCAGATGTAGCCCATAGAAACCCTGTGGGTTTCCTAGTGAGGGGCAAAGAGACAATCTCTGACATGGACTTGGTTGCCTGCTCCTTGATCACTTTTCCCTGGTGGGGCAACCTCGCCAACCCACAGAGGAAGAGGATCCAGGCAGTCCTGATGGGACCTTATAGGCTGGAATCAGACAATAGAGGAGGAGGACTTCCCTATCAGTGGACTAGGGGAGAGGGATACAGAAGAAAGAGGGAGGGAAAGTGGGACTCAGAGGAGAAGAGGGAGGGAGCTACAACTAGGATACAAAGTGAATAAATTGTAAATAATAATAACAATAATAGAGTTTTATAACCAAAAAAAAAAAAAGGAATGTGCTATTTTTAATAGCATTGCTTTTGGTTGCCCACTAGAACTTGATGCAATGCTATTGTTGATTTGATTATGAACTTTGATTACAAAGCATGGAGAAAGAAGTTGGTACTGACCATGTAGCTTCTTCCCGGCTTGATAGCTTTCACAGTGCTGCAAGGTGATAGGAAGGAACGCTGCTTGGAGGAAGGAATCATCAGATGTCTTACCAGCTGTTACTCATGAGCTCCAGCAATTACAGTCTTGACAAAATACGTCCAGAGGTGCATTAGTGGTATGAATGTTATAAGAATAATTAAGTAATTTATGATGGGTTTTTAGGTTCATTCCCCAGGAGGAAACATATATTTGGTATGTAAACCTGCCGAGAACCCATCATGAGGATGCGTAGGGTCCAGCGCTGAACCATTATTGTGATAAGTAGGCATAGTATCAACTGCCTCTTGAAATAGTATTTCTCTATCAGTAGTTTGTAGAAGCTCTCAATTGTCACCACAGAAGTTTCTTTGTGCAATGGATGAGAGCTGACAACAAATTAAGAATTGATCAAAGCACTGAAAACAAATGTTTTAGGATTGATCAGCCACAAATAGAACATCAGTGCCATAAATTATAACACTCCTCACTCCCCCCATGCAAAGCTAAAGGACATTTGGAAGAGAAGACAGAAAGACTGTAACAGCCAGAAGTCAGAGAAGACCAAAGTGAAACAGTATCTTTGGAGATGATAGCACTTGCCTTCATGAACTTACATTAGCTATAGTAAACTGTATAAGATCTGTATGGAATCAAGCTATCCAAGTTTCAGCATAGACTTGGGGAGAAGCTCACAAACCTCTAACTCTGGTCTGAGGAAACATTTAGGGTTGATGGTTTCTAGGGAAAAGTGGGTTTTCTTTTAGGTTAGCTTTCCTTGTTAGCTGCTGGTGTCTCATACACATGAGTGTGTAAATATGTCTGTATAAACAGCACAGATAGGAATTACTCATGAGAGATATAAAAAATATCATGTACACGAGTTTGGAAAAAAGTAAGAAATTGGAGAGTTGATTTGGAAGATTTAGATAGTGTGTGAAGTGAATACAATCAAAATGCATTTTATTAAATACTTGAAGAATGGATAAAACATTATATTTAAGAATGTAATCATTTAATTGCCAATTATCCACTTTTTCTGTGTATTTGTGTCAAATTCAAGAAGAAAACAGTATTTTGCCTTTGTTCATACTGAAAATAAAACTTTCCCTTTTCAGATACAGTTTCTAATGCTTGTAATGTATAGTAATAGAACTGATACAATGAGTAGAACATAGGTGAGATGGAGTTTGTAATGGTGATGATCCTTTGTCTTTCTCAATACATTTCCAATTCTGCATGACCCATAAAAATAATTTTACTGTAAATCGCATAATTGAGTTTCCTACATATATCTACATTCATTCAAAACTGTAACTGAGCTCAGATCCTCCATTAGGATTTCTCGTTCAGAAAATAATCTAGAAAAAGAGAAATTGCAGGTTGGATAAAGGGAGATGATATTGTCAATCATGACCACCCCTATTTTCAACATCTGTTGATAAATAAGTTTGAGGAGGCATAAATTTATTGAACAATAGCAAAATGAATCTGTAAGGAAGATACTCGAGCATAGTTTTTCAGACAAGGTAAGGAATCCAGAATGGCATAGATATGATAAGGTGGTTACGTGTGTGTGGGTTTATTGGATACCACTATCCACTATCTCCTCAGGAGGCTACAGGATTGGTCTTAGGCTTGGCCATGCCATAAACTATACAGTGATTATAGAAGACATTTATTGAAGTTGTATTTCTCAGGGTCTTTCCCAAAGTGTTGCTCACATTGAGTTAAGATTCTATAATATACACACAAATTGTTTTATAATCATAGAAAGTATGATTTGAGATGTGCTTGTCATACTTGAAACAAAGCTTACTTGATTTTTCCAGCTTTATTACATGGTTTAGCAGAAGGAGGAGAAGAGGTGAGGACAGACAGAAGAGAAGTAGGGGTTGGGGGCAGAAGAGGAGGGAAGGAAGAATGGGAGAAGAGAGGGAAGGAGGAGGAGAGAAATAAAGAGAAAGCTTGTTATTACTTGACATTTTACATGTGAATGTAGTTCTTTGGCCTTTTCCGCCCTGTTGAGATATATCCGCTTACTGGATTCAAGCACATACAGCAATCCATTAAGATTTCTAAACAGATTTATGGATGGACCACTCATTATGCAAAGGACTTACACATATAGTCTCTCTAATCTTCAGTGGAGTCTGATATATTAGGAACAATACTTTATAACCTGCTAGCTTATAAGAAAACTGAGGCTTGGAAACATCAAATAATGTACTGATCGGGCACACCTCTTGTAACAGGTGAAGCTGGGATTCAAGCCCATTTTAATAGAATCTCCATTATAGAGAGGACAGGCCTTTGACAGATCTCTCATGTACTGTTGGGCTTTACCTTGCAACCATTATTCAGGTTAAGCTGGCTATTCTACTCAAACAGTCTTGTTTGAGTTGGACAGAAAATGGGTTACATAAGTGTGTGACTGGTTTTGCTCTAAAGATTTGTTCTTTGGGGTGTCTAGATAACCTTAAAAACTCTAAGTCTATAAAGCACAATGAACTTTGTGTCATAAGCTCTCTTTAAACAGTGTGTTTATACTCAATTAGCTGTGAACAAAGTAAAAGTAGAGTCATACTGGTAAGGTCAATATAATTTTCAATGAGTGGTAGTGCTAGTGAAAATTAAAAGGAAAAGCTAGTGTGCAGGCATGTCATAGAGCTATGCTCTTCATCATCACCATACCCCACCCTACTGCAAATAATTAATGTTCACAGCACAGTTTGACTTTAATTTCATTTCTGGTTAATAAGTTATTTATTGCCTAACTTAAGGGGTTATACAATCAAACCAAAAGTCAAGAAAATTCTAGAATGTTGAGGAAAAGGCTAATCCTCATCTCAGCAGCTTTGGCAATGCCTAGCCAGGGACTCAAGAGAGGAAGTACCAGGGGCAGATGTAGGTCACTTCCAATGTGGAAAAATACTGGTATATTCTTGAAGTACCTAATTGCTTTTGCTGACTGCAATGTGAGATGATTTTGATGCTAAAGGAGAAGAGTAGAGAATTGCTTTAGGGACATTAATATTTAATTTTAAAACTTGAATTATTTCTGCCTTAATAGAGTTGTCTGATTCATAATTTAAATATTGAACTCAGTCATCTTTGAACATGTAATTTGAGGGGTTGAGTGTAATTTCATTGCTATATTTTTAAAGACTTAAACATAGGCATTAATTTGTTTGAAAATTTACCTTTTTCATCCTTGTATTTTCTCTTGAGGGATACAGTATAATATCAAACAAAAATATGTTGCTATAGTATTAGTCTAAATATATTATATTTTAATTTTGTGCTCTATGATGGTTTATTCTCTCTCTTTCCCTCAAGAATCACCCAAGATATGTTTTGTTTATGTATGCATACACATGAAAGTTACACACTACGTCTGATCCACATATCCTGACGACTTTCAAGTGATAATTTAACGTGGTTTAGAGTTAACGCTTTTATCAAAAGCATTTGTTTTCATTTCTGAACTTCTGCTGCCTCGTTATAATACATTTTTCTTAGTTTTTAAAGAATATAATAGAATTATAGCATTCTCCCTTTTCTTCCCTACAACACTTCCCACATGCAACCCCAACCTTGTCTCATTCAAATTGTGTATGTGTGTATGTGTGTGTGTGTGTGTGTGTCCTCCTTAGTTTTCATAATATAATATATATGCCTGTGTATTAAGAGCTGACCATTTGGTGTTGGATAACTATTTGGTGTTCTCTCTCCTGGGTAGCATTTTTTTACTTTCCTCATATTCTCAGCTTTTCTTGGTTGCCTTTAGTTGTTTTTTCCTCTCATGTTGAGGCCTGCTGAGCTTCCTACCTTCCATGTTAGCATGTACATTATTGTTCTTCTCTGTCCTTTAAGTGACCACTGACACTGGAGGGGCTTTGTGGGTATGACTACACTTGATGTTTTAGATAATTAGCTGGTGGACTAAATGCAATCACAAAAATTTTTTAAGGAAGACAGTAGAGAGTGTTAGGATCAAAAAAGAATAAGTGACCATGGAAGTACATTTCAATATAATGAGGTGGTAAAATAACGAGGTGTTAAAGCCTTGGTGGTAAAAAGGGAGCATGACAAATTTTTCCCCAGAACCCATTGTCAAAATATGTCTTACAGGCTACAGTGCCCCAGAAATAGCCACAGAAAATAAGATATAACAACAAGAGCACATGGTTATTTAGTCTGAGTTTTAAAATCCATTTACAACTATCAAAAATAATAAATAAACTTAAGAAACAGTTTGCTTGTATACCTTGAATTTTTTTAAAATGGTTTTTATTTCAACTGTTGTCATTTCAACAACAGTATTTTATTCTGATAAAATGTATGGATTTGTCCTGTTACTGATTCTCCAATTACTAAGTAGGAGCTAATGACATCATAGGGTCCTGCTAGAAATTCATGCACATCTACCCATACCTTTGCCTTCTACTTGAAAAGAAATGGTTACCCTTCCATATTTTAGTGTGCCCAGAAAGCTCAGAAGGTTAAATGAATAGTATCCCTAACACCTGACACCCCAGTCTTAATCAGTGGTGGAAGAACAGTCTCAGAACTTTTTGCCTCAATTGGCCATTTAAGTTTAATAATAAATGACTGGTTAATGATAACAATGCATCGTAAAATCATCAGAAGAAAAGGAAAATGTTTTGTGGACCATTTTTTCTCTCTGTGTGTGGCAGTTTTAAGTTATTAAGTTTTCAAAATCAGTACTTTATAATGGAAACAACTTGACCAAAAAATCTGTCACAGAATTTTGAGACCCATTAAAACAAGTTTAATGAGATAAAAGCAATGTGGTATTTGATTTGTTGGTGTTTAATTTCTTCAGTTCTTTATATATTTAGATGTTAGCCCTCTGTCAGATATAAGGTTGGTAAAACTCTTTTCCCATTCTTAAGGCTGCTGTTTTGTCCTATGGACAGTGGACAAAGTCCTTTGCCTTTCAGTTTTTAAGTTTAATGAGATCTCATTTATTGATTGTTGATCTTAGTGCCTGAATTGTAGGTGTTCTATTAAGGAAGTTTTCTCCTGTACCAATGAGTTCAAGGCTATTCCCCGGTTTCTCTTTTATTAGATTTAGTGTATCTAGTTTTATGCTGAGGTCTTTGATGCAATAGAACCCGAGTTTTGTACAGGGTAATAAATATGGTTCTGTTTGCATTCTTCTACATGCAGACATTCAGTTAGACCAGCTCCATTTGTTGGAGATGCTGTCTTTTTTTTCCCCCTTGTATGGGTTTGACTTCTTTGTCAAAAATCAGCTGCCTGTAGGTGTGTAGATTTATTTCTGGGTCTTTGATTCCATTTCATTGATCAGCCTGTCTGTTTTTATGCCAGTACCATGCAGTTGTTATTACTATTGCTCTGTGCTTCAGCTTGGGATCAGGGATGGAGAAACCTCCAGAAGCACTTTTATTGTATAAGATTTTTTTCGCTATCATGGATTTTTGTTTTTGCATATGAGGTTGAAGATTGCTCTTTCAAGGTCTGTAAAGAATTGTATTGGAATTTTGATGGGAATTGCATTGAATCTGTAGATTGTATTTGTAAAATGGCCATTTTTACTATGTTAATCCTACAAATCCATGAGCATGGGAGAATTTTCCATCTTCTGATATCTTCTTCAATTTCTTTCTTCAAAAATGTGAAGCTTTTTTTTTCATACAAGTCTTTCACTTGCTTGGTTAGAATTACAACAAGATATTTTATATTATTTGTGGCTATTATGAAGGCTGTTGTTTCCCTAATTTCAATCCCATTCCAGTATTGCTTGTTTAAAAGGAGGGCTACTCATTTTTTGTTGTTGTTTTGTTTTGTTTTTTACTTAATTTTGTATTTCGCCACTTTTCTGAAGGGGTTTATCAGCTGAAGGAGTTATCTGGTAGATTTTTTGGGGTCGTTTATGTATACTATCATATATCTGTGAATAGCGATATTTTGACTTATTTTTCCTTAGTCTGTAGTGCCTTGATGTCCTTTAAATTGTCCTACTGCTCTAGTTAGAACTTTAGAATACAGTGAATAGATATGGAGAGAGTGGACCTCCTTGTCTAATGGTTGATTTTAGCAGAATTGCTTTTAGTTTCCATTTAATTTGATGTTGGCTATTGGCGTGTTGTATATTGCCTTTATTGTGTTTCAGTATATGTCTTGTATCCCTGATATCTCCAAGACTTTTAACAAGAAGCAGTGTTGGATTTCTACCAAAGAGTTTCAGAGAAATATCTAATGGACAAGAAGCACATCAAAGACCTAGGTAAAATCATACTTTCGTGATCATTTTTATCCATATACTTCTTGTGGGTGAGACAGATTTGGGGTCGAAGGTTTTATGGGTTGGTTGGTGTTCATTCCCTCCACTGGAAGTCCTACCTAACTACACAAGGTGGCAGCTTAAAATTTCATATCCCAGGCTGCTAGGAGTCTCAGGTAGGGTCAAACCCATAGACTCCCAGGAACCTCCCCTATCCCAAAAATGTCCCCTGCCACTGATTTCCATTCTCTCTCCTTGTCCTCCCTCTTTCCTCATCTCCTACACCTGAACCCCACCCACGTTACTCTTCCAACCCCTTCTCCTACCCAGGTCCTTTCTTCCATCTACTTCAGATGTTTATTTTATTTCCCCTCTAAGTGAGAGCCAAGCCTTCTCCTCGGGGTCCTCCTTAGCTTCTTTGGGTTTGTGGATTGTGGCGTGGTCATCCTGTTCTTTATGGCCAATATCCACTTATAAGCGAGTACACCATGAGCGTCTTTGTGAGTCTGGATAGCTCAGACTTATCTTTTACCTTTACACTTGGGATGATCATTTCTAGTTCTATCCATTTGCCTGTAAATTTCAGGATATCTTTGTTTAAAATAGCCAAATAGTATTCCATTGTGTAATTCTATCACAATTTCCTTATCCATTCTTCAGTTGAGGGACATCAAGGTTGTTGCCAGCTCTGGCTATTACAAATAAAGCTGTTATGAGCATTGTTGAGCAAGTGTCCTCCAGTATGGTGGAGCATCTTTTGGGTATATGCCCAGGAGTGGTAGAGCTGGTTCTTTAGGTAGATTTATCTCAGGTTTCTGATAAACCTATAGATGGGATTTCAGAGTGGTTGTCCAATTTGCACTCCCAACAACAATGGAGGAGTGTTCCTCTTGCTTCACATGCTCACCAGCATGTGCTGTCACTGGAGTTTTGATCTTAGCCATTTTGATGGTTGTTAGATGGAAACACAGAATTGTTTGTAGATTTGCATTTCCCTGATGTCCACACTTCCTGACACTATTAACTATGCTCTGCTATGCTTGCAGACCAGAGCTAAAGTAACTGTTTTCTGAGAGGCTTTATCCAACAGCTGATGGAATCAGATGCAGATACTCACAGCCAAACAATAGGCTGAGCTAGGGGAGTTATGTGTATGAGTGGGAGAAATATTTGAGGGAGCTGGAGAGGTCAAGGACACTACAAAAAGTGTATATAGAGTTCACTAATCTTGACCCAGGGCGCCTCAGAGAGGCTAAATCACTAACCACAGAGCGCGCGTGGGCTGGAGCCAGGCTCGCTGCACATGTGCAACAGACGTGCAGTGTGGTCACCATGTGGGTCCTCTAACGGGAGGAGACGCGCTCTTGACTCTGTTGCCTGCCTTTGGATCCCTTTGCCCTAGGCAGCTGCCCTGCTATGTCTGGCCTCAGTGGGAGAGGATGTGCTTAGTCCTGCTGAAATTTGAGTAGCCAGGGTGGGTTGGTACCCATTAGGGATGTGCCCTTCTTTGAGAAGAGGAAACAGTTGGGGGACAGGATCATGAGGGTGGAACTAGGAGGGGAGGAGAGAGGGGGCTGGAATCAGGCTGTAAAGTGATAAAATAAATAAAGAGAGAGAGAGAGAGAGAGAGAGAGAGAGAGAGATGGGGAAAACTGGTTACTTAAATCCCAAACATTTTAAGGCTTTTATATAAGCCTTCTTATTTACTTTTACTCACCACTTTAAGTGGTGAGTAAGGAATTCTCATAGATCATTGTGCATATCATTGGTTACATATTTCAAGTACAATTACAGGCCTTTTTCCTATTAGAATATTTGAAATTTGTGTCAGAATTTGCTCAAAATGCGTCTATCTTCCCATTTTTCTTATTTATCCTGATGCTTTTTTTTTCTTATGGTGGTGGTGATGAATATAACTCGATAATTGTGGAGTATTGAGACAAGAAACATCCTTGGAGAAATACTGTCTTATATTTCCTCAGAGATGAAAAAGGGAAAAAAAAGAAATACTGTGTTGAGCATCTATCTGTCCACTGCATTGTGGATATCACATCACCCCTGCACGGATGAAGGCGTGACTCAAGGTGTAGGGTAACATGCTTGGATGTGGATAAAGAACCTGACTGGCCCCAGGCACTGACTTGTGCTGTCTGCTGTTGGGGACGAGTAATTTTCTGTACATTATTGATTTGACGAAGGGATAGTCATCCACTTAGAAAAGCAATGAATTGTATGAGACTCTTAGAGCCATTTGAAACAGAGATCAGCTGCACTTCCACGGCCATTGATTTACCTAGTGAAGCATGAAATTTGATTAGACTCTTCTTTTTATTCTTTTTACAGTCATGGCTAATTGGACATAAGCCATCTAGTCTATCCAGGCTAATACTAAACACATGATTCAGTGCGTAGCTGCCCTCACAGGACAATCTTCAGGTTTCCCCATATAAAAATGGTAGTGGGTGGATTTGGTTAGCATAGAATGCTGAAAATGTTCAGCTGCTCATTAACGTTTGGATATGAACACTTTCAGAATCTCTGCACTGCAAGAAACTTTTCAATTACAAAGCAGCTGAGAACAGAGACAGGTGACACAGAGAGACGGTGGGTGTGAAGGAGCCGCACTGTGGGGAACATAGGCACTAGCATTCAGGAGCCCTGGAAGCCTGTCCCCAGCCTGCAAGAAATCTCAATAATGAGCCGATATTAGATACTTTGCTGTACAGTTCTTTAATTTTTCTAAATGCGCTGTCAGAGTTATTTTTTTTTCAAGTGGAGAACTCTTGTCTTAGTAGCATAAGATATTTCCAGAATGCTACTTAGCTATCAAATAATGAAACTGATAGTCAAAATATTTGGCTTTAGACCCTTCTCTCCCCCCCCAAAAAAAAATAAACTACCAAGCTCTTTTCTACTCCTTGAATCACATAACCTCAAAGAACTAAAAGCAGATACGAATGCCCATGTAAATGCTAACCTTTCTGCATATGGTTAACCTAATTCAAAATTGTCTTAACTGTACTACACACCCAACTGTTAATTAAATTATATGACACTCTAACCAGGTGTCCCCCAAGTGTACCTTCCTATCCAAACTCCACAAGCTACAGAGAGGGGTTTTTCACACAAAATCACAAGGTGCTTCTGAGATGATGTTGACAGAAACAAAAGTGACAGGACAGGCTTTTGCTGTGCATGGAACCCAGTAATGTGCTGGGCCTCTCAATTGCACTCAGGTAGTTATATATTAAGCTTTTTATGCCAAACATATCTATTAAATAAAAGAGAAGGAAAGTAAACTGTTGCCAAAGAGGGAGTCCTCAGCCTGCTGCCATGATCTGACTGCACTGAAACTATAGAGGATTATTCCTACCAAGAGCCCTTGTATTCATAGGCAAGGGCACATTATTTGAACTTAGAATGTATCATGTCACCTAACTCTCTGTTGTGAAAATGTAGTCTGACAATTTGCAGTAAGTGTTTTTTTTTTTTTTTCTATCTGTTTCCTAATACACAAATTTATATTCTCATCACAAAAGCCATGGTCTTGAACTTAATTACATATAACTGAGATGGTAGGAATTTCACACATTTTTTAAAATCTACATGAGGAATGGGTCATTATGATAAATAAACATGAATACATGGTAAAATGTGGATAGAAAAAGCAATGCAAAAACAGGAAAGGTGAGTCAAACATTAAAGAAAAATTATGCATGAACAGCTGTTATTCCTGCCTTACACTAGCATCTCAGTTATAGGATAAATTATCCCAGAAAAAGAAACTGAATAGAAACTGATTATGTTTTTTTTCTTTTAAATAATTGTAAGTCTTTCAAGTTGGAACCAGTGATGTTCAACACTGGCAAACTCAAGAGAACTTATGAGTTAAAGGTTTAAGAGTCAGTTTGTTTGGTAAAATGAGGCGTTACTGGTAGAAGGATTGGTTCCCAAAGAGAATTTACCTTGCTTTGTATAACTGAGGCACCTGTCATTATCAGTGCCCTTACTGTGTCTGTGTGTTATGGTTGTATTTAGAATGTTTCAACTTCATTTTGATAAGTTTTACTCCACAGGGAATTCTTACCTGAAAAGCTTTTTCCGTCATGTTGAATTCATCAGCTGTCTACTGTCCATATGAATTGCAATAATGACAATTTGTAATCTCTCTATGTATGGATATGTTTAATTTATCCTGCTTGGAATGTATTTAACGTTTTAGCTCTGTATAATTTCATCAAACTTAGGAAGATTTTGTTAATCAAGTACTGTAGATAATTCTGCAAGTATTACTTTCTACCTTCCAAGATTTTATTTTTGTTGCCATCTTCTCTTATTGCTTCTTGTGCTCATTTTCAGTTACATATAACCATAAATCAGTTTCTTACATCATTGCCTACACTGAGAGAAAACACACATGCACACAAAACTTGGTATACATTCAGATTAAAATATAATGTGGTGAGTTTGAGGTATATGAGTTTTGTAAAAAGTGAAAATCAATTGTAGCACATAGAAAGTGTGACAATTAGTAAAGATGGTTATGAGAGCTAGATATAAAAACATTTGGGGAGAATGACAGGTATATGGGACATGCATAATTAGATACATATTATCCTCCTTTGTGTATGAGAGTACAGTATGTCCAATAGGAGAAAAACACAAGTAGATGAGATTGTAGCCTCCTGTAAATGATGTAATTGTACCGAAAATTTAAGCTTAAAAATTTCAGAAGAAACCAAGAATCCTTTGATAAAGTGGTAGAAGCTAGAAAGGGGATGGAAAGACCACAGGATGTCTCTTTATATGTAATATGCAAGTTTCCTTCAATATAATATGTAAAGATGATTAATTTGGTGGTAACAGGAATTGGAGATACCAACTGGAAGATTCTTGATTATTTCTAGAAGGAAATTGAATGGCATGGGTTAAGGGCAGGTAAAAAGTTCTCTTGTATTCTCATGACTGTTATAACAAACTGAAGCACAATGGTCACTTCAAGAATGAAAATATACTCTCTAAATCTTCTTCCTACAATTTATATTCAAGTGAATTTAAGCCTTAAGTGTCTTTTATTATAATCTACCAATAACAAGACATGTAACAGAACCAAAGTATCCTTTATATTATATTTTGTAACTCTTCAAAATCAGATTCATTGCAAATTCTAAAAACATAATGCCCAAGATTGACACTAAATGTTCATTTGACTGGCTATGATGAAAGATATTATTTCAATAATTTGGAAAAAATAAAACAACAAAAATGCCCAGACTTATTCTAGAAAGTATACATTTTGTTCTTGGGAAACTGTGGCTGACAGGGTACTAATACAAAAAAAAATGAATGTATATATTCAAATTTTATATATATATATATATATATATATAAAATTTGTTTAGCTACAAGAAATTTCTTATTTATTTTACAGGCAGTTTGTTGGCTGTAATCAATTATGTACATCATAATTCTCATTAAATGAAACTGCTTCATCAATACTAACTCAATACAGTGGATTGAATAGCACCTATTCAGTATCTCTACTTATATCTATATCTAATATATATATATATTTGTCTATAGATTATGCTTTTCTATGTTTTCTATGCTAGGATATAAAGATGAAAGATTACAAGACTGCCACCTTCCTGTTTCTCTTAATAATTATTTTGTATCCAAAGGCAAAAAGTCACAAGTGTAAAGAAACCAAAATGCTTGTCAGCTGAGGTTGTTGCATTCACAAACTGACTTCTGGAAGAGAAAAATAAGGTTCAAGAATGGAAGTCAGGATAAGCAATGAGCCCCATGTGAATGTAGAACAAAATGCGAGCAAAGGAGTTTAAAATGTGTGAGAAATGGTACTTGACTACCCTTGAGATGAATACCTGCATTAAGTTGTAAACATATTGCTTCCTACACCTTTGGGAATTATAACAAAAAAAAAATGTCATCTTGGGAATATGTGGAAACTTTCATGAGGGGACTGTCCTTAGCAATATCATGATCTTGAACTTCACAGCCCACAGAGATGTAAAGAGTGAGTTTCTATTGCTTAATTACTGAGTCTTCACTACAATTTTATAAGAGTAGAAATGTATCAATGACTATGATTGTTAAAAATGTTGATATTCATTTTATTTTATTAATCATCATGCACTGTAGATATTTATTGTGACAAGAACTTTGGCAGATCAACTAATCTGAGCATACAGACTCCACACTGAGAGTAATAATAGATTCTATGTGCTGAAAACTTTTTTAAAGTTCCCTGAGCACAAGTTTATAAATATGTAATCAAGGTTGCAAAGATGTCTTATCTTGCCAGACATAGATGTTAAATCCAAGTTCAGCAGACTCTGAGAGCAAATGTTTACAGGATTTAGACCGATAATAAGGATATCCATGAATTCTATTCTTATATCCCAGAAAGAAATGTGCTATTCAAAACCAAAAGTAAAAACTTTCTAGAAAGTTTTCCCTTGTGTAAACTGAAGAGGTGGAAATAGGTGTTCACTGGGTTCTCACTGGACTTTAGATTTTACCCTACATCTTTTCAGAAGACTAAACTTCTGCCATTTTTCTGCATTCAGGCCAAGAAAATACTGAATATTATTTCCTTTTGGGTGTAATCCAGGATGAACTCACGGAAGAATGGGTTTTAGGAACATGTTTTTACAGCCCTGTTTTTGGTGCTATGGATGTAGTGTGGTATGTGAAACTCAGAACTGAATGTTTTTCTGTTCCCTCAGACCTGGGCTATGTGTCTAATCAGAGAACACTTAGACTGGGAAAAATCTGTAGAAGTCAGACAGGATCAGTCTCCAGTTTCATGCTGTATTACTCTCTTGGTTTGAACCTCGATGTTGTTTCTTCAGCATTTAATATCTTGAAGTAAAAGAAAAAAATCAAGTAATCCTCAAAGATAATTTGTCAATCAGCTAAGAAAGATGGATGTGAGCAGACCCCCACAACATTTTTTCCTCTGTCAGCTTCTCTTGTTCAGGTAGAATAACCTGAAGACAGCAGCAAAGGCTAATGAGATTTATAATTCATTTTATTCAACATCTCTAGAGCAAACACAGACCTTGTTATTTCTCAGATACTCAGTTATTGCAGGAAAGCAATAAGAGAGAAGGGGTGAAGCAACAGAAATTTGTGTGGATTATTCCCAGGTCAGGGACAGAAAGAATCCAAACGATTCTTAAGCATGAATACTTGGACCTACATATTTATGGACAAGTGTGCATGCCTTTGCACTTTCACGCCAGTGACTCCCCAAAGCAGTCTGCACCACTTCCTAGGTGGTCCACTCAGCACTGTACAATTTCTCCCACAAATTAGACTTGTCCATTTAATGCCTTGTGTTACCATGTTATGAAAATATGAGATCACCTCCACCTGGGGGGAGCATCCTTAGCAGTCCACAGAGGAAGACAATGCAGTCAGTTCTGAAGAGACCTGATAGACTAGGGTCAGATGGAAGGTGAGGAGGACCTCCCTTATCAGGGGACTGAGGGAGGGCCATGGGAGGAAAAGAGGGAGGGCGGGATTGGGAGTAAATAAGGAAGGGGGCTACAGCTGGGATACAAAGTGAATAAACTGTAATTAATATGTAAAAATAAAAATTAAAAAACATGAGAGTGGTCTGGGATTTTAAGTGGTCCCTGTATTTTTTATTAAATACAGCATAATGTTGTTTAGTTTTCTTTAAAATATATCAAAATCAAATTTGTGTCTTAGGTAAAAATGTGTTGCTCAGTTTCCACTGTATTTTTAAGCCATTAGATATAGTGAAAAAGCTTAGAAACCATGTGCAAACCTCCAGGACTGTCTTTGCTTTTCACATCTAGATTTTACCATTGCTAAGAAAGTTGGAGTTTAAATGCAGCCAAATTACCTGTTTCTTATTTTTGTTTCATTTATCAGTTTAACACAAGTATAAAACTATAGGGGTTTTTTTGTTTTAATTTCTGATCACAGAGAGGCTTACTATTCTCTCTCTTACTAATCTCTTCTCACCAGTCGATTTCTATCTTGTGTGTGATAATAAGTCTGGAAGTGACTGGTGCGTCCTACCACTAAAACATGTGTCCATTCTCCACTCTTTCTCTTTTCTTTTCTTTATATGTACTTGTTAGGTTTTGAGTAAAAACATGTTTGGAATTTTTTTTTTTTACTATGTCCCAGGCAAAGGAAACTAGAAACACATCTGGAACAAGATCATCTCTCTAAGATGAAGCAAAAAAAAAAAAAAATGGAAAACTGAATATCCAACAACAACAACAAAAATATGAATGGCTACAGAGACACACAGACATAAACACACACATACACACACACGCAAACATGTACACAGACACACACTACTTGTACTTGAAGAACTAAGGTTCTCTCTTGGTTCTGAGTTTCTATAGTAAAAGAATTTAGACTTGTACTTGAATGGAAGCTCAAGGAAAATTTATTAAACTTCAAGAAAAAAAAAAGGAGGCAAGCTGTAAATCTTAGCAGGTGCCAAGACAATGAAGAAAAGTAAGAGAGAAAGCCATGCTTTTAAGAAGTCAGAAAACAGGGTGTGGGAAGTATCTTCTGAGAAAGTGAAAACAACCAAAATACTACAGAAAGAAAACTTAGTCTCTGAACAGCATCCATATGAGAGACAAAAGAGAAGAAAAATAAATATAGGTCCACCTGAGCCCATACTCTGTTCTTTATTTTAAATAATTTTATTTTTATTTATTTGTATCTGTCTCTCTGTCTGTCTCCCCCTCTGTCTGTTCCTCTCATCTCTCTCTCTTTCTCTCCCTCCCTCTCTCTCTCTCTCTCTCTCTCTCTCTCTCTCTCCCTCACACACACACAAATACACACACAAACACAGTCCACAGTGCACATGTAGATTCCCAAGGACAATTCACAAAGTTGCGTCTCCATTTCTGCTGTGGATCACAGTGATCACAATCAGGATGTCAAATCTGGAGCAAGTGCCTTTACATACCAAGTTAGCTCGCTGTCTCTTCTGTTCTTTCCTTAAAGGAAAGCCCAAGATCTCACTTTCTATTTCCTCTGCTTTCTTGTGGTTGAAATATATTTGCATATATATGTAGTTAACCTGAGTAACACATGTGAAAGAAGATTCCTCAGGATTGTAAAACAAGGGAATAGAAAGAACCTGAAACTCCATATCTCTCACTGGGCCTGAAATTCTGTTTTACTCCCTTAGGAGCAATATTCTTATTTCTAGTCTCTATAATTATAGATTAACCTATATTCTATAAGGGATGATGACATAACTCAATTTAGAACATCAAAGAGAGTTTCTAGTTTTCAGCACTGTAGCTACTTTGGTAGATGCTATAGAAAGTTCTCTATACAAATATGAGATGGTAGAAGGAGTTTAGAGAGTCCCTGCTGAAAGAACAACGTAATAATTTCCAAAGACTCTCTTCTGATGTTCAGCATCTCTTTTCTCAGGACCGCTGTACAACTGATAAAGGGAATATATGAAATGTATAGAGAATAATAAAGGAAGCACATATCAGATTGACCACAAAAAAGATTGACTAGTCTTAGGTTACATTAATATTCCAGGTTTCCTATTTCATGTGTGGCATAGGTAGGTCAACTAATATCAAGACTGATGATTGAAGTTAAGTTGAATTTTAGTATTAATGATTAACATATTAAATATGTTAATACTACTATTTAGCAATCAATTTCAATTTTGCTTTTGGTTTCTTTTATGACGAGGAAATTAAAATTGTTGGGATCATTAAGGTGTTTTTGCATCCTCAGATCTCCAAAGAAAACATGAATGCTAATCACACAGGGGTGTCTTCTCAAAGAATGAGATACATATTTGTTTTTCTTTTTTCTTTTTTTTTTCATTCAGAAAGCTGGCGTTTATAGGGTTTTAACAGTCTGATGATCTGCTTTATCTGTTGGACCAGCCATATCAAATTTCCGTAACCAGGACCAGAAGTGGCTAGTAGTCTAAATAACACTTACATCACCTGTGTAGCCAGAGGCTCCCTCAAGCCCCACAACTAGGACCAGAGTTGGCTAATAGACCAAATGTCATCTACGCTATCTATATACCCAAGACCGGGCCTGATCTTTCCTTAGATCCTTCAGCTATTATGGGTAGTTTATCTAGAACCCACTTTCATAGGCACATGTACTTTGCAGAGGAGTTTCTATGTATTCACATCTTTATTGTATACCTGGAATTGGTATGACTGTTGCCTCAAAAGTTTTCATATTCTGTTGTGTTTGAATATGCTGGCAGTAAACCAGCTGGCATCAGAATCTTTAGAAGTTTGATCCAGTTGAGTGAGTCAAACTGAACTGAGAATTTTTTCTCACCTCTTCCTGGACTGTTTTGCTGTCTGCTATGACATTTTCAGGGAATGCCCTCACAACATTTTAGACAAATAGAAAAAAAGACAATATAGATTTGTATTTTTATGCTTTTGACAATTTTATGTATCTATTTCAGTGCTAACTTTTACTTGCTTGAAATAGGTTTTGCAGTGTGCTGGTTACTGCACTCAGAATGGAACGTCAGAGCTCCAGTCCAGGGCTCATCCTGTATCTGCTCTGCTCACATCTAGCTGGTCAAGATGGGGGAGGGTAGTCCACAGGGTGTACTCTAGTCTTCCCAGGACAGAGTTTTGCTTTAAGCCTGGGAAGTTGGTGGTCTCATTTGTCTTTTTCTTTTTGACTCATGCATTTCTCAAGCTCCTCTATTTATCTTCCAGAATTGTTCCTCTTCTTCTGATTCATCATTTTTTCTTAGTGTTCTTCCATTTTATTTTATTTCTTCTTATAACAATGAATCTGAGGTCAGGAAGTACAGATCCCAGGAGGAGTTGTGTTTTAGTGGGTCTTCCATCTGTCACCCAGAGACTATGCTCACATTCTCCACACCCTCCTCAGCTCCTGTTTACCCTCAAGCTTCAGATGAACTATACTCTGACCATTCTTCCAGCATGCATTTTTTTCTGCCTCAAAGTTTACACCATTGAGAACGCACCACCTGCCAGCTGGAATTCATATACAATGTCTACTATTGATGACATCCTTTCTAAGGGCATTCGGTGTTCAATAAATGTTTGTTTATTCAGTAGTTCTATACTGCTGTATTAGAATTCTTGCCATTGTAACAAAATAGTGAAAAGAAAAAAGGCTTAAGTGAAGAACTAATTTTGGTTTATACTTTCAGAGGCTAGAGCCCACAATATATTAGCTTCATTGTTTCTGGTGAGGTGGATCAAAACCTCAAAAATACAAGAAAAGGGAAGGCAGAGATGCAAGAATGAGCTGTGAATGAGGCTTATTTTTCCAGAGCATGCCTGGTAACAAAGATGACCTAGCCTCCTCTTCCTACCACTTCACACGGTAATATTCTGAATCTATCATGTGACTAATACTTTGTTGAAGTCAAAATTAAATCATAATTAAATCACCCTCCCAAAAGCCTTCTTTTGTATACTGGTGAACTGGGAACTAAATCTATAACCCATGAGTCCTTACTGGGGATACTTCATGTGCCCTTCACTGTGGAGTTATTTAGTAGAGAGGAAGAAAAAGACTTAACATGAGGCCAGAGATGAGAGTTTTCTTTCTTGAAGTCCTTTTTCTTTGTTTTTGTTATATTTATCTAATTATTTTCTTTCTCTTTGCCCATTCTTTCTTGGTTCTCCCCTGGTATTTTACCCATGTTTAGCTTCCATGTGCACTCTCTCTTCCCACTTCTGCCTGTGAACACTGAGTACTCTTGTGGGATGCTGTGGATTGGGCTTATTTTCTCTCTCTCTCTCTTCCATGTTTCTTCTCCCACTAATCCTCCCAAAGGGTTTCTCAAGTTTTATAAGGAAGTTGTGTACAAATAAAATGGCTACAGAGCTCAGACAATGTAAGCAAACTTTGCCTGCTGAGAAATTTTATAGCTGAGTGATAAATTTGAATTATTACGGAGGTTTTGACAGCCTGTTAACTAACGCATCACTGGGGATGTTTTTACAAAAATTGCTGAACATGAAACAGTAAACACTTAATGGCTTCTGCAGTGAAAGTATGCCATTAAACAAAAACTATGAAGATGAACTATTGTGGTCAGTTGGAGAGAACTGATGTAAAATTTATCAGTGTAAACAAACTCTCAGCTGATCTGAAAACAGAACCCAAGTAGACAGGGAATGAATGTCCAGGTAGTTATTTAAAAGAAAGGAACCTGACCACCGGTCACTGAACTAAGTCTATTATTAGTTATCAAATCCATGATATGAGGTAATGGGTACTAGGAATAGTAAATATTCTTTCTCTAACTAAATAAGGGAAAATATCAGTGGCTAATTTGGGGTAAATGGTCAATAACAGGATTTTAATAAAATCATGTACTTTCTGTGGTAAGCAAAATATACGTTACATTACCCAGCCTCTTTATTCATCATCTACACAATGTTTGAAGACTCAGTATTTACCGCTCAAGATCTGCTCAAAAAGCTAACCCATAAGCACATCTCCTCCTCTCTCTACCTGATGGTATGTACTTGACAGTTCCATAAAGAGAAAAATGATTATTGCAAGAAGAGAGAGGCTTGCTTCCCCAGCTTCTTAGATTGGAGCTGCAGAGAAGAAAATTTCAGAGACAAAAGGTGGAATCAAGGGTAAAACTTAATTGAATTAATATAGCAATATATTTTTTATTATTTTTCTTGCTATAATAGAAACCATGGCAGCCATAATTTGCAACATACTGACAGGCGTCAAAGTGAAGCTTCTAACACATGAAGATTCTAACACATGTAGATTCATTTTGAACATCTAGTGTGAATTTTCCATACCATTCCTCAAAATACACTTCTGTAACACAAAAAAATCACTGTCCTATTGGGAGACAAGCCAACTTCATAGTTGTGCACAACTTAACATAACTGTGATGATTTGGGGTTCTGCACAACTATAGAAAAGGAATTATTCAATATACATTTTCTACAAATGGCTGTCATAGTGCAATTAAAGGAGAAATAAATCCAACCATCTTGATGACAGCCTGTGAAACTGCAACCATGCAATATATATTTCCCCGAGAAAATGGAAACTTGTATTCTTTGACAGGGTAATTATTATGGTCTGTCAAATTACTTGGCTTTTCTTCATAAAAATCACTTAATACTTCATGCACATATTACTTTTGCCATCAAATATCACTTTAAGGAGAGTTAATAATTTAGGAACTTTTTTATGTTTAAAATGAGCAAGCCCACTAGATACATGAGACACCTGAAGCAGATAGTTCTCCCCTGCTGAATTCTATGTGCTACTGCTTCAGGCTCAGAGAGAACAATGAAGATTGCATGCTAAGGAGATTGCCAGGGACTTGAGGGTCAGAATGTCCACAACACTATAAGAAATATTTTAAGAGACTGTAGTAATTTAATTCAGAAAGACTTTTTTCTTTTACTATATATATTAAGATAAAAATGCAATTATTGCTGTATTGTTAGTAAAATCATTGTGATGTATATATTTTCACAGGTATTTAAAATGAATAATATAATAAAGTGTCTAGGTTTTTTTTCCACATAAAGAACCTTGTTTCATATATTTAATTATTCATAGGGGTGTTTTGTGGTCACCCCATGTCACAGATGGGGAAATGGAAGCTCAATGACATCACATAACTTCTAACATCACCAGCACCCTATTATTGGAACAAGAAATACAGTTCTGTCCTGAAACCAAATATGCTTACCATAGACCAGGAACATAGATTTAAGTTGACTGAAACTCCAAAACAGCATAGCGTTCCAGAATTTCAACCCAGCAGCAGTTTCGCAGACATTAAACACAACAATGGCATTCATACATAAACACATTTTTTTTCCAAGACAATATTGGAAAGCTCAGGTAGGCAGGTTAACAGCAAACAGGAACATTTCTATGAAGAACTCAGATGATATCTAATGGACTTCTACCCTTTGAGTTGGGGGAAGTTAGGGTCTGTTCCTACATCCCCAAAGATTTACCTAACAGGAACATACGACAAATACAGGATAGGCAGGGAATGACTATGCAAAGCATTAAAATCAGCTCTGGATCTTCAGCCTTGTATTTGTTACTTCACTGAAGTTCTAACAGTCAATTAGTTTCTTTTAGTCACAGCTTCTTTCTTTCCCTCACACTATTAATAAGTGTCCAATTTTGACTTTATATCCAGTATGAAGTTAAACACTGCAGACACTATAATTTACAGCTCTGGGAGCAGCTGTAAATTATTGATTATTTTCTCTGGAGCACATAGCAAACTTATTACTTCTGATAGCTGGGCTATCAATGTGGTTAACTTGATTGTATTAAATATGTCTCTGTTTTCTCTTTTCATATAATTTATTTATTTTTAATTATTTGACAATTTGATACATGCATGTAATGTGCTTTGATCAAACCCGATCCCCTTTTCTAAGCCTCATAAGAATTGAGTTTGTAAAGTAAGTTAAAATTCCTCATAAATCATTGTGTCTGGAGTCTCTCCTTAGAGATGGAGCAATTGTGGATGATAAAACACTTTGCGGTAAGCTCAACATTATAATAGGAAGCACAGTAAGCCAGCTATCCAGGGTGTTTTCCCTCTTCACACTGTTTCTTTTAGGAAGCCCTTGCCTCTACCGCCTGTGAAAATCTTGGAGAACAAGAGGTGTCAGTATGATTTGTTTTTGTTTTTTTAGATTTTTTTTATTTATATTAATTACAGTTTATTCACTTTGTATCCACCCCGTACCTCCCTCCTCCCCTTCCAATTTCACCCTCCCTCTTTGCTACCTGTGTCCCTCTCCCAGTCCACTGATAAGGGAGGTCCTTCTCTCCTTCCCTCTGATCCTAGTCTATCAGGTTTCATCAGGAGTGGCTGCATTGTCTTCTTCTGTGGCCTGGTAAGGCTGCTCCCCCTTTGGGGGGAGATGATCAAAGAGCAGGCCAAGCAGTTCATGTCAGAGGCAGTCTCTGTCCCCATTACTATGGAGGTCACCTGGATACTGAACTGCCATAGGCTAACTCTGTGCAGGGCTTCCAGGCCATCTCCATGACTGGTCCTTAGCTGGAGTATCAGTTTTAGAAAAGACCGCTGTGCCCAGACTTTTAGGATCTGTCACTGTCCTTGTGGAGCTCTTGTCCTCTCCAGGTCTAACTATATCCAACTTCTTTCATAAGATTTTCTGCACTCTGCCCAAAGATTGGCTATGAGTCTCAACATCTGCTTTGATACCCTGCAGGGTAGAGCCTTTCAGAAGCCCTCTGTGGTAGGCTCCTGTCCTGTTCCCTGTTTTCTCCCTCTTGCTATGCCCGTCTTCTTTGCCTTTCTGAATGGGGATTGAGCATCTTAGCCAGATTCTTTTTAAATTGACTTTTGCATCATTGTGGCCAAAGTGCATGAAAGAACAACATAAGCAAGGAGAGATAACTTTTGTCTCAAAGTTTCACTGGCTCTCGTTGCATCCTGACAGGAAAGACATGTTGGAGTTTGTAGCAAAAGATCATGAGACAATGGCTACTCACATAGCATTATACCATGAAGCCCTCTAGGCACCATCTACTCAACATTCCACGGCCTTTCCAAAGAGAACTTCGGAAGGAAACATTTCTCCAGAGGGCATTCCAGGTTCCAAAGGTAACATTGAAACTCTTCTTTCATACATTGTTCATTCGTTTTCATTGAAATAGTATTTACCTTGATGTACTTAAGAGTGAAGAAACAATTTGGTTTGAAATGCAGAAACAATCATAGTTAAATTTATCTTGCCCAGCGATTGTCAAACAAGATCATTTTCCCTAATTCTGTGGGATGACTGCGTTCCAGTACAAGCTCCATCACTCAAGACATTGCATCGAAAAGAAGTCATGGGGTGGATTGCACTCTCAAGTTTTATTTTAATATTAAGGAAACTTGCAATGGCCCCCTAAACCTACTTAGAGAAATACATTTTGTAGCTTATATATATGCCATGTATTTTGTTTGTTTTTTACCTTTTCTGTGGGTTGGCTGTCAATAGACAGCAGTATACATGAAGAGGAGATTTCTAAGAATCAGGATATGGTCTCTTTCTTTTTTTCGTTTTTCCAATGCTGTTTCTGTCCTGGTAAAGATGGGTATGCTATTTTAATAATAAAATTACAAGGACTGGCTTATACTGGAGTGTCAAGATGGCTTTTATAAGGTTAGTGAAGATCTTTTCCCAGTCTGTAGGCTGTCATTTGGTTCTGTTGACAGTGTCCTTTGTTTTAGAGAAGCTTTTCGGTTTCATGAGATCTCATTTATTGATTGTTGATCTTAGAGCCTGTGCTGTTGGTGTTCTGTTCAGCAAGTTGTCTCCTGTGCCAATGAGTTCAAGGCCCTTTCCCACTTTTTCTTCTTACAGATTTAGTGTGTCTGGTTTTATGTCAAGGTCTTTGATCCACTTTGATTTTTACTTTTGTGCAGGGTGATTAATATGGGTCTATTTGCATTTTTCTACATGTAGACATCCACTTAGACCAGCACAATTTGTTGACGATGTTATCTTTTTGTCATTGTATGGTTTTGGCTTCTTTGTCAAAAATCAACTGTCCATAGGTGTATGGGTTTGGTTCTGGGCCCTTGACTCTATTCCATTGATCCTACATCTGACAGCAGAAATATCTATAGTAGATAAAAAGCTCAAGAAGTTAAACACCAACAACAAGTAATCCAATTAAAAATCGGGTACAGAGCCAAAATAATTGTTTGGGGAAGCCTTACCAGGCCACAGAGGAGAACAATGCAGCCAGTCCTGATGAGACCTGATAGGCTAGGGGGAAATGGAAGGGGAGGAGGACCTCCCCTATCAGTTGACTTGGAGAGGGGCATGGGAGGAGATGAGGGAGGGAGAGAGGGATTGGGAGAGAATGAGGGAAGGGGCTACAGCTGGGATAGAAAGTTTGTAACTGTAATTAATATACAAAATTAAAATTAAAAAAATCCTTAACAGAGAAATATGGAATGGTGGTGAAATATTTAAAGGAATGCTCAACATCCTTATTCATCAGGAAAGTGAAAATTGAAACGACCCTGAGATTTTACCTTATACCCATCAGAACAGCTAAGATCAACATCTTATAAGACAACACGTGGAAAGGTTGTGGAGCTCCTTTGCTGGTGGGAGTATAAACTTGTACAACCACTTTGGCAATCATTCTAGCACTTTCTCAGAAAATTAGAAATAGTGCTATCTCAAGATCTGCTATACCTGTCCTGGGCATATACCCTAAAGATGCTTCACCATTCAATAAGGAATTATGGCCAACTATATTCATAGCAGCTTTATTTATAATAGCCAGAATGTGGAAACAACAACCCAGATGTCCCTCAAATAAAGAAAAGACACAGAAATTGTGGTACATTTACACAATGGAATACTACTCAGCTATTAAAAACAAGGAAATCGTGAAAATTTCAGGCAAATGGTGGGAACTAGAAAAGATCGTCTTGAGTGAGGTAACCCAGAAGTAGAAGACATACATGATATGTACCCACTTATAAGTGGATATTAGACATAAAATATCGGATAAACAAACTAAAATCTATAGTCCTAAAGATGTTAAACAACAAGGAGGACCTTAGGGAAGATGCTTAGTCCTCATTTAGAAGGTCAAAGAGGATAGACACCATATGTAGAACACAGGGAAAAGGACAGGAGCCTAACACAGTGGGCCTCCGAAGAAATCTACCCAGTAGGGTATAGAAGCAGATGCTGAGACTCATAGCCAAACTTTAGGCAGAGAACCTTATGGAAGAAGAGGGAGATAGAAAGACCTGGAGGGGACAGGACCTTCACAAGAAGACCAACAGAGACAAAAAATCTGGGCCCACAGTGTCCTGCAGAAACTGATGAATCAACTAAGAACCATGCATAGAGTGGACCTAGACCCTTGCTCAGATGGGCAGCTCAGTTTCCATGTGGGTTCCCTAGCAAGGGGAGCAGGAGTAGTCACGGGCATGAACTCAGTTGCCTGTTCTTTGATCACCTCCCCCTGTCAAGGTGACCTTACTAGGCCATAGAGAAAGAAGATCCAGACTGTCCTGATGAGACCTGACTGGGTAAGGTCAGATAGTAGGGGATGAGGACCTTCCTAACAGTGGACTAGGGGAGGGACATAGGGGGAGAAGAGGAAAGGAAAGTGGGGCCAGGAAGAGATGAGGAAGGGTGATATAGCTGAGATACAAAGTGAATAAATTGTAATTAATAATAATAATAACAATAATAATAAAATATCTGTTAGCGATACTGATAAGACAATGATACAATTTGCTCTCGCGGATTAGGGCATATGTAAAAATAAACTCATCTCTCTTGTTCCTTGAGAGAGGGTCTAGAAAGTTCAACACACACAAAGATGGCATTTATAACAAACTGAAGTGGTGAGGAGCTCTGATGTTTGGAACTGAGAGCAAACGTGTATCTGTAAACTTCCCTGGTTGAGGAGTCAACAGGGTGTCGGTAATTTTGGAGTACAGTCTGAAGGCATGGCCATCCTGCCCGAAATAGATAGTGGACAGAGAACTCTGAACTTCTCAGTGCCTCAGTACTGTAACCTCAGGACGCATTTGGTTTATTGACAAAATATGTCTGGAAATATCTAGTTTGGGTGAATGTGTGCTGTTGGAAATAATTTCACTGAGGTCTTGGATTTTTCTTTCTTCATCTATTATTTTAAGATATCAGAAGCATATTGGCTGGAGAAAGAAATTATGAGTTATGGGAAAACATAACATTAAAACCGATAGGCTATTAAAGAGAATACCTGATGTAAAAAAAAAAAAAAAAAGCACAGTGAAGGAAATGTTATAAGCAAGTCACAGCCTCCTTTGAAGAACCTATTTTATTGAGATTAAAAGAGTCATTAGTTAATAAAAGGGTCATTAGCAAACTAAAAGGATCCAATGAAAACCCTACATAAACATCCTAGAACAATAACTATGTAATACATTCTAGATGATTAAGATCAGCTAGATGACCTAGGAGAAGAGGCAGCATGAGTATGACTCCTGAAATCCAGGTCAAACTGCAAGGAGAGAAGAGACTCCACAAAGCCATTCAGTGAGCACATGCAAGCCTTGGCATACATACCCCACACATAAATCACATCCTCCACACACATACAAACATGCACACATGTAGCTCCATGCACACAATAGTAACATATTTTTAAAGGATTTTTTTTTAAATAAAGTGTGTTCTTGGGGAATTAAAAGTTCCCTGTAAAATGAGACTCTTGTGTAGCCAGAGACTCACAGTCAGAATTTAAAGATTGTGATAGCAGCTCTGTTCTAAGATCACGGAAAATCCTTGGATGTACTAAAACAGAAGAAAACGTCCCCCACAATTGGCAGGTTTGTGGAATGATAATCCTTTTTGCTCTCTAGGACATGGTTGTAAGATGCAAGAGTGCGGAGGAGGTCAGGTAACATGTCCAGATAATCTAAACCAGGCTTTGGCAATAGTGGTAGCAGAGTAAAAGAGATTGGACTATCTGATCATGAGCCAAGGCAGTGACATGAAAGGTAATGCCAGCTTTGCCTTATTCCAGTCATAATGCATAAACGTCCCGAGAGTGCAGCCAGATCACACATTTTTCCCGAATTCATTATGTGCCACTACTGAAAGTGATCATATAGACTCATAAAACCAATTCTAATTAGTCGTTTTATTCTTTGCTAATAAAACTTAAAACCTTCATTCTTTTTCCAAGTGGAACTCTTAATAACTTTTTAAAAATTCTCTCTTTAAAAACCCATTTTGTATGTTTGAAGTAAAATAATTACTGAATAGTGAAAAATGTGTTTCTAATTCCACAATTACGTTATTAAAAATTACTTGCTTAAGAATGTCTAGAGGACAAATTACTTTATTTAACTGCACTCTACTTCCCTAGGGCTTTGTCAAAATCAAGATTTGACTTAAAAAATCCAGGGTATAATAGTTTGGTATCCATCCTTCCTGGCTCCCCGCTCCCCCGCCTGTTGAGAGGGGGTTGTGCTTTGTGACCATGGCTTGCCAGACTCAACCTCACTGTGAACAGACTGACCCTCAGTTTTCAGTGTTCTTTTTACCTCAGCCCTACTGAGTATTGGGATCCAGAATATGATTTTAAATCTGACTCCCTGCACACAAGTAAGGCAGCAGGCACTGCCATAACTGTGTCTGAAGCACATTCCCAAGTACAGTCACTCATATAGATGTGTTACACTTTTATTATACACATATCTCTTGATTGACCCTTACGTTACTTTTGTATTATAGCTTCTGTGACTAATGTTGGCATGAACACCTCTTTAATATACTATTGCCAGTTATTGTGTTATAAAATCTTGTATTATATGCTGTTTTTATTCTTAATGACATGCAAAGAACTTGCTCTTTAAAAGCACCATTCCTAACTTATACATTTATTGAATATATACCCTTAATAGCTTTATCACACTTATCTTCTATTACAAATAAAATATGAATAGAGAATTAAAAACCAATATTATAGTAGTAATGCCTTTTTATGTATAATAAAAATGCATAGTTGTCTCTTAAATTATATAAATCAGTATTAATACAATGGCATCATGTTTGTAATTGTCCATATATTTATATTCAGAATTTTATTACTTCATATTGCTTTGTGCCACTTCCCAGTACCATTTTAATGTTAAAAATCAAGCTATCCTAGGAGTGAGATAGCTGGATCTTGAGGAAGCACTATTCCTAATTGTCTGAGAAAGCACCAGATTGATTTCCAACGTGGTTGTATAAATTTACATTCCCACCAGCAGTGGAAGAGGGTTCTCCTTTCTCCACATCCTCTCCAGCATGTATTGTCACTTGAATTTTTGATCTTAGCCATTTTGATGGGTGTAAGGTGAAATTTCAGTGTCATTTTGATTTGAATTTCCCTGATGACTAAGAACGTTGAACATTTCTTTAAGTGTTTCTCTGCCATTCTATATTCTTCTACAGAGAATTCTCTGTTTACCTCTGTTCCCCATTTTTAAATTGGATTACTTGATTTGTTGCTTTTTAACTTCTTGAGTTCATTAAATATTTGGGATATTAGCCCTCTCTCAGATATAGGGGTGGTAAAGATCTGTTCCTAGTCGGTAGACTGTCGTTTTGTTCTGATGACAGTGTCCTTTGCTTTTCAGTTTCATGAGGTCCCATCTATTGATTGTTGATCTTAGAGCCTGTGCTGTTGGTGTTCTGTTCAGGAAGTTATCTCCTGTGCCAATAATTTCAAGGCTCTTTCTTACTTTTTCTTCTAAGCTGTTGAGTGTGTCTTGTTTTATGCTGAGGTCTTTGATCCACTTGGACTTTACTTCTGTGCAGGGTGATAAATACTGATCTATTTGCATTTTTCTACATGTAGACATCCAGTTAGACCAACATCATTTGTTGAAGATGCTGTCTTTTCAAGTTTCTTGCAAAGCATATTCACTGACAATAAGCTCACACATACTTTAATTACAGCAGGAGATCAAAGCAGATGCAGAATCTCACAGCCAAACCATGGACAGAGTTCAGGGAGTCTTATGGAAGAAGGGGGTTAGGAAAGGACCCAGAGGGGACAGGAGCCCCACAAGAAAACTAATAAAGCCAAAAAAATTGGGCTTAGGGGCACTGCAGAGACTGATTCATCAACCAAAGACCATGTATAGAAAGGACCTACACCCGCTGCTCAGATGTAGCCCATAGACAGCTCAGTCTATGTATGGGGCTCTTAGTAAGGGGAGAAGAGACAGTTTTAGACATGAACTTAGTAGCCCACTCCTTGATCGCTTCTCCATGGTGGGGCTACCTAGCCAGCTCACAAAGGAAGAGGATCCAGCAGTCCTGATGGGACCTGATAGGCTAGGATCAGACAGTAAGGGAGGACTTCCCCTATCAATGGACTAGGAAAAATGGATAAGGGAGGGAGGGTGAGATTGGGAGGAGATGTGGGAGGGGGCTACAACTGAGATGCAAAGTGAATAAATTGTAAAATAATAATAATAATTATTATTATTATTCTATGCTATTTCAATTTATCCTTGCATTTTATAGTTTATGCATACTTTATTTTGTTTTCAGCATATGTGTGTAGTTTCATGTGTGTATGTGTGAGAGATGTGCTTGTCATGTGTATATGTATGCGGTCCTGAATTTAGTGTCAGGTGTCTTTCTCTATTAATTTTAACTTAGTTTTTAAGATAGGCTCTCCCAGTGAACATGAAACTCAAGGCTTCATGTAGACTTGCTAGCCAGTTAGATTTGCTAGCACAGGAGCCACCAGACTCCAAACTACTAATTCCAGAGTGACAATAGGTGCCGCTGTGCTCTGCTTTTACAGGGACACTGAAGACAACATATTAGATCATGTTGGTTATACAGAAAGCATCTTATCCACTGAGCCATCTTTTTTTTTCTCACTATCACCTATCTATCTAACCATATACATAAATACATACCTCTACCTCTCTATTTGTCTCTCTGTCTCATTACATATATATGTATATTAAATGCAAATATATGCATAGAGAGAGAAATGAGAGAGAAAGAGCACAAGAGATGGAGAGAAAGTGGACTTCTTCTAAAGGTGGGGTAAGTATTCCCTTTATTAGTATATGTATAAGTAAAAAGTTTATCACTTTTTATACACTGAGTTCATTTGGTGCTGTCTGTCTGTGTACGCGTGTTGATTGGATTGTCAGCCTCTTATTACACACATCCCTGAAGAAAATTGTCTACCCTTCACCTAGCAGCTGCCAGTAGGTGCTCAGGCAGGGATGGGGCTTCATGAGCCCTTCCTCCTTATAGGCTAGGATTTTTATCAAGCACCAACTTGATATGCAAACTTACGCTCTTTCAAGTTTTCTCCAAGCTAGTGTCTTCCTCTAGACTTTCATAATGACTTTTGAATTTCACTCATATGTGATGTTTTTCTTTAATCTTTGATTTCAAAACTGGTTTCCATGGGGCAATGAGTGAAAATGAAGAAGAGAAGGACAAAGCATTGATGCTTGAAAATCCCTAAAGGTTATTTCATCCAAGAAGAATGGGTTATAACAAAGAGGACACATAAAACAGCAGTTCCCATCTCTTCACGTTTATGCTTTAGGTCAGAAGCACCAGAACACATACTCCTGATATTTGAAAGACACGGCTCTCTTTTGCCCAAGCTCTGTTCTATCAGTTTGTGCAGGCTTTTTCTTTTCTTTTAATTCATATGTAGCTGTGATCCCTTAACCATGGGGTGTAGCGGAGATAGCTGAAAGTGATAGGAACCCAGCTTGACTGAAATGAATGATAATTTGCCACAAATATTTTTCTAGAAGTTTCATTCTTAAAACAGACTCTGGAGCTCTAAAGGAATCATTTAAATTGGTAGTGTCCCTGTAATGTTTGTAGAGATGAGTAATGCCTTTATGCTTTTCTGCCTTTTTCTCTTTGTAGGCTAAATTTTCTATTGTTATTTTCTTGCTGTTTAATAACATATATCACAATACACTTATGCTGTTAATTTTTGTACTTTATCTGTGACCTTGAACTTGTTATAATAATGCTACACTGAGGTTCATTAATCCTATATGCAAAATACTTACTGTTTTCATTGTACATATTGAAAACTCAGGCAATGACACTATTACGGTATTGCAGTTGGGTGTTAGAGGTTAGGGACAGCTTCAAAGAGCAAGCCAGGACCCTACAGAGGTGTGGGTAGAAATTCCCTTTGTAAATGCATGCTCAAGTCAAAAAGTTTAACCTTGATAAAACTCTTTAGCTGCACAAACAAACTGCTCACTCTTGTATAAATGCTTCACCTTAGTGAAAGTATTTGCTTCAATAAATAATAGGCCATAGTCACAAATAGTCACATCTAAACACTTTATGTTTAAACAAAAATACAATAGTTATAGTGAAAATAGTAAGATAAGTGGACAGAATGTTAAAGAAATCAAATTTTACAAAGCTGTCATCTCTAAGATTACTCTTTTCAAGGAGATGTTTAACAGAAAAATAACTCTTGGGAGAGAAATACATGACAGGAGAAACCACATTTCTACCCAGTGTGAGCTATTTTTGGCAGCAAGTGCTTAATTAAGAGATAAGCTAATGGAAGGTTTTCTTGGAATCATGTCTTGATTGCTGCATAGTTTCATTATCATTTTTTTTGTTAAACTTTCTTCTGTGATATTTTGGAATTTACTAAAGTGACTATAGAACCAGCAAATTAAACATCTCAGAAACTTGCCAGCCACATTGTCACTCTTTTTGGCCATTAACCCATGACATGATCTGACAGATATTAATAGTCTTAAGATGCAGGAAGGCCAGTGATTAATGAATATGAACATAATATGTCTGTTATCACAAACCATATTTAGATAAATTAACTGTTCCTATGGCATTTGTTATCACCTTTATTAGGCAGACTTATGCACATTGAGATTAAATTGGTCCTGTTAGCCATAAGAGAAAGGCTGTTTTAGACAACAGACAAATCACTTCAGTAACTTCAAGGTGTGAATTATAATTGGAATCTGTTGTGGCCAGAGTGACTCAGATCTATGGATTTAACCAGCATGAAGCTTTTCTACTTTTTGAGACACAGATATTGGGGAGAAATCCTTTTGTGTGTTGCCCAAAAGGCTAAGTGTTAGAAAGCTGAAATTTCATGAAGTAAAAACTGCAGAAATATAAATTGAATAACCATTTTAGAATGCTGTCTGGAAAAACTTGCTTGCCAATAACACATAATCACACCATCTAAAAAAGTTCTTGAGAGAAACCTTGTTACAATATAGCACCATTTTGAAAATGGCAATCAATTATGGGATAAAAAAATATAAATATCTATTGTCTAAGAACATACTCTTCTCCACATCAGAAATTGTTGTCTAATGACAAATCCCCTATAACACACCCTCCTGGATTATGTGAAAACATGCATAGTAAGAAAATCTGTATTCTATTTGTTCCAATAGACTCAAACTCATGAGCAAGTTCAATAGGTCAAGTAGGGCACAGTAAGAAATTAGAAAGGATAAAATAGCTATAACTGACTATAGAAACCATCATCAGTATGTTTGTTCTTTGAGGATGCTATTAGGATGCTATTATATATTATATATATATATATATATATAATGTTATATATATATATAATAAAAAGTATATATAATATACTTTGATACCATGACATTTAATGAGATTATCTAAAAGACAAACAATTGATTAATTAATGGGTAGCCTGTATAGAGCAGGCAGACATAGGTATGTCCCTTGTAGTGGTTTTATTGGAAAATATCCCCCACAGCATTCAGCCTTTGTGTACTTAGTCCCCAGGTGGTGCTGCTGTTCAGCGGGATGGGAAGTGTGGCTTTGATGAAGAGAGTATGTCACTTGAGGTAGGCCTTAAGAACTTAGAAACTCTAACTCTCTTCAGTTTCCTCCCTCTTCTTTGTACTGGAATCTGTAGATGTGAGTGCAGTAGATGTGAATTCTCGCTTCTTGTGTTTGCTGCTGTTCCTGCCTGCTTACACAGGTGGACTCATTTGCATGGATCCAGAAGCACCAATAAATTCTTTAGTATGTTTCCTTGGTGATCTTCCACAGCAACATAAAATGAAACAAAAAGTGGAATCCTTCTTGTAAAACTTCATGATATTATTCAGCACACTGCATAAATATGCAGCACTCCTTTAAAGTGAGGAGTTGCTTACTCTCACAATTTTCCTTTCATGGTTTAAAGCCACTATTGATGGCAGTTACCTGAACCTCTAAAAGAGAAACCAAAGAACAAGGTAACACTGAGCAAAGATTATGCTATATTTACAATACAATACTGCAAAGCATTGAAAATATATAAATTCAAATGTCTGAAGTGAATAAATGAAAACATTAAGTAAAAAAATATAAATAATTATGTTCAAAACAAAAAATAATATTAATATACATTTTATGTGTGTGTGTGTGTCTTAGTTTGGGTTTCTGTTGTTGTTATAAAACACCATGAGCAAAAGCAACTTGGGCATGAAAGGTTTTATTTGGCTTACTTTTCCACACTGTAGTCATTATGGAGGAAAGTCAGGACAGGAACTCAAACCGGGCAGCAGCCTAAAGGCAGAGCTGATGCAGAGGCCATGGAGGGATGCTGCTTACTGCTCTGCTCCTCATGGCTTGCTCAGCCAGGTTTATATAGAATTCAGAACCAATGTCCCAAGAAAGGTACTACCCATTCCTTCTTCTTCCATCACTAATTAAGAAAGTTCTCTAAGGGCTTGCCTTCATCCCTTCCTTTTGGGGGCATTTTCTCAATTGGAGTCCCCTCCTCTCATATGACTCTATCTTGTGTCAAATTGACATAATATTATCCAACACTATATGTAAGTCATCCATATTTATTATAAACCTGGGATAGACATGAATGAGTGTGAGGTTCTATATGATAAGTCTTTAAAAATATAAAGCTAGACATTATGGCTCATGCATATGTACTTGAGTGTTGAAGTAGGGAGATAGTTTTGAGTTTGAGGACAGCTTGGGTGAAATGGGGAGTTAGAAAATGTTTTACTACGGTGTGAAGTCCTAACTCAGAAAAACTAAAGAAAAAGGTAGAAAGAAAATAGGTAAGGCTATAATTAGTTACAATGTGAAACCACTGTCTGTTCATCTATTCAGGTACATTCCCTCCGGTACTCAGTAAACCAGAAAAGCTGCTTAGAGTGCTTGGTGTTCCACTAAGGGCTAAGGGAACAATTAATATATGTATATTATATCAATTAAATATATGTATATGCACATGTAGACATGTGTATGTACAGATATATGTGTGTTTGTGTTACTACTTATCTTCTGAAATGTTGTCTATTTGAAGTCACACAGAAGACCTTAGAGCAATTTTTCACAACCTGTGAGTCGTGACTACTTTTGGGGGTGAAATGAGCCTTTCCCTGGGGTCGTCTAAGAGCATCTGCATATCACGGATTTACATTATGGCTTATAACAGTGGCAAAACTACAGTTATGAAGTAACAACAAAATAATTTTATGGTCAGGGGCCACCACAACAAATGAAACTCTATTGAAGAGTCCCAGCCTTAAGAAGGCTGAGAAACAATGCTTTAGATTATAGTCAAGTATATATATATTACATATTATATATTATAGTTGTATATATAAAGTGGAGGAAGCTGCCTGACCTGAAGATACAGTTGGAAACAAATGGATCCACACAAGCAACTTTCAAGGCATTACTGCGAAATATCAGCACAAGTAACACTGCATCTATAGTGAATGGCTAGGGGTATAATGACACGGAGCAGCTGAAAGGTAGGAAGAGAAAATTGACTCCTCTCACGGAGTAATTCACAGATGCAGTCAGATTTAATAGCTCCACAGGTGCCTCTGGGAATTCCAGAAAACAAACAAACAAACAACAACAACAAAAAAAAACCCAAAACTCTATATGCAATCCTGAGAATCTTCACAGAAGGTGGCTTCTAACCTGTGGAGTTTGTGTAATTATATGTTTATATATTGATATGTAACTCCTATCTCCTCAAGAATTCAGATCAGTAAAATACGCCATAATACTCAGCTTTTTTACTTATTTGTTTGTACATAAGCTTGTTTCCACAAAGTCCTTGTAGGCAACAACCTGAAGTTGATTTGACCCTCAAGAGACAATAAAGTTTGTATAGAACAATGATATATTTTACTGTTGGCAGTATTAATGTGATATGAAGAAGGCTTAAGTTGCAGCCTATTCTAAGTCATGTAGGAACTCATTGTTTGGCATGTAGATTCTCTAGACTTGTTTTTTTTTTAAATATAGTTTTTATTTATTACAATTTATTCACTTTGTAGCCCAGCTGTTGCCCCACCCTCGTTCCCTCACAATCCCACCCGCCTTCCCTCCCTCATCTTAGACTTGGTTTTGAAACATGAAAACATTCTTTAAAATGGTCTGGTGGCAATTTTGGTGGTTGATATTTGAGATTACAAAAAGCTGCTGCATGATGGCTGCCACATATTCTAAAATAGCATTGAGTATATAGTGGATTCTAGGGCATTGTTTCCTTATAGGGCAAGATCATGTCTTGCAAAAATAATACAAAGAAAATAATGTATAAAACTCCACTGTGGGGACTTCTCAGCCACTTGTGTCTCAAAACACTTATTTAGCTTACATTTTAACGATTAATTTAAGTTCAGTTTCAGCTTGACGAATTCTGAAAATAAGATTCATTTGATGTCTTAATGTATTTTATACTAAAATACCTTTTGAAGTTCAAGGAATATTATGCAACTTGAAAATTTTAAAAATTAATTTAAAAACTAAATTCTTATCTTGATTTGCCATAATTTTATTGCTACAATCTATATCACCGTTATTTTTATAAAGCTGTGTTTGTTTCTCATTCTTTCTCTTAAGCCAGCCAGCTATCACCCAAATAAGTGAGACTCTCAT
The DNA here is from genome assembly GCF_907164565.1 of Psammomys obesus. Lineage (NCBI taxonomy): Eukaryota > Metazoa > Chordata > Mammalia > Rodentia > Muridae > Psammomys > Psammomys obesus. The sequence goes on along the minus strand of NW_026596125.1, from coordinate 11,151,294 downwards.
ATTTTTAAGTAAGCTTCACAAGAAAATAACTGAGCAGCAATCCCTATCCTGAAAGGCAAAGAGGATGGACATCAGAAGAAGGAGAAAGAGGGAACAAGTCAGGAGCCTGACACAGAGGACCTCTGAAAAGCCATGCAGACTATTAGTGCAGATGCTGAGACTTATGGGCAACCTTTGGGCAGGGTGCAGGGAATCTTAGGAAAGAAATGGGAAACAGTAAGATCTGGAGAAGACAGGAACAACACAAGGAGAGCAACAGAACCAAAAAATCTGAGCACAGGAGTTTTTCTTGAAATTGATACTCCAAACAAGGACCATACATGGAGATAACCTAAAACCCCTGCACAGATGTATCCCATGGCAGTTCAGTATCCAAGTGGGTTCCATTGTAATAGGAACAGGGACTGTCTCTGACATGAAATGATTGGCCTGATCTTTAATTACCTCCCCATGAGGGGGAAGCAGCATCACCAGGCCACAGAAGAAGACAATGCAGCCACTCCTGATGAGACCTAATTGACTAGGATCAGAAGGAAGTAAAAGAAGTCCTCCCCTATCAGTGGACTTGGAGAGGGGCATGCATGCAGAGGGTGGAGGAAGGGAGAGATTGGGATAAGAGTAGGGAGAAAACCCCAGGGGGGATACAAAGTGAATGAAGTGTATTTAATAAAAAAAAATAACTGAGCAGTTATTACTCTTTTTAACCCTTTACTCTAATCTGGCTTTGTTTGCCAAACTCCCGAGATACGTGCACTTTGTGTCTTTTCTTGCTCCAGCTCCTCTCCAGGTATCTCCTGGACCTCTGCTGGCTTCTCCTATTTTCTCCACTAACTCCTCCTCTCAAGGCTGACAAGTAGTCTAGACCTATTTTCTCCCCTGCTCAGTGTTTGGCTCTAAGCTGCAATACAAGGGAACAGCTGAGGAGCAGTGTTTACACTCTATTAAGACAGGAGATTCTCAGAACAAGGATTGCAACCAGATATGAGGAGGGAGTCCACAAATCAGCATTTGAAATACACAACATTATACCTTCAAATCTGCTTCAATTTCTCTGCTACTTAAAAAGTGTTGAGCATTTTTATTTGTATGCTTGCTGTCATTTTGTGAGACAGTTTTATACTAGTCTGGTTAAGAGTAGAACTTAATATGTAACCAAGGTTAGATTTTTAGCTCACAGCAGTTCTCCGTCCTCAGTATCCTGAGAAATGGCATGACAGACATGAACTACCACTCATAGCTTTAGCTATTTAGTGCTGAGTTAAGCTTTCCATATGTCATTTCTAATCTTCTCATAGATATGACAAGAAATATATTATTTAAATGCTGTCTATTGAAAGAAATAGAAATTGTTGGCATGGTTGTGATATGTCATATTCATGCAGGAGTTCACATCCTACCCTGTGTTTTCTGCTACAAAGACTCAGATTATAAGAAACCACTAGATAAACACACAGACACAGACACATAGACAAAAATACAGACACAAGAACACACAGTCTTAAGTGAAATGAAAGGAAATAAAGTCTGAGGTCATTACTAACCCTGTTTGTTTTTTTTTTTTTTTTCTAATACAGGGAAAGACAGGATGAAGAAACAGTAATTTATAGCAAGGTTTCATACACCCCACCTGCAAAATTAGGGAGTAATCATTTCAGCCACACTGTAATGTAATGATATTTCATATGATTACATATAAGAAATCTTTAAAATTATATAATTTCAAGTTGCCCCATGAGTGTCCAGAGGTCTTTGGAGCTATAGGGCTTAGAAAATCACAAGTCAGAAGAAACAAACAAACAAAAAACAGATTCCATAGATAAGTCTGAGATAAGCTGGAAAAATTAACAATGATTAAGTTTTTTTTAAGTTCTTTATTAATTACACTTCATTCACTTTGTATTCCCCCTGTGGTTCCCTCCTTCCTCCTGTCCCAATCTCTCCCTTCCTCCACCCTCTGCATGCATGCCCCTCCCCAAATCCACTGATAGGGGAGGTCTTCTTTCTTTTCCTTCCTTCTGATTCTAGTCAATTAGGTCTCATCAGGAGTGGCTGCATTGTCTTCTTCTGTGGCCTGGCAAGGCTGCTTCCCCCTCATGGGGAGGTAATTAAAGATCAGGCCAATCAGTTCATATCAGAGATAGTCCCTGTTCCTATTACAATGGAACCTACTTGGATACTGAACTGCCATGGGCTACATCTGTGCAGGGGTCTTAAGTTATCTCCATGCATAGTCCTTGGTTGGAGTATCAGTCTCAGGAAAGACCCCTGTGCTCAGATTTTTTGATTCTATTGCTCTCCTATCATATTATGCCTTAGAAAGTTTAGGATATTAATGCAAGCATGTAATTTCTAAGAGAACACATGTAATGCAGTTGTCAAGGTGAAATTCCAGCTAAGTTACAGCAGCAGGAATGGCATGAGGGAGGGGTTCTCAGGTCAGGAAGGGCTAACAATAAACTGGTGAAAACACTTGAAAGCAGTATGCAGAATACAACATTTACTGAATGTTAGCATGGAGCCATCAGCGGAACACTCAGCTGGGAGTTCTCCATACTCTTTGTAAGGCCAGTGGTGAGGGTGACAGCCTGGGCAAGTTGCTTTTTTGACCTTATGGTGTCTTTGCAGTAGTACTTTGAAGCTACAGAGGAAATAGGCTGGGCCAAGAGACCTAGTTCCCTCTTCTGTTCTCCTTTACTTCTCTTGAGGTAACTACTCCTAGATATAGGGAAAGGATTTTGACAGTTAGCCTAAACAAACAGAGTTATCTATCATTAGCTTGGCTTGATTTGACTTTAAATGGATGACCCAGCATTCCAAGAAGCAGAGGTAGCTCCTCTCCTGTCTAACACTAGCTGGCCTCAGTTCTTAATATGAATGGAGAGTCAGGGGATCTCTAGAGAGCCCTAACCTGAAAGTTCATGCGGAGGTACATTGTCATCACCCCCCTTGATTTGTTTAAGAGTCTAAGGAATGCAAAGAAGTGCCTCCAGAACATGGTACCTGATTTTTTTAAACAGATAATAATAATAACAATAATAATAATAATAATAATAATAATAATAATAATAAAACCATTGCTTAGTGCTTAAGCACAGAATTTGAACTTGCATGATGGATCTCCGTTCAATCTCTGCTATTTTACAAGTGGAGACATGAAAGTCAAAAGAGGTAGAATGATAAACCAAAGATGCTGAATCAATAAAATAAATCACATAAGAGCCATAGAGAGAGGCGATTTTGCCCATAGAAGTGTGAATACCACAAGCTGCTCATTGAAGCCCATATGGTGATAACGATAGATGATATCAAGAAAACCTGAGGTATAACTATGATAATCACATACTTACGTGCAGCATGTTTGTACTTAATGTGTCATGTGAACATAAATAACTGACTTCACATTTTAAAAGATATCCATCATCGTTAAGCCATGTTATTTTCTCAGAAATGCTGCTATTCACACTGAAAGACTGGGTAGACAGTTGGAATACAAATAAGATGGTAAGAGTCCTAACATTTCTACACAGACACTTTGATTATAATATGACGTCTTTTACCAACATACAGTTTTGCTGGCCCACAGACCTTAAAGGGCACTAGAATAGTTTTAGGGGATTTATGTCTCTTTTTAATTAGACTGGGCTCGAGACTGAATTTTAGCAGGTACATCTGAGGTTTCCCACCGTTCTGTGCTTCTATAAACTCGTGTAGCCAACTTTTTAGAGGTGGTTCATGAAACACCTGCTTTTATGGTTTTTTTTATAATTCAATTTTTCTTTTACGTTAAGATATCTCTCAAGTAAGGTAACCTGTTCCATCCAGATGCAAAATTCCTCTTGTTCAACTAAAATAAAATAAAATCTATTTTTTTTCCCTCTCTAATGGAATTGGAGTTTGGGAGTAGATACTTGTTTCATGCAGAATTCACTCCTTAAAAATGCCTGCTGCATTTAAAAAAGTGCACTGGTCTTGAGGAGAATTCTCTTCGTTGTCTGTAAATGACAGGTGTGCTACAACACATAAATACAAGCAAGAATACAAGGAATATGATAATCTCTCAACCAAAACAAATTAAAAACTTGCCCTGCAATACTTTCTGGAAAAAATAGAGTATGTTATTCTGGTGCTGGTGTATGTTTTTTTCTCTAGGTAGGCTCAGGGAATAATAGCAGGAGCTCTGTTTTCTTGCTCCCCACTTCAGACACAGGCTAGATCACTGACTGTCTGGTTGCCATGGATTCTCAATTCTTTGGAGGAAAAAAAAAAAGAGAGAAAAACCTCCAAACCAGTAATAGATATGCCCACTACCTGAACATCTAATTCCAAATTCTCTGTGACATTCATCCTAATGCTTGGCAGTTGTGTCTTGTTCCAATGCTCAGTAAAATTCACCTACTGGCTCCAGACTTTTTTAAAAATCAAGCAGGGTTTTGGACTGTATCAACAGCTGATGTTCAATTACCATCAGTGGCTAAATTTATATCATGTGTCACAAGACAACTCCAAATGAATAACTTCTGAATTTTTCCTTTATTGTTAGGATGTTTTATTCATTATGAACTTAAATGTAATATGAGCTCATGGAACATAAAAACAGTATGTTTTTTTTTTGTTTTTTTTTTTTTTTTTAGTTTGTCATTGACTACGTGAATGGAAGGGCTGAAGTTTGAAGTTTATACTGGTGGCTTCTGACACTAGTCTAACAGGAAGCTGTCTTACAACTCAGCACTGTTGGGCCAGGCAGCACACATTCTTCAGATCTTAGTCTTTGCCTGTAATTTTGATTGTTTGTTTGTTTTTAGTTTTTCAAGACAGGTTTCTCTGTGTAGCCTTGTCTGTCCTGGATTCACTTTGTGGAACAGGCTGGCCTCAAACTCACAGAGATCTGCCTGCCTCTGTCTGCCAGAGTGCTGGGATTACAGGATTGTGCCACCAGACCCAGCTTGCCTATGCTTTTTATTGGTCACTCCTATCATACTGATGTGTAAAGGGATTGTTAAACTCACAGTTGCCTTATGTAAGAAAGAAGCAAAATTTTCAACATTAAGAACTGCAGTGTTTAACCAATAAGTGTATCTTTTGGAAGTATCTCATCTTCAAGTGAGTGCTGACTCGTTGATGAATTGCACCATTAACAGGTGGAAAATGAATACAGTTCCATACAATGAGAACCTGAATACCTTTCCAGCTACTTGCTTAACATGAACTCAGCTTATTTAAAAAAATGTGGGATAAGGTTTGCTAAAGTAACTATCTCCCACCACTGTCCTATGAAGCTAATGTTTTAGGATTTAACATACAATCATTTAATTAATAGATGTCCTAATATAACATGAAGTTAAGTGTACAGTGAGAAACAAGCAAGATACAGAGCAGCTTAGCTTTCTCTCTTGACACATAGCAGTGTTTAAAAACTTACATGAGGAAGTGTGGGAGGAAGCAATGGAGACAAAGCCAGAACAACACGTATATGGAGATACTAGAAGGAGGCCCATTAATATGCAAACTAACCTTAAACCTAAAAAGAAGAAAAGAAAATTTTTGTGCCAGGAATCCAAGTGATAGGCCATCCCATCTCTCAAGTGAAAGTTACTTAATAATTAGGTATGATTTCACACATTGTTATGAACAATAGGACCTAGATGTGCATTTTCTCCTTACAGGTTCAGAGCCGATGAAGGGGGTCTAGTGTCTGCATTTCCAACCCCCACAGTAAGTGTAACTCTTGGAGTTCTTTTTTTTTTTTTCAAATTTAAGTATAGTTCTTGTATTTTTATTTGCTAAGCCATCCTGCCTGTAGGCTGATTTTATTTACCATACAAATCTGGCTCTTATTTTTAAATTACAGCTGCTGGAACTCATTGTAGGTCTTACCTTTTACAAATGAAGTCTACTTATAAGTGAATTCTCCAGTCGGTCTCTTACATGCTGCCTACCCAACCCCTGAACGTTCTGCACGTTCCTCTCTGATCTTACCCATGCTTACAGACTTCATGACTGCATGTACTCACCGTCTGTGGCATTCTTATCTTTTTTTTTTTAATTTTATTTTTCTTATTAGTTACATTGGAGTTCTATATCCATTTTTCTTTCAAAAGTAATTGAGAATACAAGACAGGCATTCTGTTACAGAAACTGGAAGGATACTTTTGAAAGGAAGAATAAATTTATGTAGAACTTAGAAAACAGGACAGTAAATGAGTCAATATCAGAAGGTACTTCCTATGATGTGGGGTCTTTACAGACATGTGGACCATGCCTGATTTGAACCCAGACACTTCCGGAGTAAAGAGTCTGGAAGTTCACTAAATCTTATGACGGCATTTGTCTTGTCACTATGCAATGATTATGTCTTTTAAAAAGATGTGCTGGCCCTAGCCTATCAAGGGGAGGATGACCTCCCCTATCAGTGGATCTTAGGAGGGGCATAGAGGGAGAAGAGGGAGAGAGGGTGGGATTAGGAGGAGATGAGGGAGGGGGCCACAGCCAGGATATGAATTGAATAAAGTGAAATAATTGATAATAATAAAAAAGGGAAAAATGTGTGCTGTCAAGATGGCTATGCAAAGCAGAGACTAGACTCAATTCTGACAGACAGCACATGTCACTTCTCAAAGTATGTGTGTGTTTGTGTGTGTGTAAAATTTGGTGCTCAATATGTGATTGCTTAATTACTAAATTCCTCACTGGTTCATTACAAGGAGGAGAACATGCTTATCCAAGAACATGGGGACCTACCTTAGCACCTTTCCAAGATCAGCTTCATCAGGAGCCATTAAACTTCCAGGGTAGTAGACAGAGAATGCATCTGCCTGCACTTTACACACAGCCGCCAGCACAGACAGAGCTCCTGGATTGACCCAAAAGTCGCGGTCAGCACAGAAGCAGAGAGTTGCTTCTAAAGATGGTTCATGGTCGCACAGAATTCAAGATCAACACAATCAGTGCAGTGGAGGCACAGGTGCTGATCCCAATTTCTATGCACTCATGGATTTTATTCTTCACTAAGTGTGAACTTGCATAAGTATATAATTTATATGACCCTTAAATCTATCATTTATGAAATGTGAACTATGAAGTCTATTGAGCTCAGTGAGGCTCAACATATACAATGGATGAATTAGTATGGTGCATGGGCACAGTAAGCTTTAAATAAATGGCCACTAGCTTTATAAATTATATAATATTAGAAATATTGTGATAATATTGCTATGAAAACATTCAGAAATGTGTGGCCTACACTGGGACTACGAGTCTTTTGGCTAGGATGGTAGTTTTTCAAAACTTGTTTTGGTATTAGATAATCAAAGAAATAGAAGAAAGCTGTCACCAAAATAAGAATACATGCCTGTTTGTTATTAGATCTCAAAAGAAAAAAAATCCATAGTAAAACTTCAAAAGAACAAATGTTTTCTGTAACTGTGTTCACTTGGCACATAGCAAGCTTGACCTGAGCTGCTGTGTGGACCTCAAGTACCAACTAGTGGAAATCTCAATAAATTAATAGGCCTAGAAGTGATAATGGCACAATGAAGCCCTGTACTACTATAATAATTTTGTAATTTATTGAAGAAGCAAGCAGAGAACACAGTAAGCAAGGAACAGAGGGAAATTTGAAATGGCACTGTTACAAAAAACTTTAGTAGCAGTATCCAAATCCTGTGTGTGTGCTTGGTTCTACGTAGATTACATGGCCATTTTTCATTATTAATTATTCTGACCTGAACTTTAGGTTTGAAGTCTGGTTTGTTTATTTTAACTAAAATCCTATCAAGAAATAATAGCTGAATGTGCTTAAATTGTCTTTCACCTTAAAAAAATATATTTTGTCTTAGTTAGGGTTTTTATTGATGCAATTAAACACCAAAATGACCAAAAATCAAGTAGGGGAGGAAAAGCTTTGTTTGGCTTATACTTCTATCTTGCTGTTCATCATTGAAGGATGTAGGGACAGGGACTCAAACAGGGCCAAAACCTGGAGGCAGGAGCTGGTGCAGAGTCCATGGAGGGGTGCTGCTTACTGGTTTGCTGCTTTCATATAGAACCCAGGACCACCAGCCCATGGATAGTACACCAAAAATGGGCTGGGCCCTTAAACATCAGACACTAATTTAAAACATGCCTCACAGCTCAATCTTTTTAAAAAAAAATATACTTCTATTTTAAGAACAATTAATCATTTCCAGGGAATAATTCAGAGACTTGGTGGCATTCCATTTTGATGTTCTCAAGGAGAGTTTAAGCACAGTGAAATGGAGCTCTTGGGAGAGACAAGACCACTGACAACTACTCAATTTGCTTTCCCTAGGACTTGAGGTAGAAGCCCTGCCGTTTTCAATCATGTCACACATCCTGCTTTGTTGGTCATGTTCTAATTTAGACGTTTAGGGAATAATAATGTTCCTAATTGCTGCAAAAAATAACAACCCCCCTTCTCTCTCAAGATATTTTTTAATTCTTTTTTATTTATTACAATTTATTCACTTTGTATCCCAGCTATAGCCCCTCCCAATCCCACCTCCTCTCCCTCTTCTCCTACCATGCCCTTTCCCCAGTCCACTGATAGGGGAGGTCCTCCTCCCTTTGATCTGACTCTAGCCTATCAGGTCTCATCAGGACTGGCTGCATTGTCTTCCTTGGTGGCCTGGTAAGGCTTCTCCCCAGCTCTGGGGTAGGTGATCAAAGAGCCAGCCACTAAGGACTGATACTCCAACCAAGGATCATTCATAGAAATAATGTAGAACCCCTGCTCAGATGTAGCCCATGGCAGCTCAGTCTCCAAGTAGGTTCCCTAGTAAAGGGAACAGGGGCTGTCTCTGACGTCAAGACTGAATCTTATGTAGGCATTTTCTCAATTGAGGTTCCTTCCTTTCGGGTGGCACTAAATTGTGTCAAGTTGACATAAAATTAACTAGAACACATATCATAAAATGAAGTATAATGTGTAATATGAACAAGTACTAATGCACAGCCCCAAAGGAAAAAAAAAAAAAAGGAGTAAAAGTGCTAGCTGTGAAAAGTAGATGATGAGTTTCATTCTTTGTTTTTTTTCTTTGAACTTATTTCAAATTTTGGCGAGGTCTAAATCAACAATGACTATGAAGATATTGGAAGATTCTAGGGATTCATGGTTTTCCCTGTTGTCCCAGAGTATGATTTTTGAATAAGATTGTTTCCTAAGGGCAATCTATATGCCTGTGACATATTGAACTTAGAGAGAGAGATCAGCTTCTGAGGGTGTGTGTGTGTGTGTGTGTGTGTGTGTGTGTGTGTGTGTGCTTTTTATAAAATGGCAAATTACAAAACTGTTAAGGATTGTATTTGTTTCAATTTTGTCCTTTTCTAGTTTTATCCATTTGCTTGCAAATTTCATGATTTCCTTGTTTTTAATTGTTGAGTGGTACTCCAGTGTGTAAATTTACCACAATTTCTGAATCCATGCCTCTGTTGAGGGACATCTATGTAGGTTGTTTCCAGATTCTGGCTATTATGAATAGAGCTACTATGAACATAGTTGAACAAATGTCCTTGTTATATGGTTGAGCGTCTTTCAGACATATGACTAAAAGCAGTATAGCTGGATCTTTAGGTAGAACTATTCCTAATTTTCTGAGAAAGCACCAGATCGATTTCTAAAGAGGTTGAACAAGTTTACATTCCCACCAGCAATGGAGGAGGGTTCCCCTTTCTCCACAACCTCTCCATCACGTGTTATTCTTTTAAAATGAAGGTCTGGGCAGCTTAGAAATGGCATTATGTGTAAACTGGCTTGCTGATGTTATGCACAGTTAAGATGAAGTTGTACTGTGTGTGGTATCTTCCCACCCCTTTTTGCATAACTTCTATCTTTGCAAAGGGAGCAGAGAAAAACTGAACACAAAAAACACAAAGGAAAAATGTAGATAAAAAGGATGCTTGCATAAGCAAAGTAATAGTCCATGGCCTCCATTCTAGAAGACAAGCATGGAGCTGATTATGCCAATGAATATTCAGGAGGGACCAGTTTGACCATTATCTTAATATCTGGTTTTCCAAGCCTCTAGAACCATGGATAATTTTTGGCTTTTAAGTAACTAAGTATTTAAAACTCTGTTATGACAAGCTTAGAAAAGTATGAAAACAAGGGATATAGTTTGTCTAAAGCCCTTGAAAGCCACTTACCTCACTGGATTCTTTCACAAAATAACTGGTTTGTAGATATGAAATCTACTTGGAGACAGACACTGCTTAAAGGTTTGGAATCCTGCTATGTTGACAGCTGTCTAACCCCAAGGTGAAGATTTTGCTACAGAGAAAGTTCTTGAGTTCTATTTCAGTAAAAAGCTTTGCCTCAGTCTATGATGTATTGATATCCTAGCAGGTAAAACTTATCAGGAAAACTGGTTTCTACAAAGAGTCATGATTTACTCATTCACAGAGAAAGCTACTTAAAGGATTTTATCCATGAGCTTCCAACTTTAGTTAAAATGTTGCTTCAGTTGTGTATGAGAGAGAGAGAGAGAGAGAGGAAAGATGTTACAGTGAGTGTAAATCATTACTGGAAAAAAAGAAAATAAATTGACTAATTTCATTTACAAATTGATTCAAAGATCACCTGCTTTGTTATTTGTGACCACTTGAGTATGAGCCTGAAAACAGAACCATCCCTCTTCCGTCATTTGCAAGAGATCACTTCTGCCAATCATAAACTTTCTTCCTTCAGCAAAGCCCCTTGTGTAGTTAAAAAGACATGCCAGCCTCAGTGATGCTCAGCCTAACTGTGCTGAGGAATCACTGTGACCTTCTCTCCTGATATCTGCCTCTTAAAGTCTCTTCATGACAGTTGAGTCATTTAGTCTAAATGCACCTTAAGATATTTTTCAAAATTATCTGAATATAGATTCATTCCTCCATGTAACACAGTAATTAAATCTCTTATTTCTATAAAGACTATGCTAAGAGATTGCAGCTAAGTGATCTTACTATGATAAGCCAAAGAGCTATATACAACTTAAATTCTCAATGGTTGAGAGTCATTTTGAAAAGGTCATGGCACTAAGAAGTGAAGCTTGGGAGATAAATAGTGAGCGAGCAACATACATTACAGTCAATTGAAAGGACATTTTCTGAGTCAGAGAATGATTTTCTTCAGTGTGGCAACATGAACAAAATAGAATGCCCCTGATTAAGTACTAAGTGTAAATTTAATTATGTACGTTTATAATATCGTGGAACCATCAACACTAGCTATAATCACAGTTCTGCTTGCATTGTGAAATGTTAACTCTATAAGAATTGGACAATGACTCCCCAGCCTCCTCTTCACCTTAGAGCTGTAAATCACCATGTTCTGTAATCTGATTTTCTCAGGTGTTTTAGAGCAACAACATTAAAAAGCAACCAATACAGCTTCTTCTTTTTTTTTTTTTACATTTTTTATTGTTTATTATTATCAGTTACATTTTATTAACTGATTCCCAGCTGTATCCCGCTCCCTTATTCCCTCCCAATCCTACCCTCCCTCCCTTAGCTTCTCCCTGCCCTTTTCCAAGTCCATGGATTGGGGAGGATCTCCTCCCCTTTCGTCTGACCCTGTTTTATCAGGTATCTTCAGGGCTGGCTGCAAAGTCCTCCTCTGGCCTAGCAGGACTGCTCCTTCCTTGGGGGGTAGGGAGGTCAAAGAGCCTGCCATTGAGTTCCTGTCAGAGATAGTCCCTGTTCCCCTTACTATGGGAAACCAATTGGTTATTGAGCTACCACAAGCTTTGTCTGAGCAATGGTTCTAGGTTATATCCATACAGGGTCCTTGGTTGGAGAAACAGTTTCAGAAAAAAAAACCCTGTGCCGGCCAATGCAGCATGGGAATCAGTTCTCAACCAACTGATGCTGCTAAGACCAATACAGCTTCTTATCTGTGAATGTGGACATGGGGATTGGTATACTGATCCTGGCTTCGTTATGTGTCATTTCACTCAGCACATCCTGAGTAAGAGACATGAAGTAAGAATAATACCAACTCACATTTGAAGAAAACGCAAGATTGATTTCCAGAGTGGTTGTACATTCCCACCAGCAGTGGAGGAGGGTTCCTCTTTCTTCACAACCTCTCCAGCATGTGTTGTCACTTGAGTTTTTCATCTTGGCCATTCTGATGGGTATAAGGTGAAATCTCGAGGTCATTTTGATTTGCATTTCCCTAATGGCTAATGACATTGAGCATTTCTTTAAGTGTTTCTCTGTGATTCGATATTCCTCTGTCGAGAATTCTCTCTTTAGCTCTGTTCCCCATTTTTTAATTGGATTACTTGGTTTGCTGCTTTTCAGCTTCTTTAGTTCTTTGTATATACTCAATATTAGTCCCCTGTCAGATAAAGGGTCCTCTATATTAAGTAGAATTCAGAGAACTGCTCCTCATACATGTCTACAGTCCAGTATCTCAGAGGAAGCTCTTCAATTGAGGGTCTTCTTCCACACTGTGTCAACTTGACAACCGAGACAAGTCATTACAAAAGGCAACATATATCTTTGCGAAATATGTTTGTGTGGTGTTGCTGAGCCCTGTGAGCAAACATAGTACCACACTCACACCAAAAACAGTAAAAAAAAAAAAAAAAAGGAAAGAGGAAGAAGAATAATGACATGAGAGAGAGAGAAATGCAACTGCAAGAGGTCGATTCAAAGTATTCTGTAGTGACTCATTTATTTTTATTAATTAATTTGTTTAGTTGCCTTACTTCCTGGTTGGAGCTTCCTTTCTTTCCTCTCCTCCCTATCCCTTTCTTTCACCTCCCCTTCCCCCACACCCTCACTCTCTCCACAGAGAAGGGGGATCTCCTGTAGATATCCACCCACCTTGGCATATCAGATTGTAGTAGGACTAGGAGCATCTTCGACTACTGAGGCTAGACAAGGCTACCCAGTTAGGAAAGGGTGATCCAAAGGCAGGCAACAGAGTCAGAGACAGCCCATGCTTCTGCTGTTAGGTTTCTTACATGAAGACAAATCTGCACACATGTTACATATGTGTAGGGGGCCTCAACCCATCTTATGGTGCTTTATGATTGATGGTTCAATCTCTAAGAGCCCCTGGGGGTTCAGTTTAGTTGATTCTGTGTGTTTTCTTTTGGTGTCCTTAACCTCTGGCTTTTTTAATCCTTCCTTCCCCTCTGCCACAAGATTCCTCAAGCTCCAACTAATATTTGTTGGCATCTCTGAGAAGAGTTAGAAACCAAGAATAATGGAAATTCCCAGAAATCTACGAGGGTGACCCTAGCTAAGATTCCTAGTAACAGGTAACATGAAGGTCAAAGGGTCATCACCTATAACGAGGTAAAACTTCCAGTGGGGAAATGGGGACATCAACCCACACACAAAACCCTTGACCCACAATTATTCCTTCTCATATTATATGCAGGAATAATGAAGAAGCAGAAAGTGAAGGAATGGCCAACCAATGATTGGCCCAACTTGAGACCTACACCATGGGAGAGACCAACCTTTGACACTATTGATGGTATTCTGCTATACTTTCAGACAGGAGCAGAGTGTAACTGTCTTCTAATAGACTTCATCCAGAAGCTAATAAAAATAGATGCTGAGACCCACAGACAAACAGGCAAAGCACAGGGAGTCTTGTGACTAATTTTCAAGCTTAAGAAAGAGCCAGTTTGCAGAAACAGAGGCAGAAGGAATAAAACTGATAAAGGTGAACTGAAAAGACTGAAAGGTGCCTTTAATTCCTGTCCTGAATCCAAAGGATATATGCCAAGGATTAAATTAGATATGTAAGTGACATATAGTGATAAAATCATTTGAGCAATTATTCCTTAAGCTTAATCATTTATTGACAGATGGGCACCAATATTCCACCTCTTAAAGAACACCTGCTCTCCTAGAAGAAAGGCACTATATCTTTATATTTAACCTCGTAACCAGCATTCTGAAAGGAAGATATTAGGAGTACTACATTTATAGTGCTTCTGCAGAATATTGCCATCTCTGAAAGGAGAGGCACAGAATTTAACTTGTTGCCAATAATGCATCGAATGATGTTTTTATTAGTTTATATATAGGTATGACTTTTCTTCCAGGTACAAGAAAAAAAAATGGTGGGAGAGGTAAAAACACATGATATTAGTAACCCCTTGAGCAAATTTGAAATAACACACCATCAGTGCAGTGTGAGCCAGTGTGAGCCAGTGTGCTTGAAGGTTGTTCATTGTATTACTAATAAATTTTCTGGCTGAGGTGACGTGAACAAGCGGAGAAGATTTCAAGTTTGATAAATCTCTCAAAGTATATGAAAAAGCTGACACATACGGGAAGACAAAAGACTCAGTTTTTCAGAGGACACTGACCCAAAAGGACATGCAGGCCATGGAGAACTGGAAGAAGAGGACTCCCTGACAACCATCTCATTATCCTTTGTAAATATGCATGCTTTTCTTCAAGGGATGTTTCCTGAACACTGACAAATAATGTGAGACTTGGCCCAAGTTACAGAGCAGAGTCAAAGGCTTATGCTTTTACCTCTACCAGTGGCTAACAGGGTCTGCTCTTGAAGAATCATGTTCATAATTTAAATTACTGAATCTGTTGAAAACATCTACTCTCATCCATCTGTTTATAAACATTTGTGTAATTGTAGTAAGCTCCAATTTGTTTCCGCATAGAAATCTATGAAAAATAAAATAGAGACTATGAAGTACAATATAACAAGATCATTCCTGGAAATACTAAAATGTAGGTAGGAAACTAACAAAACATTTAATAAAAGAGCTGTAGATGTTACAGTGCTAAAAAGAAGAGCAAAGGACACAATACCTCCTGGAGAGAGCAGGAGGTGGGACAGAGAGCAAAAGCTGACAGACTCTGAGCAGGAATGAAGTAACATGCCCTGAACCACTTGACGATGAAGTAGACTTCTGCCTGGTGACGTCTGTGAAGTTATAAGATGCACACAGAAAAGGAAACATATCACAGATTCACAAGGAATGCTTGACAATGGATGTGCATGTGTGCATGTATGCCCTCACTGGAATATTAACATTCTGCTAGAAAGCCTTTCCATCCCTCCCATAACCGGCACCAGGATGCACTCCTGTCCTGATAATTAAGAGCAGACATTCATTTCCACTTTTGAACTTTAGCTCTCGCTCCTTCATTTACAAATTTCATCTTTATTGTTTCATGTCATAAGTAAACCCCCTTTTAAAACTATCAATCAGTCTCTTAGCATCTGTGAGGGATTATTTCTAAGACCCTTGAATACACCAAAATCCATGAATAAATTATAGAAAATGGCAAGCTGTTCACAAATAACATCCATGTCTCTGGATTACTTACAGTTCACGGCACAATGCTAATAGTTACTATACTGCATTGTTTAGAGAGTGATGATAAGAAAAATAATGTATATTTTTTATCATCACAGAGGCTGCTTTTCAAAAAGTTTTGTCATGTTGGTTGAATCCTCAGCTCTAGAAATCACGAATTCAGAGTTCTGGCTGTAGTTTAATTGGCAAAAGTAGTGCAATATATTTATCTAGTTTATTGCTAATAGAAAATTGAGAAATGCCTAATTCAAGGATTTTTTAAATGCCTCTATGAAACTCTAATTCAGGTCTTTTGATGAACATACGTATCTACTTCTGTGAATAGGAAGGCTGAGTCAGTATGAAAATGTTGTTGGTTGCATCAACCATACCACACACTTTCAAATGCCCAACACAGCTGCCCTGTGCAGACCTCCTCCCTTGTAGGAGACAAGAGAGCTCCTAGAGGCCAGCCCATGTTGTTGCTGGCACGTTCATTATCAGTTTCATTTATTTGTTTGTTAACTTGTTTGTTTCAGCAATTCTGATAGAGTATATGATAATTTTATTTACTTGACATGGCTTGTCTATGTATTAAAATAGTGTAGTATTGATGGAGACTTTGCTAGTGTTTTCCATGTCATAGGAATAGTGAATGTAACACTTACTCTAAATACTTGAGAGTATTATTTTCTTATTTAAACAGAAGCCAGTTAACAAGATTGAAATGTTGCCTATATTTTGGGGGAGAGTCCAAGAAGGATTATATCATACATGTTCCCCATGTTAGCATACTTTTACTGAACTTCTCTAACCACCCTGGGAAGGGGTGTCTTGCCTTTGTTGTGAAAAGATGAGTGGGCAGGCCCTTCAGCTTCATGACTTGGAATGAAAGAAGATATTGTATCCACTTTAATCAGGCACATTTCACTCTCAAAATATTTTAGTCATGCATGGCATGAGTTCCAGTCTACTTACTGATGTACATCGCCTTTACCCCTTATGGATGGGGAACTGCCTTTGTAACAAATCTGTGCAACAACGTAATATTCAATACTTGGGTCATCATTATTCAAACAATAGAAAATAAAAATATACCTACTTTCTGTCATTTTTATATTATTTATTTGTATTTCATTGAATAAGACATTTAAATGCATCCGTGTTGTTTTACAGGATTAATGATGACACTTTCTCTTAAGCCATACTTTCAATCTAATACATAATCAGACTCTATATCGCATCATTCTATTTGGATAAACAATAAGCACAATGGATATATTCATATGCATGAAAATGTGTAAATAGATATGTTGTATTATGTTTGAGTCTAGATCTTTATAACCTAGAAGTATCTAACATTTACATATATTTTGTAATACGTGCCATTGAAAGAATCAGCTGAGAAGTCACAGAATAAATTCTTGAAAAAGTTAAACATTGCAAGTTCAATACAGTACTGTAACAGGATAATAAGATAATTCCTGCTGAACAGATTTTCATTGGATTAAAGGTGATAGAATTATTGAGAGGATGTGGAACCACAGCCCTACTTCATTTTCTCATGGATTTTCTAAGGAGCATGAAAGGTAGCAGACAGCAATCTTCCACGCACTCCAGAACATTTATAAGGAAAACTGCAAACACCTGGAAACGCAGTGGGAAGGACTTCCCGTGGTTGGCTCTTTATCTACTTCTGTGTGCTTTCCCAATACATCCATAGCCACTGGGCTACCCAAAGAATTGTTAATTAGACCCTTGTGTCTCCAGGATTTCAGTCATATATAGGCGCAAATTCTGGGCTGCAGTGACCATCTAATTGTAGTTAACTTACCTTCAAAAACACGTGAAAATATTTTCTGTTGATTCTGTTTCTATGCTTAGTAAGCACATGTCCTCATAGGGAGGACAATGTCTGGAGAATCTCTTCTCTGGCTTCTTCGCTTTCTTAAAATAATAACTAATTCACAATCAGCTAACATTTTGAGTTTGGCTATAGGACTCCTATTATGAACCGTGTTTATAGATGGAGAAAAAAGTGTAAATACAGTTACTGCTGGCAGCCAAGATAAAGGGGTATTTCGTAATACATACATTAAATTTTGTTTTATTTAATTTAAATATTTCTAGGCTTTTGGGGTGGTGAATTCTTTTCTTCATTTTAAAAACATTTCTCTAAATTCAAATTTTCTATTCAACTTCTACCAAAGGGCTAGTGTCCTATGATTATGGCAGGCTTCACCACAAATCTAAAAGTTAAACTTTGATCTCCTTTTCCCACCTTCTATTATCAGTAGTCCTACAGGTCTACCAAAGGAAATTCAGCTCCACACTCCTCTGCACAAGCAAAACTCACAACTTGAATGAGTGATTCTTTTTGCTATTTTCATAACTGTCACTGTGCTTTCCCAAAGATTTTCTTTAGAATTAGGATGACTTGTTACAGAGAGTGGTCACAGGAGGTTCCTGTGCTATCAAAGGCAACCAATTTATAGGCATAATGTTTTCAATTTGATGAAGGCCTTTGGGAAAAATAATATACATTTAGAGCACAAAACTGAGGAAAATGAAATGAAATGAGTCCTTAGTTGAAAAGAAGCCCTGGCAGGACTGGGATTTGACACTTTAGATGCAGAATTCACTGAAACTTTCCTGGAGTGGAGATGTTAAGGTGTGACAGCTGAAGGAGGCTTAGGATATTACCTTCTGAAACTAAAGAAGAGAAATTTGCTTAAAGTAGAAAGTCATGGTAGTTTTAGTCACTAAAAATAAATATAAAAATGGATATTGGAGCTAATGAAGTTCTGCAGATATTGAATGAGACATGATTCTCATGTAAGTCATGAACTGTAACATGGTGTAACCTAAAAACTTTTACTATGAGAGATAGAAAACTAATATCCTAAGAGTGAGAATAGCATAGAAAGTGTAGAATGGTTGAAAGCTTGGAGGAGAGGAAAAGCTAACATGGTAAGAGGGAATAAATAGTGTACTTCCCTGGAGAGAGGAATGCTACTCATCAACTCTAGGTTGGTTTTCTTTTTTTTTTAATTAAATTTTAATTTTTTAATATTAGTTACAGTTTATTAACTTTGTATTCCAGCTGTATCCCGCTCCCTCATTCCCTCCCAATCCCACTCTCCCTCCATCATCTCTTCCCTGCCCTTGTCCAAGTCCACTGATGGGGAGGTCCTCCTCCCCTTCCATCTGACCCTGTTTTATCAGGTAACTTCAGGACTGGCTGCAAAGTCCTCCTCTGTGGCCTAGCAAGGCTGCTCCTCCCTTGGAGGTTGGGGAGGGAAAGTCGAAGATCCAGCCATTGAGTTCATGTCAGAAATAGTCCCTGTTCCCCTTACTAGGGTACAAACTTGGATACTGAGCTACCACGGGCTACATCCGAGGAGGGGTTTTAGGTTATATCCATACATGATCCTTAGCTGGAGATAAAGTCTCATAAAAGACCCTTGTACCCAGATATGTTTGGTCCTTCTGGAGCTCCTATCCTCTCCAGGTCATACTAACTCCCCCTTCTTCTGCACTCTGTCGAAGGTTTAGTTGAGTCTCAGTAACAGTTTTGATACACTGCTAGATAGAGTCTTTCAGACACCCTCTGTGGTAGGTTCCTGTCCTGTTACTTGTTTTCTCCTACATCCAATGTCCATCCCATTTGTCTTGTAAGTGAGGATTGATCACCTTACCCCGGGTCCTCTTTCTTGTTTATCTTCTTTAGGTGTACAAATTTCAGTTTGTTTATCCTATCTTATAGGTCTACTACCCACTTTAAGTGAATATATACCATGTGTGTCTTTCTCCTTCTAGGATACCTCACTCAGGATGATCTTTTCTAGATCCCACCATGTGCCTTCACATTTCATTTCATGATTTCCTTGTTTTTAATAGCTGGGTAGTATTCCATTGTGTAAAAGTACCACAATTTCTGTATCTATTCCTCTGTAGATGGACGTCTGGGTTGTTTCCAGGTTCTGGCTGTTACGAATAAAGCTGCTACAAACATGGTTGAGCAAATGTCCTTGTTGTGTATTTGAGCCTCTTTTGGATATATGCCTAGGAGTGGTATAACTGGATCTTGAAGAGGCGCTATTTCTAATTGTCCAAGAAAGCACCAGATTGATTTCCAAATTGGTTGTACAAGATTACATTCCCATCAGCAATGGGGGGAGGGTTCCCCTTTCTCCACAACCTCTCCAGCATGTGTTGTCATTTGAATTTTTGATCTTAGCCATTCTGATGGGTGTAAGTGTCAGTGTCATTTTGATTTGCATCTCCCTGATGGCTAAGGATGTTGAACATCTCTTTAAGTTTTTCTCTGCCATTCTATATTCTTCTACAGAGAATTCCCTGATCAGCTCTGTACCCCATTTTTTAGTTGGATTACTTGATTTATTGCTTTTTAACTTCTTTAGTTCTTTATATATTCTGGATATCAGCCCTATGTCTGATATAGGATTGGTGAAGATCCTTTCCCAGTCAGTTTTGTTCTGAGGACAGTGTCTTTTGCTTTACAGAAGCTCTTCATTTTTATGAGGTCCCATTTATTGATTGTTGTTCGTGGAGCCTGTACTGTTAGGTTTTCTTTAAAAATTTTTTTTTCTTTGTAGTTCTTAGTGCATAATCTACATTAATCTCAGACAGTACAGATTTTTGCCTTCTGAATTTCTTACTATCTGTTAATGCTCTTTTTCTGCCAGAATTTTGCCGATGACTCTGCTCTAGAAAGGAATATACAGACTTTATGAATACCAAAAATTTCAAGGTATTGAGTGACTAGAAAAAAAAAAATCTTCTGTGACTCTCACTAAAGAATTCCTGTTGTATTCCATTTCCTGCATTTTATGGGAAGAACTGAAAACAAGTGTGTACATTTTGCTTTTATATGTCAAGAACAGGGTACACAACTCTTGCTCTTAGTTCAATAATTTGCTTTTCATGCTCACTGCTACCCTTTGTTTACCTGAATAGAAAAAAATTAATCTATCACTTATATTTTTGAAGACTGAAATTTTGTATATTTATACTTAAATTTAAGTTTATATTTTATGCCTTAAGCCTCAACCACAACTCTTTACCAATATCATGACCTATGTTTGATATATTTTTTACCTCTGTAATTATCTAAATTTGGAAAGGATGCTTTTATTGATTTAAAGGTACCAACATGTGAGATACTTCTTAATACTTCAATACTTCTTAATACTTCAATAGATGTTAGTGTTGGACAACCTACTCTTCAAGTATTCTTTGCTTTGATGTTAACTCTTGCCCCAAGTCCTCTATATTATTGCTGAAGGTGGATGTTTGGATTTTGTTTTCAGCAGGTTGAAAAAATATTTTGTGTACTCTAATTGTTCTGGGTCATGAGTCAGGACATGGCTTTATTGGATCCTCTGCTTCAAAGTCACTCACAGAATTACAAGACTACCTCACATTAAAGCTTGAATTGGAAGAATTTACTTCCATACTCATGTGCTGTTGGTAAAATTCAGTATTTTGAAGGTGGTTGGACTGAATGCCTCAGTAATTACTGGATCTCAGATCACAACCATGTGCATTTCCTTATAGTATTGATTTTTCTGGTATGAAAGCGTGATTATCAAAGTATATAAACCTAATAAACAGCAGTAGCAACAGTCTGAAAGCAGAGTAGATTCTGCAACCTAATCTAGGATAATCACAAAAATGTCAACTCATCATCTTTGCCAAACTCTTTCAATTGAGAGACAGCCTACACTCCAGGGAAAGGACTATTAAATGAAAGAACTGATAATTGGAATAACTAAATTTTCCTAGAGTCTATCTGTTAAAATAATTATGTACTTATTGCTTTAAGTATGTGATTAAATTATCACTGTAAGTGAATCATTTAAAAGTATGAAAATGGAGTTAATAACAAAAATAATAAAAAAAACTTGTGAGAATATAGTAATAAAAGATGTTTAACATAAATAGATTTGATTATTATGGGATGGACTATATAAAATCTGATATCAGATTACCTGACGGTGATGAGTTGGCCATTTCTGAGGATAACACCACACAACTCATTGAATACCAAGAAGTGGAGCCTGTATCATGCCTTTACCCTATATTCTAATGTCTTTGGTATGGAAATGTTCTCTGTGCCCAAAAGAGAAACACAAACACAAACCCAGTATCAAAACCTTTGAAACAAGTAACAGGACAGTAGCCTACCACAGAAGGCACCTGAAAGACTCTACCTAGCAGTGTATTCATATCCAAACCTTCGGCAGAGTGTAGGGAATCATATGAAGGAAGGAGGAATTAGTATATTCTAGAGGGGACAGGGCGCCCCACAAGGTCCAAATATATCTGAGCACAGGGGTCTTCTATGAGACTGTTTATCCAACAAAGGACCATGCATGGATATAACCTACAACCCCTGCTCAGACATATCCCATGGTAGTTCAGTATTCAAACGGGTTCCCTAGTAAGAGGGACAGGAATTGTTTCTGACATGAACTCATGAGCTTCCCCTCTCCCCTGAGGAAGGAGCAGCCTTGCTAGGCCACAGATAAGGACATTGCAACCATCCTGAAGATACCTGATAAGCTAGGGCCAGATGGAAGGAAAAGAGGACACCCCCTCTCAGTGGACTCGGAAGGGGGCAGAAAAGAGATAAGGGAGGGAAAGAGGGAGAGGGCTACATCTGGGATACAAGTGAATGTATAAAATTATTTAAAAATAAAAAAAAATATTTTTAAAAAGTTAAAAAAACATAAAAAAAAGATGTGCTAGAACAATAGTGGCACAGAACTGGTGGGGGTAGCCAACTAATGTTTGATTTTACCTAAGATGCTCTCCATAAGATAGAACCCGTACATTGCACTGCTTGGGTGGCTAAGAATCAGAAGTTGGATAGCCCAGAGACCTACAGTAAAACCAAACACTACTAATCTAAAAGTTAAAGTATTAATAAAATACCTCTTAACGATATTCTGCTATAATCATAGATGAGTGTCTTATGCAGA
Organism: Psammomys obesus; assembly: GCF_907164565.1. Taxonomy (NCBI): domain Eukaryota; kingdom Metazoa; phylum Chordata; class Mammalia; order Rodentia; family Muridae; genus Psammomys; species Psammomys obesus. Next base: position 11,128,994 of record NW_026596125.1, on the reverse strand, counting down.
TATTACTAGAGAAGTTTCCTTCCACAGCCGATGGGAAAAGGTGCAGAGACCTACAGTCATGCATTATGCTGAGAGAGATTCCTTGGAACACACATTTCTAAACGGGATGTCTCCATCAAATCCCTCCCCTCAGAGTTCAGGGATGACTGCAGAAGGGGAAAAGAAAGAGCCATAGAAAATGGAGAACACCAAGAGAGAAAAAAAATACCCTCCAAATCAACTAAGCAAAGCTCATATGAACTCAGAAACTGAAGCATCAATCTTAGAGCTGACACCAGGCCGTCTGCATATACAGTATAGCTTTCAGCTTAGTAAAGTGGTTCTCTCATTCTTGTGCCGGTGCTTAGGCTCCTTTCCGTCCTTGTGCTGGGTTGCCTTGTCCAGCCTTGATGTGGTTTTCTTCTTTTACTTTTCTTATATTTTATTTAATCTTGTTCTGTTTCTTTTCTGTTAGTAGCCTGTTCTTTTCTAATGAGAGAAAGAAAGAAAATGTATCCAGTATGGAGGAGTTGAGAGTAGGAACTAAAATTAATAGAGGAATGGGAAACTGTAATCAGGATATATTGTATGAGAAAAGAATCTATTTCAATCAGTCAATCAGAGAATCAATCAATCAATAAATCCTATGATTTTTTTACATGTCTAAATTTTGACACTACTCCAAATACACTGATAATAGAATCATGAAAAATCCACTGTGAATTTGACATATGCCACAAATACAATGTAGGAACTATGTGTACATCCTCAGAAGTATTATAAAGATCCATAAAATTAACAACACAAATGATTGTTTCAGCTTGATTTTTATGTAGATGTGGAAAATAATCATAATATGCTCAAAGTAACTCCTAACTAGAAAAAAAAAAAAAACATGCTGAGGTAAATCCTTCTTTGAGATTTTTGAAGTGTTAAAAAGCATTGTAAGAATAAAAATGAGATTAAAGTGTAATCATATATAATATGAGAATTAAGATTAAAGAAATGTGTATTTACAAAGACATAATAGTGTAAAAGCAAGCAACCTCTGTTATATGCAAATAAAATTCATCTAACTATAACCTTAGTATAATGCTAGAGAAAGTCTCAAGAAATGCACACACACACACACACACACACACACACACACCACACACCATTGTATTTAACCAGAAACTCACCAGGGATCAGAACATGTTTTGATGATCTTGACACTTAGAAATAAGTCTGACAAACACACAAACAAGATCTAAAGAACAAAAAAAAATATGATTGACAAAGATAGGAACATGCCATATAATAAGTCATCAGAAATAATTTTAATACTATTTCACCTTATTAGAGTAATAGCAGTATGTTGTTTTCTTGGCCCTAGGACCTGTCTAGCCACAGGGTCTTGACAGTGATAAAGTGCCAAGTATGGGTTCCATGTTTTGAACAGGGCCTTAAATCTAATCATAGAATGGAATACTTACTTTCATAGCATTTATTTAATTATTACATCATTGGAAACATCTTACCAGTCTCGTAATAACTGCAACTAACTAGGTTAGCAGCTAGGCAATACTAATGTTTGCATTTCTTTTCTGATAGCATGGATTCCTTATTATTATATCAGCAGACTAGTATAGCTTTCAAACTTCATTGGAAAGACTTTGTTTTTTTCAATAGATGGCAAATAGCACAGATTCCAAGACTGTTCAAGATGCAGAGGCTAAGATACTGAGGACTGTTCAGCTCTAAACAAGACATCTATTTCACACATACATACACACGCACCCCTTTCATGGCTCTGGGATTCTTATGAAAGACAGAACTGAAGTATTATAAGAACCAGAAGTGATAAATGATTCCAAAGAAACAGTATTTTCCAAACATGAAAGGACATTTAAACATATGGATTCACAATGCTATGGCAGTTTTCACAAGACCTGGGAAAACTCATGCCAAAGAAAATTGCAGCATGCAGGATAGCGAACATGAAGTCCCAGCCCTCCTAAGAAGTTACTGGCAATTCATAGTCTTTGGAAGAAGGATAGTCTGATTTCCTTGAAGTTGTGGCCCATATAGGTAGAATGTTCTCTAGTAAATGACTGTACTCTCAAGAGGGTCCAGTAAGTATTAATTGGTAAGACTCCCCAACAATCTTGACACAGGCAGGGAGATTTCCTTGTCAACATTTGGAAGAGCTAGTGAAGTTGGGCTAGTTTGAACTAAGAAATCAAGTGTCTAGCTTTGCTCATCAAAATGACTTCTTCTGACAACACAACTCATGCAGGGACACTCCCACCTTAGGATATTTCAGAGAAATACAGATGATCCAGCTGTTTGAATAAAGAAAATGAAAATCCACCTAACGCAGCTAAGAACTCATCTTATACATCTACCCTGACAGAGAGACAAACTTTAGTCATAAATTTCCAAGAAACACAGCTTCTTCTTCTGTCTGTCATGAGCTTCAACTCCAAGAAATCTCAGAGCTCAGGTGTACGGTTTATATTGTTACCTAAACAGGACATAGAATCACCTGAGAGACAAGGTTCTGAGCATGCCTTGGAAGCACTATCAATAGGTCATTCATGAGGCAAGTTTAGGAAGGATGATCTAGATTAGGTTACTGAGGTAGGAAGACCTGCACCAGCTGTGGGTGTCACTGCTCTATGGCTCAGGGTCTCAGTCTGTATCAGGAGGAAAAATTACAGTGAACACCAGGAATCATCACTGTCTGCTCCCTGCTGCAAACGCAATGTGACCCACTGCTTCAAGTTCTTTCCGTTATGCCTTCCCTGCCATGATCGATTATATAACATAACTGTGACCAAAACCAATCACTTCGCTCTCCTTAAGCTGCTCTTGTCTATCTTGTAGAGCAAGGGGATGAGTAACTCACAATCCAACTGATAATCATGAATTAGACTTTCACAACCAATGAGTATTTTATATGGCTAGCCTGAGAATTCTGGCATTACTCAAACAATAGACCCACCCAATACCCAGAACGCAGACAATATTCACAGCATGCAGTGAAGTGCAGCCAACAGGTACACCTAAACATCAGAAAATATCAGTGGGCCATCTCGAAGTTCACACACATGCATATATGTGCCCAGCACATACACAATTACACCAAGCACCAGCTACACCTAATATCAGAAAATTCCAGTGGAACATCTCAGAGCACACACACACACACACACACTGATACACACACATACACACACACTGATAAACACACACACACACACACACACACACACACACACCTACTGGCTCAGGGATAGCTAAATTAGTGAGTGTTTCACACTTCAGTAATTGAGATATTAGTTTAGTTCCTCATCCCCAGATAAAAATTCAATGTAGTGGAATGTGCTTGTAATCTCTGCAGCAATAGGGTGGCAGAAATAGGAGGAATGGAGGAATAGGATGCCTATGCAGCCTGATGTAATCAGCAAATTATAGGTCAATGAAAGACCATGTTTCAAAATATAATATAAATGGCTTCTGAAAAAATGATACCCAAGCCTTATTTCTGGACTCCACAGATGGACACACACACACTCTCACATACACAGGCACACACACACACACCTCCAAACACACCAAAACCACACCAATAATTGATTACCATAAAAGAGATTTGCTGTCTCCTTCAATGTATAGGAAAGAGGACAGGATTTAAAAATTATGAAAAACTGGGGAATTATTACTCACCTAAAGAAACTTATAAGGCTCTAATAATAAAATTCTATAAAATGGAGATATATTAATTAACAATATGAACAATATTCAGAAAAAACCCAGTCAATTATAACTTTTGTAAATTTTATTTTTCTTTTTAGTTACATTTTGTTAACTCTGTGTCCCAGCTGTATCCCGCTCCCTCATTCCCTCCCCAACCCCACACTCCCTCCCTGGTCTCCTCCCTGCCCCTTTCCAAGTCCACTGATAGGGGAGGACCTCCTCCCCTTTCATTTGACCCTGTTTTATCAGGTATCTTCAGGGCTGGCTGCAAAGACTTCCTCTGTAACCTAACTGGACTGCTCCTCCCCTGGGGGTAGGTCAAAGAGCTTGCCCTTGAGATCCTGTTAGAAATAGTCCTTGTTCCCCTTACTTTGGAAAACTACTTGGTTACTGAGCTACCACGGTCCACATCCGAGCAGAAATTCTAGGTTGCATCCATAGATGGTCCTTGGTTGAGTGTCAGTCTCAGAAAAGACCCTGTGCACAGATATGTTTGGTCCTTGTAGAGCTCCTATCCTTTCCATATCATACTAACTCCCCTTCTTTCATATGATTCCCTGCACTCTGCCGAGGGTTTGGTTATGAGTCTTAGTGTCTGATTTGAAACACTGCTAGGTAAAGTCTTTCAGATGCCTTTTGTGGTAGACTCCTGTCATACGTTCAATGCACACCCCATTTGTCTTTCTAAATGAGGATTAATCACCTTCGCCTGTGTCCACTTTCTTGATTATCTTCTTTAGGTGTGTAGATTTCATTATGTTTATCATATCTTGTAGGTCTATATAAGCGAGTATATACCATGTTTGTCTTTCTCCTTCTGGGATACTTCACTCAGAATGATCTTTTCTAGATCCCACCACTTGCCTGCAAATTTCATGATTTCCTCCTTTTTGATTGCTGAGTAGTATTCCATTGTGTAAAAATACCACAATTTCTGTATCCATTCCTTCGTTGATGGACATCTGGGTTGTTTCCAAGTTCTGGCTATTACAAATAAAGCTGCTACAAACATGGTTGAACAAATGTCCTTGTTGTGTACTTGAGCAAATTTTGGGTATATACCTAGGAGTGGTATAGCTGGGTCTTGAGGTAACACTACTCCTAGTTGTCTGAGAAAGCGCCAGATTGACTTCCAAAGTGGTTGTACCAGTTCACATTCCCACCAGCAATGAGGAGGGTTCCCTTTTCTCCACAACCTCTCCAGCATGTGCTATCACTTGAGTTTTTCATCTTGGCCATTCTGATGGGTGTAAGGTGAAATTTCAGTGTCGTTTTGATTTGCATTTCCCTGATGGCTAATGAGGTTGAGCATTTCTTTAAGTGTTTCTCTGCCACTCGATGTTCTTTTTTAAAGATAGAAATCTTGATGAAATTTGGCAACGTTAAAAGTTTTGACTAAGAAATTGAAACAATAAGAAAGATTCAACTGGAAAACTTAGAGATGAAGTCTATGTAATAATTATTCAGTATAAAGCTTTGACACTCTACTTGATCAAGCAGAAGAGAAACTTAATGAGCTGGAAAGCAGGACATTTGAATGATCCATCCAACAAAGCAAAAGACAAAACCAGAAAGGAATAAAGAACAAAATGTTTTTTTTTAATCATGTGGTATCTTTAAGTGAATAAATATCCAGATAATTGTACCTGAAGAAAATTTAGAAATAGATGGTTACAAAGCATATTTAAATAGCTAAATATTGTCCTGACCTTGGCATAGATGTCAATACTAAATTATGAAAAGTGAAATAGTTTCCTTTAAAATTTAAGCTAACTGAATACATCAAGATGCATCACAAACAAAAGAACCAAATTCAAAACTAAACAATTCTGAGAACAATAAGAGGCAACAGACATTATATGAAAAGAAAAGCCAAACCAATTATCAATAATTTTCTCAGCATGAACACTGCAATCCAGAATTGGGTGAGATGACATGAGGAATTTATGAAAGAAAACTGTCCGCCAACAGAATGTTATTCAGCAGCGCCATCCTTTTGAAATAAGATATGTCTCTCATAAAAAAGCTAAGGCAAAAAAAAAAAAAAAGAAAGAAAGAAAGAAAGAAAGAAAGAAAGAAAGAAAGAAAGAAAGAAAATGTTAAGACTATTGGAATTCTTCACAGATAGATTGTTCTATAGCAATACCTAAAACAAATTCTTTCAACAAACCCACAAAATAGTCTGTGAATTAAGGCCAATCAATTAAATTAATACAGTAAATAAGTTATTAATAAAAAAATAGCAATTCATATGGAAACAAAAAAGATGTGGGGCAAGGTAAGCACTCATTCGTTGCCTGTGAGAAGGTAAACTCGTACATCCATTATGAAAATCAGTGTTGTGGTTTCTCACGAATCTGGGATCCAGCTATATAAATCTTGGGCATATGCCCAAGGGACTTTACACCCAACTACAGAGATATTTGCTCATCTGTTCATTGTTCATTGTTGTTCTATTCATAATAGCCAAAAACTGAAAACAACCTATATGTATCTATCAACAGATGAATGGATAATCAAAATGTGGTATGTTCATGCAATGGAATATTACTCAGCTGTTGTAAATGAAACTATATAATTCACCAGCAAATGGATAGAATTAAAAATAAAAGTCATCCTGAGTGAGGCAAACCAGACCCCAGATGACAAACAGATCATGTATTCAGTTATATGCAGATGCTAGCATTAAGCCTTAAATAGACATGCCACGCCACAATCCATTTAACAAAGACTAGGTATAGAGTAACGGACAAGGGATGGGGACAGATTTCTCAATGAAGCGGAAATAGAATATAAAATAAAACCTCTACATTGAGGAATGGATTATATCTAATTGAGTCTAACTGAGTGGCAAGCCAAAAGATCCCACGTGGAAACGGTAAACAAGTTGAGCTATTGATAAGTTTTTGGTTGCTCTCCACAAATTGCTGTTAAGATCCTACTGCTAAAACAACACCTGCATAACTCATTGAATATGGAGAAGTAGAATTGGTGCCAGTGCCTAACCAGAGACTTTACTCTTAATGAATCCTGTTCACTGTACAGGAAGGTACTCTGCATGTTACCAGAGAAGAATGACAAACACTAACCCAACAATGTAAAATGCCGACTTGTCTACATGATGCATGGTGCAATAGGAGCACAAAAGTTATGGGAGTATGGGGGAGCTGGGAGGAGCGGAGGGGCAGTGATCAAGTTGTATACTGAATAAACAAATAAACCAGTTGAGGAAAACATTATGGAAGTAACCAACCACTGTAGGATTGGATTTGAGGTCGGTGCTTTGGGATGGAATTCAGACCTAATACTGTGTGCTCTCTCAAGAATCTGGGACTAGGTAGGTCATGGACCCAGGGGAAAACAAAATGTTATTATTGTGCTAAAGAAACTTAGTAATATAATGACTCCTAATGAAATTTTGTTATGCCCCTGATCAGTGTCTTACTCAGCCATCGTCATAGAAATTCCCAGCTTCAGTGATTGGAAACAAATACAAAGACACACAACTGGACTACGTACAGAGAATGAGCACCACTGAAACAGCGAGTCCCAAGTAGGAGGTCTCCATTGTATCCCTCCACTCGGGTATCAGGGAGTTCTGTGAAAGATTAGGTGGAAAGATTTTAAAAGCTATTGGGTATGGATGACACCAAGAAAACCATTCCTTCTAGACACAAGAGGACTGACAAACACATCAACTTACACAGAGATGATAGCAGCATGTACAGAGACTGCACATGTCCAAGATAGATGGATTTCTATCAATGAGCATAAATATACAAAATCTCCGATCTTAACCAAGATGCTGTATCCAGTTGACAACTGTTTACAAAAGAAAGGTTGTTTTCCATGATTGTTTCAGGCATATTATTTATTCTTAGCAGTCTTTAAAATTTTAAATATAAACAACACATAAAAAATTCTCATTTCCTGGAATGCTAATCCATCTCTTACTCAAGGTTACTTTAATTTTAATTACATACTTTCTGTGATCATTTCATATATTTTCTTATAATATAAAATATATTTTATAGCTGTTGTTAGGTGATAATAGTAGAAAACATCTGAAGATCTTTTATATCTACCCTGAATATCTTTAAATAAAAATACTTAGCACTGCATTGAAACATAGAAAAAAAAAGAAAGACTAGTTTTCTCCAACAGAGTATCACTGGGGATATAAACCACACCTATGTGCAAGCCTATGATGAACAGTAATGGCCAAATCAAAATGAATTTCTTTCTCTCTCCCTCTCTTTTTCCCTCTCCATCTCCCTCTTCCTTCCCCACCTCTCTCTGTGTGTTCCTCTTTCTCTCCCTCCCTCTCTCTCTTTCTGTGTGTGATTCTCATACTTTTTTCTCTTTGCTTATTTTGTTCTTTCCTGGTTTGTTTGTTTTACTATTTGGTTTCCAAAGAAAGAGAGAAATAAGGCATAGATTTGGATGGAAGGAAGATGGGGAGGAGATGAGGGAGAGAAAACTGTGATTGGAATATAGTGGATGAAAAAATATTTTCAATTTTAAAAGTCCTCTGAATTAACAGTATGAACCACATTAAATGTAGAAAGTTAAATAAAGCCTGAAAGATATTCACATTCAAAATATTCTAGTATTGGTGTGATGAGGTATCAGAAAATTTTATTGCCAACGTGAAAGTTTAAATACCAAACTTGTAATAAAACTATGGCTAACATTAATTTACAAGGAATATACCTATTAAAGTTTCTGAACTTGACATCTAAGTATATTAATGTAGGAGGAATAAAAGAAAAGTGTTGTATGCAGTAAAAGCCAAATTGTTAACCTGTGTGAAATGATGCTTTGTATATGATGTCCTACATAAGCCTCATAGTAACCAAAAACCAGAACTATTTATAGTATCTCAAAAAGTAGAAAACACACTGAAACTCAAAATAGGAAGATTAATCAACACCTTTGGAGACCATCTACAGTGACCTAATGGGATTTGTCTCTAGATTGCAAGAGTGATTTAACCTAAGAAAATCAAGTATGTTTCATCAATACTAACCAAATGGAAGCTCAACACAAGACCAGCACTTTCTGAGAGATGCAGAAAATGATTGAATAAAGTGCATCGAAACATGGTAAACTCTCTAATAAATAAGAACCAGGAAGAATGTAATTCAACAACACAAAGTTATGTATAAGGAGTTGAGACACCTTAGATGTAGAAATGAAGCATTCATAGTATTAGAATATTTTTGCCACAATAATTACTATTTATTTATTTATTTTTTGAATTTTATTTTTTTTCTTATCAGTTACATTTTATTAACTCTGTATCTCAGCTGTGTCCCGATCCCTCATTCCCTCCCAGTCCCTCCCTCCCTCCCTCATCTCCACCCTGCCCCTTTCCAAGTCCACTGATAGGGGGAACCTCCTCCCCATTCATCTGATCCTGTTTTATCAGGTATCTTCAGGACTGGCTGCAAAGCTCTCCTCTGTGGCCTAACAATAATTATATGAGAAAAAATAAGAGGCAATAAAATTGTGTCTTAAGTTTTATTTTCTTTTCAATTATGTTTGTAAACAAATTCTATTTCTTAAAAACCTATCTCGGTAAGATGATCAATCCTCACTCAGAAAGGCAAAAGGGATGGACATAGGAAAAGGGAGAAAACAAGGAACAGGATAGGATCCTACCACAGAGAGCCTCTGAAAGACTCTACCCAGGTATCAAAGCAGAGGCTGAGACTCATAGCCAAACTTTAGACAGGGAAACTTATGTAAGAAGGGTGAGATAGAAAGACCTGAAGGGGACAGGATCTTCACAAGGAGAGAAACAGAAACAAAAAATCTGGGCACAGGGGTCTTTTCTGAGATTGACATTCTAACCAAGGACCATGCATGGAGATAACCTAGAACTGCTGCACAGATGTAGCCTATGGCAGCTCAGTATCCAAGTGGGTACCCTAGTAAGGGGAACATGGGCTGTCTCTGAGATGAACTCAGTGGCTGGCTCTTTGATTACCTCCCCCTGAGGGAAGGGTGCAGTTTTACCAGGCCACAGAGGAAGACAATGCAGCCAGTCCTGATGAGACCTGATAAGCTAGGGTCAGATGGAAGGGCAGGAAGACCTCCCCTATCAGTGGACTTGGGGAGGGGCATGAGAGGAGATGAGGGAAGAAGGGTGGGTGTGGGAGGGGATGAGGGAGGGGGCTACAGCTCGGATACAAAGTGAATAAATTGTAATCAATAAAAAATAAATTAATTTTAAAAAGAAAAAAAAAAACCTCTCATCCTTTTCAACATTCAACTTTGAAACCTCCATATACAATTCTTTATACTCAGAAAACTGTATTTTCTTCTTTCTCATTTTTGAACATATGTTGACTTTCTTATACCATATGATAAGAGCTTATTTACCTCTGACTTTTAGTTCTTCATGCCAGATCATGAATTTTACTTTGCCCTGGCACCAGTGTATTTTCAGTACTGAGTTTTCCATCAGTCAGTTAACAATATATTACAGAACAACAGCAAAATCAAATTCCCATCAGTGTTTGTATGCGTGTGTGTGTGTCTACTCAATGTATTTATGTAACTTACTTTATTAAAATTTTGATGACCTTAGCTTAAAACTACTTCAATATTATATTTAATCCAGGGATATTTGGTATTCTCACCTCCTGAAATTATACTACTTGGATTACATTCATCTCACAGGAAACCATGAAAACACAAGAGAAAAATTCACATTATATAATAAAAGCGAACATCAAAAACCCCTCAATTCTCTACTCTTGTCATGACTGTCAGCATTCCATTGCTAAAACTAAGTCACATGGCAATTTCTGATCCCAAGTAGGGAAGGAGAATATATATGCTGATAACTATATTGCCATAAAAATGATACAGAAAATAAGTCTATAACAGACAGTAAACGTTCACTGAAAGATTCAACAGTCATAGTGGTTATGACCTAGCCTGGGTTCCTGAGAACCTTTTCCCTCGGATTGAACCGGAGTAAAATTGCCCATGTTAGTATACAGCATTCGTGTCTTAAGTGAAAGCAAATCGAGAGAAATAATACTTCAGATGCATCTCTTTGTACCTACAAATAGCATCTATGCATTGATCATACTTTTAAAATCAATCCCCATCCTGAAAGGCAGAGAAGGATGGACATCAGAAGAAAAAGACAATAGGAAACAACCTTGGAACCTGCTACAGAGGGCCTCTGAAAGCCAGAAGAAAACAGGAAACAACCTTGGAACAACAGAGGGCCTCTGAAAGCCTCTGCAGTATAGACTGTCAAAGGAGATGCTGAGCCTGATGGCCAACTGATGGGCAGAGTGAATGGAATTCTATGTAAGAAGTGGGAAATAGTAAGAGCTGGAGGGGACAGGAACTCCACAAGGAGAGCAACAGAACAAGATAATTTGAACACAGGGAACTTCCCAGAGACTCATACTCCAACCAAGGACTATTCGTGGAGATAACCTAGAACTCCTGCACAGATGTAGCCCATGGCAGTTCAGTTTCCAAGTGGGTTACATAGTAATGGGAAGAGGGACTGCCTCTGACATAATCTGATTGGCCTGCTTGTTGATCACCTCCCCCTGAGGGGGGAGCAGCCTTACCAGGCCACAGTAGAGGACAATGCATCCACTTTTGATGAGAACTGATAGACTAAGATCAGAAAGGAGAGGAGAACCTCCCCTATCAGTGGACTTGGGGAGTGGCATGCATGCAGAACGGGGAGGGAGGGTGGGATCGGGAGGGGAGGAGGGAGGGGCTTATGGGGGGATACAAAATGAATAAAGTGTAATTAATAAAAAATTTAAAACAATAATAAAAAAAATTATAAAGTAACTCAGACAACCCATTACAACTTTAAACTGAACATGGTCAACAGATATTGGAAAGCAGTCCATTTCTACGGCCAAGTCAAAATTTGTATCCTTGTACAGAACATCTCTACAGAACACCCAACAAAATCCAGACTTCAATCCAAGTTTCATACAAAACAACAGATGAGGAAGACCCCTGGGTAACTGCATCACTGAAGCACAACAATCCTATTGTCAGAGAAATGCCATCGAGTGGATGATATACAGATTGTATGTGAGCAATTAGGGAAGCAGTTACAGAGCACACTTTTCCTGGGCTCAGTTCTAGGTGATGACGCCAAGATTATGGATGAGAGTCGTGAATGTGTGTTGGGACACTTCACTGCCTCCTCTACCAGTGAGTCAGCCCTGCTTCATGTGTATGAGATACGGAAGGGCAGGTTCATTGTGGTTTACAGAATTCCAGCAGAGAGAATTCAGACATGGTTTTCATGTCTATGAGTGAAACTTCACTCTTCACAAAATCTCCTTCTTTTGCAACTGAATTACAGAAAGTCAGTTCTAATTTCTATTCAAGCAGCAGATGCAGGAAGTTTGTTATCTTAGACCCAGATGAGCATTAAATAAATAGCTCTTCCCAGTACAGTAGCATAGTGATTCAGATTTGTAGTATAATGCAATATGAAATACAAGCATCAGAGGTAGATTGCTCCCTACTTCATTCTGCTTATTAACCACTCCTCCTAGTATTTGCTGAATCTTGTGAGTTAAGGTTTACTTGGCACTAAAGTTCTTCTTTTAGTTCATGTCAGATAGAGTGGAGGAACAATGACTTTACAATAAATGACATGAAAGACTTGATTTATTATCTGACAAATTGAAGAGAGTAAAGTTCATTTTTTTCTATAAAGACCATACTGAGATACTATGGGGATTTTTTTTTTACAATACTTAGCTACCAATAAATAATTCTGTTAAGATGGTGACTGCTATATTATTTTTATATCAGCTATAAAATAATACCTACATGGGTGTTTCATGAGTGAAATTTGACCTTTGTAGGTAAAATGAAAGACACTTCATAATAACATTCCACTTGGTATTTATCTTTATTGCTTTCATATACATATCTTTAAAATGAGGATGTTTCATTTTCTTCATGATTTCAAACACTCTGAACCATATTTTATATAATTTTAAGAGAGAAATGACATTAGAACATAGGCTAATTTAACCTAAAGTTTTCATTTTGTGTAAAAAAAGAAACAAAAACCTTGATAACTGTGTGATGTTTTTTAAGGTAAATTATGAAGAGTTACAACAATTCAAGTAGAATGTCTGATAAAGTGGTATAATAATAGCTCCGAATTTCTTGGTTTTCCTTGCTCATGTCTGTCCTGCACTCATTGTGAATCTAGGATTAGATATATTTCTTGCTTTGAACAAGGCAAAAAAAAAAAATACACATTACATGTGCAAACAAGGCTTCATACATTGTGAATTGATACACCATATGTATCCCAAAATTCAGTCAACAGTCATGCTTCTATGCTACTTCATATACCTCTAGACAGCCCAGGAAATACCTGTAACAGTCATCAGAAATTAATTACATGATTCAGAAACATAAGTAATAAAGTGAAAAATCAGCAACAGACATGAGAGAAAAGTAATTTCCAAAAAAGTAATACGTTATGGTTGTTACTATATTCCACCAAAAGGTGTCACCACCAGTCACTCAATCTATGAAACAAAGACTATACCCAATATCTAGCACCAGTTCTGAAAAATTGCTATTGCCAGTATCAACTTACAAGAACTAGAGTCAGGAATAACAGTGTAGAGAACACAAACTTATTATAGGACAAAAAATTGTGTCAGCCAAGGAAATAATAGAGGGATCACATTTCTGAGACCACAAATAGTCAACATTCATTTGGCAGACAACATGCCAAAATAATTATCTGAACCATCAAAAGGCCACACTGCTTATGACAATGTGTAATGTTCCTTTGCAAAGCTTATCAAAAGAATCAGTCTCCGACTGAGTGCTCCTGCTACAAACAAAACAGTTCAAACTCAGAGCAAGGAATGGCAAGAAACATTGGGAGATCAAGTAAGGGCATCTTTAACCTTCATTCTGTTGAGGGTACAATAGAGTTTGCCAATTTCTAAGTCCTTCAAGTTAGGTAGTATTTCATATAGTGATTATATTTTCATAACATTGTAAAAGAATGCTGTGTATTCAGGAGGTATCCAGGTAAAAAGAACTATTTTTAGGTGGGGTAAGCAAAGAAGTTGTCTTGGCCCAGACAAACCTCAGGTCCTTTGATCCCTCTTTAGGAGCCCTTTCCACTTTATCTATTTGGCCTTAGCATTTCTGCTTGTGGCATATGTGTTATAAAATTCTAACTTGGGACATTTAGAATGGTTATGACCAACGCTCTTTTTTTTAGAACTTTGCTACCATGTGTTGAAATGTTCACTGAAGAGCCTGTTTCTGAAATCAACCTTGGAAAAAGCACTGTCTTCCTGCTTCTATATACTTGAAGTTTAGGTCTTTTTGGTTTTATTCTAGGAAACCTTCTTATCCATAACTTATTTCCTCAGTAACTTCATTCTATTGTCTTAAAAAAAACTGTAAGTAATGCTCCTATCTCAGTTATTAGTGTTTATTTCTACAGGAGACACTGGAATTTCTACTTACCTTTTCTTTTTTCTCACAAATTTCAGCAAAATAGCATGTAAATGAAACATGCTTTTTTTCCATTTCTACAAAATATTAGAGGATCTCTTCCTTCCCGTAATGGTGCTGTCAACTTGGATTTAAGTAGCCCAGCCATCCACTCACTACATAAGATGTAAATTCTCTGAGAGCCTCTTAAATTCCCTTTGGTATATGTTGCCGTTGTTAGTATTAAGCTATGCTGCAATCATTATTTAATACTACACTAACTGCTAAAATTACAAAGCTTGGTCCATTCTCAGTACATTTACAGTTGAAGCTGCAAGAGGTAGAAAGTGCAGAGAGTACAGTTTCAAAGCATGTAGAAGAGAAGAAAATCTCTCTACAGAGTTAGGTAGAAAGGCATGTGTCTGTGTCCTTTGAAACACTGCTCTAAAGACCCAAACAGCCAGACAACAGTTTTGAATATGGAAAAGGGGTTCATCTATATTTTCTAAGATATATTTTATTATAAATGCTCTTTTTATTGTAACCTGCAATAAGCATAGTGATTTATTTGGCACCTGGATACAAGGCATCCATCATATAATAAGCACTCTGAGGGTATAAGAAGATAATGAACAAAGGACAAAGGTTTCTGTCCTCCCAGAGCTAGTATGAAAATGGGGGGGGGGTAATAATATTTCTACTCTTGCTGGCGTTCTCGTATCCATATATGCTAATTATGCCTATCTTAGAGAGAAAATGCTGGATTTTATAAAAAGTTAACAAATTACAACCACAGAAGTTTTCCTGGACGATGTGATAATAGAGCAAGCTCAGAAAAGTGAGGCGGTAAGAAGTAAGGCAGAGGAAGATTTAGCAAATCCACTGTGCAGTTTTATGCTGAAGCCTGTGAGTTCCGAGGACACACAGTGTTTTTGATCAAGTCTATTCTGGCTAGTAGATGCAGAAATTAGACAAGTCAGAAGTGATAAGGCAAGAGACATATAAAAGAGCTGATAATAAAATTTCTGGAAAATACACTGAAAAAGTGTTTTATCTACCAAAACATTATGTTTCTCTGAATCATCCATCAGCTTTCTAATCTGTTTCTCTATCTACCCATCTGCCTCAGCCAGCACAGCTTTGGGATTGACTTGACTGGAGTAATAGGGAATGAAGAAATGACAGAAAGAGGGACAGGAAAGCTGGAATTGGGTGAGCCGTGTACTCTGATGGAATAGCAGCAGCAGCCAGAAAGCGCAGCATGTTTACTGCGTGCAGATAAACGAAGAATCAGCTTTATTTGAAAGGTGGGTTAGCTAATCTCAGCAGCAGTTCTCTATGGAGAGCTTTCCTGGGCTTCTGTCATCCAGGTGGAGATGGCTAAGGTTGGTATGTTCTGCACGTCTACATCAGAATGTCATTCCAGCTAACCCAGATAGAAATGAATTTTTAAATTGGCACATAGCAAACAGCCCTGGGATTATTCAAACCACAGTTGTTACTGAAATTTAAATCTTCGGGTTCATTTCTGCTCGTGGTGTCTGAGGTTTGGCCTGGGTTTTCCTATTGGTTTTCTTGAGAGTGATGTTTCTGAAGATGTATCAGCAGAGTCCATTTTCTCTCTACCTAGTTTTCTCTTAAAAAAAAAAAGATAATTAAAACATAATTTCTATTTTACCTCTTCCTCTTCTTCCTACTATCACTACCATGTCCAAAACCCCACTCTTTTTTTCTCATTGCAAATATTTATACGCATGATGGACCAGCATATAAATACAACCTGCTAAGTGCATTCAGCATTGCCTGGATGTGTGCTTCTGGAACTACTTGGTTTTGGATAACCAATTACGTGGATCTTCCCTGGGGGAGATTAAACCTTCCTCTCTTAGTTTTGTTAATTGTCTGTGGCTCTTCATTTAGGGGTGAAGCTCCTTGAGATATCCCTCATCTATTTTGAGATGCCAACTTTTTGTTTAGGCCTTGTTTCAGTAGCCTTAGTGTTAAGTTTTTTCTTTTTATCCAACTTTGTTTTGCTCACTACTTTTCTCTCCTGACAGTTGCTGTGGCAACACCAACTCTTACACACTGTAGCATCCACCTGCATCCCATCATCTTGCCTATCTCCAAGTGCTTTCTTACTCTACCCAACAATACTCTCCCTGGTTCTAATCGATTTATTTATGGGAACAACATTTTACAGAAGAAATTTCTCGTGAATGGAGTCTGGGGATAATGTACCAAGAAGAATTTCTTAAAACTCAGTTCTATTACATGACAGGACAAGTTCCCAGGAGCAATAGTAAAAGGCCAGTCACTTGAGTTATTTAAAACTCAATTGAACATTCATGGTGGACAAACTGGCAGGAATTCCCTACTTCAGGCACACAGAAATTAAAAAGACAAAAGGTCGTAGAGGATATGTTTTTCCTTTTAGCTCAGTTTTTCTCTGAACTGGAGTCTACAGTTTCTGCTGAAACTAGCTATATTAAATCGACAGCTAGACCCTCTGCTTCTCTGCTGTACTATTGATTAAGAGCTGGGAACAAAAGAAGTGCTAAGGTACTGAGGAAATTCTGTAACTAAAAATCACCGGTCTGGTCTCCTGACCTAAACCCAAGCTTGACATTGAGTAATTGGTTACCAATTCTACCACTTTACTCTTACTTTATGATGAAAGAACTTATTTTCTTTGGAACAGACATTAAGTATCATAAAATACATCTGCCCAATTGTACATCACTTCCTGCTTCAATTATGCTAGTAATTTGTCAATCAAAAATAAATTTTTAAAAAATTCCAAAGAAGATCACCTCCTCCTGAGGGGGGAGCAGCCTTACCAGGCCACGGTAGAGGACAATGCATCCACTTTTGATGAGAACTGATAGACTAAGATCAGAAAGAAGAGGAGAACCTCCCCTATCAGTGGACTTGGGGAGGGGCATGCATGCAGAAAGGGGAGGGAGGGTGGGATCAGGAGGGGAGGAGGGAGGGGCTTATGGGGGATACAAAATGAATAAAGTGTAATTAATAAAAAAATAAAATAAAATAAAATAACAACTGATACAAAAAAAAATTCCAAAGAAAATAAAACCCCAAACCATACCTAGTTAGTGGATTTTCTAATTAGGATAATAATGCTATTTTCTGATATTGTTAGATGTTAATACACTACCAGAATTATGATGAGGATGATTATAATGCACAGTACAATCCCACACCTAAAACATCAAAGATGTTTGCATTGTCAATTTATGGCTACTTTCATGTTAGTACCATGATAATATCATGGCCTTTCCCTTTGTTATTATGAAAATCAAAGACAGGTTTAGAATTCTCTTAACTTTTCCAGAAAGCTATTATTTCATTACATAGTAGCACAGTGTAAAACAGAACCTACAATTTGTGGAGGAGTTTCAACCTCAGAAAAACTATGTTCAGTATGCATTATTATTAAATTTATTTGACATTTGAAAAAATCAAGAGAGAAGTGAATTACTCAGTATTTAAGACCAAATACTAAGTCAGCTGCAATTCCAGAGTAGCAAAACGTTTTCATTTTCATTTTTTTTTTCTCATGCTTTTCCAAACATTTACTTTGGAAAAATATTCCAAAGACAATTTCATGTTCTGGATACTTTCTGTTGATCTCTCTTCTACATACTTATATTCCAAAAACAACAACAACAAAAAATGAACATACAGTGTCTTATGTGGTGAAGTTCTGAAAGTGTAAATGGATGTTGTTTGATAAGGGCACAACCATGTCAAAGACAAATGCGGACAGCTTTCTGCCAGGCGAAGGACCAGAGAGGTGGCAATGCCTTTCTCTGGTCCCAGTGTAATGATGGTGGTTTGGACAACATCTAGTCACTGCAATTTCATCTTCCTAGATACCGCTAACCTAAATTTTGAACTTAAGAATGAAAAATAATAAAAGAAACTAGTGAACATGACCTTTCATCAATATGAATATCTATAAAAGATAAACTTGTCTAAGTGGTCAGAAGAGATGTATCCCTGAATTCCTGAATACACAGTAACTAAATGCCACAAGTGTCACACTCAATGAGAGAAGAGAGATGCAAAAACACATGTCATAATAATTATCTTTAAGAACAGACAAAACTAATTTAAAGTTAGTGAAGTCGCAATGAAGGTTATGTCTGTGGAGACACACTGTAGAGGGAAGTAGTCTCATTGTTGGTGTAGATTCCTACACAAATGTGAGTGAAATCATTCATGGGTTTGGAATAGTGTTAATTATCAATCTGAAAACTTTGGAATCACCTGTGCTTGAAACTCTGAGAATTCTGTGGGGGTCTAGGAGTGGAAAGAGTAAGCTGAGCACTAACAGCCATGTGTTTGTCGACTTTTCTCTCTTGGCTACAGATGCAGTGTGACAACCTCCCCAAACTTCTGCAACCAAGAATTCCCTGCTGGACTGAGGTGTAATGAGGTACTACTATGAGCTAAAAGAACTCCTTCACCCTAAGATACTATGGTTGGTGGATTCGCAAAGCAGAAGGAAAGGAAACTAAGACAGGAGCTTTACATTTAGCACTGTTCACTATTGTGCATTTAAAAAAATAAAGTATAATTAGAACAGAAAAGATTAAAATTGAAATGCTGCCACATTTATGTTATGAATCAATGGAAAATATATAAATATAAAACTCAACAACATATTTTAATCAAAAAATTATTGACCTCGGCCCTCAGAAAATCTGATTGTTGTAAATATGTAGTATCAATTGGAAGGGTATTGTAGAGCTTATTTAAATAGGCAAAGTAAAGAGGGATGACAGATGGAAGATAATGACTATTAGGTTAAATGAAAAATACTGATGAAAAAAAATTGATGTTTATTTGAAAGTAATTTGAGATGATGTCATCTGAATTCATTCAAGATGAGCTAATCACTCATCAAGTTTAACGATGAGTTTGGTGTCATCGTCTATATTTACTTTGAAATGTATGAATGAGTGTTTTGAAACAGTTCACCAGGGAAGCTTCTTGGCTAGTGAAGTAAGCTACTGAGTCATTAGAATATACAAATCTCATGACACTGTTCAGCAATATTGTTTAAAGAGATAGGAGAAAGCTGGGCCTGGAAGAGACATAATCTCACCACTTAGAGCATGGTGGCAGCAAGATAAATAGTTGAAAGTCATTCACAGCTGCATATTAAGTCCAAGGTCAGTGTGGGCAATAGTAGAGATGTTATATCAGAGAAACAAAGTAAAATAAGGGAGACAGGGACTGGAAGAAGGAATGAGAGAAAGAAATAACAATGAGACCTTGAAAATGCACATAATAAAAGAATGAACAGGGTTGAGATGACTCAGCAGTAAGAGCACTTGCCACACAAGCCTGGTAACCCAATTTAATGTTGGAACTACAGTAGAAGTCCTGATTCCTAAAAGCTGTCCTCTGTCCTTACACAGGCAAATATACAGCCTTACTCAAATAGGATATTTTAAAATTAATTAAAATAAAAATAATTTTAAAGGTGAACAAATAGTAGAATATAAGGAAGAAAATCAAAAGTTAAAGAAAGTAAAGTATTGATTTGCATTTCCCTGATGGCTAATGACATTGAGCGTTTCTTTAAGTGTTTCTCTGTGATTCGATGTTCTATCAAGAATTCTCTGTTTAGATCTGTTCCCCATTTTTTAATTGGATTACTTGATTTGCTGCTTTTCAACTTCTTTAGTTCTTTATATATACTGGATATTAGCCCTCTGTCAGATAAAGGGTTGGTGAATATTCTTTCCCAATCTGTAGGTAGTTGTTTTGTTTTGATGATGGTGTCCTTTGCTTTACAGAAGCTTTTCAGTTTCATGAGGTCCCATTTATTGATTGTTGCTCTTAGAGCCTGTGCTGTTGGTGTTCTGTTCAGGAAGTTGTCTCCTGTACCAATGAGTTCCAGGGTATTCCTCACTTTTTCTTCTAGCCGATTTAATGTGTCTGGTTTTATGTTGAGGTCTTTGATCCACTTGGACTTCAGTTTTGTGCAGGGTGATAAGTATCCGATCTATTTGCATTTTTCTACATGTAGACATCCAGTTAGACCAGGACCATTTGTTGAAAAGGCTATCTTTTTTCCATTGTATGGTTTTGGCATCTTAGTGAAAGATCAGGTGTCCATAAGTGTGTGAGGTTATTTTTGGGTCTTCTATCCACCTGCAGACTATCAAAGCAGATGTTGAGACTTATGTCCAAACTTCGGGCAGAAAGTAGGGAATCTTATGAAAGAAGTTGGAAATAGTAAGATCTGGAGAGGACAGGAGGTCCACAAGGAGAGCAACAGAACCAAAAAAATTGAACACAGGGGTCTTTCCTGAGACTCATACTCCAACCAAGTACCATGCATGTAGATAACCTAGAACCCTGCACAGATGTAGCCCATGGCAGTTCAGTGTCCAAGTGGGTTCCATAGTAATGGGAAGAGGGACTGCTTCTGACATGAACTCATTGGCTTGCTCTTTGATCACCTCCCCCTGAGGGGGGAATAGCCTTACCAGGCCACAGAGGAAGACAATGCAGCCACTCCTGATGAGACCTAACAGACTAGATCAGAAGGAAGAAAAAGAAACCTTCCCCTACCAGTGGACTTGGGGAGGGGAGCGTGTGGAAAAGGGGGAGAAAGGGAGGAGTTGGGAGGGGACGAGGGAGGGAACTAGAGGGGGGGATGCAAAGTAAATAAAGTGTAATTAAAAATAAAATAAAAGAAAGTAAAAGTAGGTAAAAATAGACCCAAATGATCACAGAACTTAAAGTCTTTTAATGATTAAATAGTCAGTGACATCAGCTCTAAAGGTAAAATTAATTTTACAGTAGTCATAGTGCACGAACATCAATGATGGAGAGGAATAATAGATAGTATATGAAAAGAAATTTGACCAAAAGTAACAAAAACTTCTTTAAACAAGCAAGTGGATACGTTATGTCCAATCCTTGTCTTCAGAATCTATAAATGGTTGATGATAGAATAATTATCAAACTCTACTAAAGAAACTGTGATTATAAGTGGGGAATCCTGATGTACGGATTCTTTGGTTTTGTGATATTGAACATAGAATTTATTTTACCTCTCTGTAAAAGAAAATGATTCTGATTTGGTTGCTTTTGATTTATGTTATTTTATTTTATTATTATTTCTTATATTTCTCTTTGTTTCCTCATAGGAGAAAGAATGGATATAGATATGAATAAAAGGGGATGTGGAGAGGAACTGAGGGAGTAGAAGGAAGGAAAACTGCAATCAGAATATATTGTATGAAAATACATATTTTCATTTTATTAAAAGTAGATTTTTTTTATATAATATATCCTGATTACATTTTCTCTACTTTCTGTTTCCCCTAGTTCCTCCCTACCTACCCTTCCACCTGGATCTACTACTTTTCTAACTCTCACTAGAAAACAACAGGCTTCTAAGTGAAAATAATAAAGTAATATATAATAAGATGAAAAAAAATATGTTGAATTTGGACAAGACAAAAAAAAAAAAAAAAAAAAGCCCAAGAAAAGGCACAAGAATCAGAGAATCAGTGACGCACTCGGGAATTCACATACTCGGGAATCCCATAAAAACACTAACCTGGAAGCCACAATACAAGCAAAGCAGACCTGGTGTAGACACACGCAGGTCTTGTGCAGGCTGCTGGAGTCTCTGTAAGTTCATATGAGCTTTGCACAGTTGATTTAGACAGACTTGTTTTCTTGGAGTTCTCTATACCCTCTAGCTCTTACACTCATTTATGGCTTCTCTTCCATGAAATTCCTTACTTCTCCATGTTTCTTCCTTCTGCTGCAGGAGGAAGCTTCTCTGATTTGATAATGACTGAACAAAGCACCAATCTCTGAGTACAGCATAATGTTTCATTAGGAATCATTTTATCACTAGATCTGTTTTGTTGTTGTTGTCTATTTTTGCTTTTGTTTTTTTGACCAGTAGCATTAGGTTTTTCCCTAGATTCCTGAGCTATCTGTTTTCTCTTGGTTACCAAAGCAGTGTTGGATATCATTGGGTAGACCTTAAATTAAATTAGTTATTGGTACATTACACCAACAATCTATGTGCCAACATTATTCTATCTTGAAGGTAGAACATCATTGTAGATCAAAAGTTTGTGGCTGGCTTGATGTTTGTTTCTCTTTTCACCAATGGTGGCAGAATGTAGGGTGCAGCTCGATGCATACACCAGCTAGACTTCTTCATGTTGATCGAGTTGTTCAAGTGTTGTCTTCTGCAATAGGGCCTTGCTCTCAGTTTGTGTAAAACAACTTATTGTCTTGGAAACACCCTTGGTTGTACGGAGGATTCCCATGGGACCCCTTGGGTCAACAACACAATTACATGTTAATCAATCCCATCACTGTGGCTTTGTTGGTGACAAGAGATGGCTCTGTCTTCCCCAATATTTGATTATTTCAATTTATCACACTCATATATGTATATTTCAGGAAGGTTTCTGCTTTATTAGGATGTCGTGCTACTCTTCAAAACAAACTACAATCCATACAACCACTAAGGGTAGGTATAGAATAAGGGACTAGCAGTGGCTCTCAACCTGCAGTTTATAGACTTTTCACAGAGGGCACCTAAGACCACAGTAAGACCTCATTTCAAGTCAGAACTTAACATATTGCGATCCATCTGTATGATAAAGATAACTACTGAATATTGACTCTCTCTTCTTTAACTAAGCACATAGTGATTAAGAATACATTTCCTGCTTCAGATCTTATTAGAGTGTAATAAAGGGAGAGAGAAGCAGAAAAATTACAATATAATAGAGAAGAAGAGAGAAAAATAATCCCAAGAAAGCCAGGAAGAGAGGATAGTCAAAGATTAGAAATTTCTTTAGCATGTGAGAAAGTGTCAACAGAATGTGACTAAAGCCTCACTTGGGGTATTGTGAAGTACTCAGTAGGATATTTAAGACTGATGCCAACTTTGTATATTCTAAAGTATCAAGTGAGCTAACTACAAATATTAGACAGTGATTACATTTTAGATAATGCATCCAGGGCCTTAAATTTATTTCAGTCTCATACTGTCTATTCGTGATGTTTCATGCTTTTTTTCCCCCTTATTTAAAGGTGAGCCCAAAGTAACAAACCTGAAGTAAGTATTTTAAATATTTAACACTAAAATATTTGTGACTGTTGAGATGCACGGGGAAGAAATAAGGAAGGTTATCAAAGGAAAAGAAGGCTAGACAAGAAGCAAGTATGTCAACCATATAAATAAAGCTCTTCTCCTCTAAATCTTGAAGTATTTAGTACTTCCTTAAATTATAGAGTTCACCTAGGGTCCACAAACCAGCTTTCAGAAAGTTTGAGTTTTGAAGAGAAGAAATTCATGGATAAAAACTATTTAGGAATCCGTGATATGAAATGGAGCAATCACAAGGAAATAGATGAGGAAAGAGGGAAAAATGGCAAGTACATGTGATTGATGCATAATCTCCACTGCTGGCTATAAACTGGCCCTGCGGCCTGTTAAATGTTAAATGTCTCCTGCTTATGATCTGCACTCAGCATCGCTGTACAGCTCCCATGTGAATGGAACAAACTCTTATTGAGAAGAACAGGCACAGAACCTAGAAACTATCAGTACTTAAGATCCTTCCTCCTCTAGGGCTGGAGATCTCATTAGTAGAGGAAGGAAGAGAGGCTGAGCATCAGAATTGAGTAGCTCAGAAAGTATCCTAAAGGATTGCTTACGGGAACTGGAGGTGTGGGCCATGAGTTAAGAGAAGCTGCTGCTCTCCAGAAGCTAGCAGTTCATTTCTCAGCATCAGGATTCATGCCAGGTGGCTCAAACACTCTATCTCTAGCTCCAAGGTATCTGATACCTTTCTCAGCCTCCCTGGAGAACCATAGATAGACACAGACACAAACACAGACGCAGACATACACAGATACACACACACACACACACACACACACACATACACAGAGAGAGTGATGCAATAATAAAAGACCATGTATGTTGTCATTGGTTTTGTGAATGTTTTTGTGTGTGCAAGTAAACAAGTGTGTGCCTGTGTATGAATATGTATGATGTATATGTAAAAGGGGAGGCCAAGAGACAACTTCAACTCCATTGCATTGATCAAACTGACTGTTTTTATGCCAATACTATGAAGTTTTTATTACTATTGCTTTGTAGTTCAACGTGAAATCAGGGATGGTGATACTTCCCAAAGTTTGTTTATACTGAAGGATTGTTGTAGCTATCCTGGGTTTTTTGTTTTTCCATATGAAGTTATTCTTTCAATGTTTGTAAAGAATTGTGTTGGCATGTTGATAGGGATTGCACTGGATCTGTAGATTTCGTATGGTAAGATGGCCATTTCTACTATGTTAACCCTGCCAATCCATGAGCATGGGACATCTTTCCATCTTCTAAAATCTTCAATTTCTTTCTTTAGAGACTTGAAATTCTTATCATACAGGTCTTTCACTTGCTTGGTTAGAGTTACAGCAAGATACTCTATATTATTTGTGGCTATTGTGGAGGGATAGTCTCCTAGCTGTATTACTCCTGGGCACACGAGTATGCTCTACCATACCACGAGGACACTTGCTCAACTATGTTTATAACAGCTTTATTCATAATAGCCAGAAACTAAAAACAACCTAAATGTCCTTCAACTGAGGAACAGATAAAGAAAATATGGTACATTAACACAATGGAACACTACTCAGCTATCAAAAACAAGGAATTCGTGAAATTTGCAGGTAAATGGATGGAGCTAGAAAGTATCATCCTGAGTGAGATAACACAAACCCAGAAACACACTCACTAATACGTACTCACTTGTAAGTGGATATTAGCCATCAAGATAACCACACTACTATCCACAGAACCAAGGAAGCTAAGTCACAAGGAGAGCCCAAGGAGGGATGCTTGAATCTCACTCAGACAAGAAAAGAAAATAGACATCAGAGGTAGATGGAGGGAAGGAACTGAATGGGAGAGTTGATGGAGAGAGGAACAGGAGGGATCATGTGTGGGGAGGAGGAAGGGAGGGAGAACTGGGAGAGATAAAGGAAATTGTTTGGTTGGGGGCATCTCTGATACAAGGGAGAAACCTAGGGCAAGCCAAAACTCCCAAGAATTCATGAGAATGACCCTAAGTAAGACTTCTATAATGGGGGATATGGAATCTAAGATGGCTACCTACTATAACCAGACAAGACTTCCAATGGAGGGATGGGGACACCAACCCACCCACAAAACCTTCAAGCCAAAAATTCTCCTGCCTACAAGAGGTGTAGAAATTGAAGGAATGACCAACTAATAGCTTGCCAAACTTGAGATCTATCCCTTGAGAGAGAGCCAGCCCCTGACAATATTAACAATATTCTGCTATATTTGCAGAATGGAACCTAGTATAACTAACTGTCCTCTGAGAGGCTTCACCCAGCAGCTAATGGAAACAGATGCACTGACCCACAGCCAAACATTGTGTGGCACTTGGAAAAATATTGTGAAAGAGGGGTAAGAAGAATTGAACGTCTGGAGAGGTCAAGAACACCACAAGAAAACATATAGAATCAACAACATGAGCCCATTGAGGCTCACAAAATCTGAACCACCAACAAAAGAGCGCACATTGGACTGACCTAGGCTTCTTCTACACACATAAGAGAGACACAGCTTGTTCTACATGTGGATTCCCTAAAACTGGAACAGGGGCTCCTGAGTTTCTGACTCTGTTGTCTGCCTTTGGATTCCTTTTCCAATGGGCTGCCTCATTTAGGGTAAATAGAAGATGTGCTTTGTCCTGCTGCCACTTGTATGCCAAGGCTGGTTGTCTTTCATGGGAGACCTCCAATTCTCTGCGGAGACTGGGAGGGGGGTGATAAGAGGGGAAGTTCAAAGGAGGGACTGGGGCTCGAGAAAGGAGGGGAAGTTTTACCTGATAGGTATAATTAATTAATTAATAGGAAAAAAAAAAAACAAGCCAAATGTTTTTTCATGAACTATTTCTATTTGAAGGCTACTGAAAGCAAAGAGTCACGATGGTAATTAAGCATGCTGTCAGTGGCTGTTCCTCTTTTCATTCTATGGGTGAACTTGGAGGGCTGCACCCTTACCTGAAAATGTCAATATAAGAGCACATACCTTTCACCTGCCCAGAATTTTGTGCTTGTGATAAATCCTGCCAGAGGATTTAAGGATTAATGCCCTGCCCTTTATTCTCCACAGTAAACTTAGCCTGATTAGTGATAGTTCAGCAAATAGTCATTACTATTTACTAATGCCCTATTTCTCAGCTTGGTTCAGGGAAGAGTCCTAATCGGTGTTGTAGGCTTTTCTCTGTACATTAAAAATCACTGTAAATTACAATAACTCGTGGTAAATTTTAGTTACATTGTAGTAGTTAATTTCATACATATTTTGCCTCAAACACTGAAAAAAAACATATTATTTCAGGGAGAAATTTAAAGTATTAAGTTGGATACTTTAAAATGACTGGGAAGAATTTAGGCTCAGAAGTAACATTTGACAGATTACTTACAGCTTTCTTCAAGGCTTATTCTAGGAAGTGATTCGTTATTTTAGATTTTAAATAAGAAATATATAACAAAAGAGTTAGAAAACTCATCACCACTTGAAGTTAACCTGAGCAAACTTCAAAATTCATATGTAATAGAATAAATAAAATGTGGTAAAATATTTGGTGGGAAATCAGTGCTGAGACTGCAAAATCCAGAAGTCAGTGCAAAGAGAGTTGAATTTCACCAGTGTTGACTGAAAGTGTCACACATACAGATGTAAATGCCAGACTATGCCCCTTGCTTTCCCTGAAAAGAAACAAAAAGGAAGGTCTATCACATAAAAGAGTGCTTTCTTTTTCAGGTTTTTTTTTTATTTTAATTTAATGGATTGAAAATGGATTTTTATCTCATACAATATATCCCAACCACAGTTTCTACTCACTCCACTCCTCCCAGCTCCCCAGCTCCTTTCATAAAAGAGAAGACAAAAGAAAAAAAATTATAAAAAAAAAAGGCTTCCAAGAGACAACAACCAAACATGATAAAACAAACTACAATTAAGACAAGGCAAAAGCCCTCACATTGAGGCTGAACAAAGCAATCCAATAGGAGAAAAAGGCTCAAGAGCAAGCAAAAGGATCAGAGACACATCCTCCCCACTATTAGGTGTCCCACAAACACCAGGCACAACAGCTATGACATACAATCAGAAGACCCTTGCAGGCTGGTGCTTGCCACTTCGGTCTTTGTGAGCCCACGTGAGCCCTGCTTAGTTGATTCAGTGGGCCATGCTCTCCAGCTGATCTACATTCCCTCTGACTTTACAATCTTTCCTCTGTCTCTTCCATGAGGTCCTCTAAGTTCTGAGGGCAGGGACTCAGTGGAGACCTCCAGTTTAGATTCTCTCTCTGCATAATGTCTGGCTGCAGGTCTTTGCATCCAATCCTATCAACTGCTGGAGGAAGCCTCTTTAATGACGACTGGACCAAGTACACACACACACACACACACACACACACACACACACACACACACTGTGTGTGTGTGTATGTATGTATGTATATATGTATAGCAAAATATCATTAGTAACCACTTCTTTTTTTTTTTTTTTATTCTAACCTAGGTCTCAGGGTGATTCAGTTTCCATTTCCTAGCCATTCAAACAGAGTCAGCCATAGGCTCACTCTCTTGTCAATGGCCTCAAGTTAAATCAGACAAAGGATGGTCACTTCCCCAAGGTCTGTGCCACCATTTCCCTAGCGTATCTTGCAAGCAGGACAGATTGTAGGACACAGGTTTTGTGGTTGGTTTGGTATGCAGGTTTCTCTTTCCTTAGCATGCAGAATACCTTCCAATACCGGAAAGCCTATAACTTAGGGGAGAAGGCTTCACACAGGCACCAGCTCATCCTCTCCATGTTCAATGGAATTTGTGATATTGTTCTCAGCATTGGGCCTCTCTGCTGTCATCTTGCAGAGAGAAACCTGTCCTAGCATCATCCTGGGTTGTTTGGGGATCTCCACAGGACCTACTTGGCCAATAATACAACTGAGTGTAACTTAGACCTGCCACTGGAGCCTTGTCTGGCTACAAGAGATGGTCAGTTCAGACTCTGTATCCTTCATTACTAGGAAACATCACTAGATCACCCTCATAGATTCCAGAAAGTCTCCAGTGCTCTAAGTTTCTATACCACCCCACAGGTGCCCCAATTGCAGCAGTCTCTTCACGCCTTCTCTCCCCAAACCGATCCTCCTGTCCCTGTCCCTATCTGCCCACAGTCCATACACAAAAGACACTCATCCTACCACAAGTATATCTGCTCAGCTATGTCCATTGCAGCTTTATTAATAATAGCCAGAAACTAGAAACAGCCTAGATGCCGATCAGATGAAGACTGGATTAAAAAAAAAATGTGGTATATTTATACATGGAGAATTATACAGCTACTAAGAAAGAAAATATAGAATTTGAAGGAAAATGTAACAGAAATAAAATCATCCTGAGTGAGGTAACCCAGGCTTTTCAGGC
The DNA here is from genome assembly GCF_907164565.1 of Psammomys obesus. Lineage (NCBI taxonomy): Eukaryota > Metazoa > Chordata > Mammalia > Rodentia > Muridae > Psammomys > Psammomys obesus. Next base: position 11,100,233 of record NW_026596125.1, on the reverse strand, counting down.
TGAGAAAGCTGCAATGAAAAAGCCAGGAGGCAGCTTTAGTCCATGCCATCAGGTTTTTTTTTTTTTTTTTTTTTTAATTAGTTACATTTTATTAACTCTGTATCCCAGCTGTATCCTGCTCCCTCATTCCCTCCCAATCCCACCCTCCCTCCCTCATCTCCTCCCTGTCCCTTTCCAAGTCCACTGATTGGGGAGGACCTCCTCCCCTTTCATCTGACTCTGTTTTATCAGGTATCATCAGGACTTGCTGCAAAGTCCTCCTCTGTGGCCTAGCAGGACTGCTCCTCCCTTGGGGGGTGGGGAGGTCAAAGAGCCTGTCATTGAGTTCATGTCCGAAATAGTCCCTGTTCCCCTTACTAGGGAATATTGGTTACTGAGCTACCACGGGCTACATCTGAACAGACGTTCTAGGTTATATCCATACATGGTCCTTGGTTGGAGAAACAGTCTCAGGACCAAATATGTCTGGTCACAGGGGCCTTCAGGTTCCTGTCTTTAGTTCTTGCCCTTGCTTTTCTTCATGATGGACTGTGATTAGAATGTATAAATTGAAACAAACATTTTTTTTCTGAAAGTTTCTCTGGTCACTGTATTTTATATCACATCAGCAAACAGCAAACGAAGACAGGACATAACCATAGGTAGACAGGAAAGAATGCCATGAAATTCTTACTTCTGGCCATGACCTGACTGTTATGCACATCAACTCATAGCAGATAGACCGTCTCCACTTGGTCAATTTTGACAATCAAAATTTCTTCATAGATGATCTCCAAGGAACACACTCCCATAAAAGAACCTGTTAATCGTTCATAACTGCGGTGGAAGAGAGAGCCATTTAAAATATTACATTTTGGCCAAAGTTAAACACTAGTAAAGTAACATGAATAAATTATACATAACAAGAAACCACAAATATTTAGTCTTTTTAAGAAATCTTTCTGAAGTAGATAGTTTCAATGTTGTCTTTCATGTCATTTTTTTCAGTCCAGCTATAGTTATTTTTTATTTAATTATTTATTATTTTATTAATTACAGTTTATTCAGTTTGTATCCCCCCTGTACTTCCCTCCATCCTCCCCCACCAATCCCACTATCCCTCTTCCCCACCCATATCCCTCTTCCAGTCCACTGAAAAGGGAGGTTCTTTTTCCCTTCCCTCTGATCCTAGTCAGGATCCTCATCAGGATTGGCTGCATTGTCTTCTTCTGTGGCCTGCTAAGGCTGCTCCCCTCAGGGGGAGGTGATCAAAGAGCAGGCCAATCAGTTCCTGTCAGAGACAGTCCCTGTCCCCATTACTATGGAGGCCACTTGGATACTGAACTGCCACAAGCCACTTCTGTACAGGGCTTCCAGGCCATCTCCATGAGTGGTCTTTGGCTGGAGTATCAGTTTCAGAAAAGACCCCTGTGCCCAGACTTTTTGGATCTGTTGCTGTCCTTGTGGAGCTCCTATCATCTCCAGGTCTTACTATCTCCTACTTCTTTTATAAGATTCCCTGTACTCTCCCTAAATTTGGCTGTGAGTCTGCTTTGATACCCTGCAGGGTAGAGCATTTCAGAGGCCTTCTGTGATAGGCTCCTATCCTGTTCCCTGTTTATATAGGATAAACATACTAAAATCTATACACCTAAGGAAGCTAATCAGGAAGGAGGACTCTAGCTAAGATGCTCAATCCCCATCCAGACAGGCAAAGAGGACGGACATCAGAGGAGGATGAAAACAGCTATAGTTATTTTGAGAACTGCATAAGTATTCATAAAGGACACCAACTATAACACTTGTGGGCTGCACAGTTAATGAGAAGCTGTGAGTGTCAGAAATTAATGCTTTGCTTTTGTTCTTAATGAAAACAAATGAGGCTTATTTTATATTTAAATTGCCTGTTTTTAAAGGTTTTCTGTTTACTTGGAAGAAAACGACCATTAATGAAGAGGACAGGACCAGTGTATGTACCCCAGGTCATTCACAGGTGTAGGTCAGATTAGGGTTCCTTTTCTCACACAGTAAGTTCAGTGGCCTACTGATGTGGAAATCACTCCAGTGTGAGAACAACTACATACAGATTTTATGAAGATTGTAGCAAGAAACCACACTTAAACTCTAGAAAATTTGCAACTGATGTTCAAATCCAGGGTCTCCAGTCTGGCTTTATACTTCCTTTTTATCTGTGGAGAATAAACGTATTTAGTTGCAATTGTGGAATACTGCTATGTTGATTGATGTTGTCATAAACTATTTTCCCAGCAAGCAGACCTGAGACTAAAGTATCAACAAGTCTAGAAACTATCAAGTACTTTGAATTTATGGTTTTGCCTTATACACATGAATGACATAGATCAGATTACAGTAACTTAGTAATCATAAATTTCCCAGACAATACCATATTCTGGTATGTAAGATGACAGTCTCTCTAGGACAATTACTCCTCAAAATACTCCTGTGTAATTGTGTATGTATTAAATTGTGTCACTAAGACATGGGCTGCATGAGAATTTTATGGTCTTATGCTAATTAACATTGCATAAATGACTCTCAGTAAATTTATATAAATGAAATGGACATTGGGGCTTTAAAACTTTGGAAAAATTGTCCAGCAGCTTCCTGTCAAAAAATAAGTAATTACTGTGAGGCATTGTAATGAGATAAAAACGAACAATAATAATTATTATTAATGGTAACAATAGTTATTATTATTAATGGTCTTCAAAGATGCCCACAATTATATTGAACACGTTAAGGTACTGTTAATTTTTTTTTTCAATTCATTTTTTTTTCTTTTGAAATACTTAATTTTAGGTTCATAGCAAATTGAGAAACAAAAATTTCGAGATATGCTGTTCTATTACACTAGCTCTGTAGTAAAACATGAAACCTGGGATGGTGATACCTCCACTCCATCAGATTTTTTGTTTTTCAGAAATATTTTAGAAATTCTGTGTGTGTTTGTGTGTTTCCCTGTGAAGTGGAAGACTGTGCTTTCAAATTATGTGAAAATTTGTGTTGAAACTTTGTTGGAAATTGCAGTGAAGTTTGGAGAATGACATTTTTTACTACATTAATCTTTCTGAGCTATGATCATTGGAGGGCTTTCGGTCTTCTGATTTTTTTTTAATATATTTCTTCAGTGTCTTAAAATTTTATCTTACAAGACTTTCACTGGCTATGTTAGAGTTACACCAAAATATCTTATGTTAGTTGATGCTATTGTTTCAACTTTTTCTTGTTTCTAGTTTTAGTAGAATTACTTTGATGTTCTCTCCACTTAAATTGATGTTGGCTCTAACCTGCCTTTATGATGTTGAGTCTGTCCTGTGCATTCCTAATTTCTTCAGGACCTTTATCATGAAGGAGTCAAAAGGCCTTTGACATAAAATTCCATCAGAGTGAATGGAATTTTATGTAAGAAGTGGGAAATAGTAAGAGCTGGAGGGGACGGGAACTCCACAAGGAGAGCAACAGAACAAGATAATTTGAACACAGGGAACTTCCCAGAAAATCATACTCCAACCAAGGACTATTCGTGGAGATGACACTGGAACCCCTGCACAGGTGTAGCCCATGGCAGTTCAGTGTCCAAGTGGGTTACATAGTAATGGGAAGAGGGACTGCCTCTGACATAATCTGATTGGCCTGCTCATTGATCACCTCCCCCTGAGGGGGGAGCAGCCTTATCAGGCCACAGTAGAGGACAACACAGCCACTTTTGATGAGAACTCATAGACTAAGATCAGAAAGAAGAGGAGAACGTCCCCTATCAGTGGACTTGGGGAGTGGCATGCATGCAGAAAGGGAAAGGAGGGTGGGATCGGGAGGGGAGAAGGGAGGGGCTTATGGGGGGATACAAAATGAATAAAGTGTAATTAATAAAAAATTAAAAAATAAAAAAAAAGGCCTTTGACAAAAGGCCTTTGACAAAATCCAGGAAAGGGGTCCTGGATTGTGTCAAAGGCCTTTTCTGCATCAGATGAGATAAGCATGTGGTTTTTGTCTTTCAGATTCTTCATAGGGTTCATAACATTTATATATTTATGTATGTTGATGAGATGAAGCCTACTTGCTCATGGTAGATTATCTTTTTGATGTGTTCTTGGACTTGGTTTATAAGTATTATACTGAAAATTTTTTTCATCTATGCTGCTAAAGAAAATGGATTTATTATTTTCTTTCTTTGATGTATGTTTATGTGGTTTGAGTAACATGGTAACTGTGGCCTCTTAAAATTGGGCAATGTCCTTTTTGTATTTATTTTGTGGAGGTTATTGGTGTTAATTCTTCTTTGAAAGCCTGGTAGTATTGTGTGTTAAAACCATCTGGCCCTGAGCTGCCCTTCTTTGGAAGATGTTTAATGACTGCTTCTATTTTACTCTGTGTTATGTGTCTGTTTAAATAATCTGCTGATCAATGGGATAAAAGAGAAGACCCAGAAATAAGTCCATATAGGTTTAGGTACATGATTTTCTATAAATGACAAAAAGTCAAAATTACACACTGGAAAAAGACATCTTTACCAATTTGTGTAGTTAAATTGGATGGCTGCATTTAAATGAATGCAAATAGAGTCATACTTATCACCCTGAAAAACAACTCCAAATGGATTGAAAAGTTTAACATAAGACCAGATACTCTTAATCTTATTGAAGATAAAGTGAAGAGTACTCTTTAATTTATTGGCACAGAAAACTTTCTGAACAGAAAATTGATTGCACAAGTAAAAAGAACAAAAAAATAATAAATGGGGTCAAACGAAACTGAAAAGCTTCTGTATGACAATTGACACCATCCATTTGGATCAAGGGACAACCTATAAAATGAGGAGATTTTTACCAACTCCATATCTAAAAGAGGGCTAATATCCAAAAATTATAAAGAAATAAAAAATGGACATCAAGAAAACAAAAAACTTAATTTAAAAATAGGGTACAGATATAAACATAGAAGTCCCAAAAGAGTAAATTCAATTGGCAGAGAATCATTTAAAAAAAATTCAAAATCCTTAGTCATCAAGTAAATGCAAATCAAATCTATGCTGAAGTTTCATCTTACACCAGAATGGCCAAGATCAAGAAAACAAATGACAATCATGATGCTGAGGATGTAAAATAAGGGGAATACTGATCCACTGTTGATGGGAATGAAAACTCAAACAGCTGCTATGGAAATTAGTGTGGCATTTCCTCAGGAAAATCATAGTTACATATGATCTGAATGAATAAAAAAAATATGATACATTTACACAATGGAGTATTACTCAGCTGCAAAACATGAAATCCTGAAATTTTCAAGGAAATGTATAGAGCTAGAATAAAATCATCCTGAATAAGGTAACACAGGCCCAGAAAGACAAATATGGTACATATTTACTTAGAATTAGTTGTTACTTATTAAGTCTGTATAACCACAACTGTTAGGGAGAGAGTAAGGGACTAGGGTATAGAAATAGATTTCCCTAGGAAGGGGAAATAGGATGAAAAGTTATTTATGGGTGAAGGGGGCTGACATAGGGGGAATTCAACATGAAAAGAGATGGAAGAGAGGAAAAAGGTAGGGACTACAGAGAGGAGCAACTGAAATTAATGGCCCCTTGAGGGATCATAGAGAAACCTAACACTTTCGAGGCTTCCTGGAATGTATACATATATAAAAGCCATGTTAGTGAAACTGCAAACAAGAGGGGATTCAGAGCTCCAACTGGACATCTCTCATTACAAATGCAGCATTCAGTATCATAATCGGTTTTATATAATCAAGTTATTGAATTAAAGGGCACCATGGAAACCCTCAAAGAACCCAGATTGTTGCCAAGATTATTGGTGAGTCTCTGTCAGTACCACTCACATGGCAAAGCCCCATTGCTGAGGACAACACCTGTACAACTTACTAAATAAGAGTAATAGACTGGGACCTACCTAGAAACTTCATACATATAAAGTAGTATTCATGGTGTGGGAAGGTACTCTATATTCTACCAAATGAGAAAAGCAAATGCCAACTTAGCTCCAAAACCTTCAACTTATACGAGTGACGGGCCTCAAGACACAGGGGTACAATACTGGAACAAAATACCTATCTGATTTAAGGTTCAGTCCATGAAAGGGAACCCATACTCTACACTGAGGAGTGGCAAAGAACCTGAGACTAGATAGAATGAGGAATTAGGCTCATTCTCCACATCTATGCCAATCACAATTTGGGTACGAGGCAGATTTTGATGATCTACATCTAAACCCAGCTGATATACAAAAAGGAGGAAGAAAATTGTTAAATCTGGCACCAGCTTTCTGTCCACTTTCTTCTGCTTCAGTTCTTTATTTTTTTTATTATGAAAACGTTTTTGTTGTTTTAGAGTATATTTTATGTGCTCGTTTGCTTTTTCAATCAAATTTGTATTTTTCTATTAGTTACAGTTTATTCACTTTGTATCCCAGCTGTTGCCCCCTCCCACCTCTCCTCCTCATCCCATGAACTCTAAAACATTGCAATAATGATGTTTATTAGCCTTAGTGACATACTGGGCACAGCAAGAATGCTTTTCATAGGTTAGTGTATTTAAACCACCTTTTATCCTTACCTCATTTTTCAGATAATGAAACCTAGGCTAGGACAAATTAAAGTGGGTAAAAGGGTAGCTGCACCACGTTAAGCTCAGGATGTTCTGTTATGATATCTAGTGTGTGGAATGTTTAACTGTGCTCTGTTGCCCGAGGATGACTGGCCTTACTTTTAAACAGACACTATGATACAAAAAAAAAAAAAAAAGAAAAAAGAAAAAGATGAATTAGGGGAAAAGCAAGTATTACTGTCATGCTAAAGGAATATAGCAATAAAATGACTCCTAATGACATTCTGCTATGCTCATAGGTTTGAGAATTGCTCAGCTATCATCAGAGAAGCTTCTTACTGCATAACTTGGAAACAAATACATACACATAGCCAGAAATTATGCACAGAATAAAGACCTATGAGTATAGCAGAATGTCATTTCGATGTAGACCTCTTTAGACATAGTTCCTTGGGGGCAATTTCACTCTTCATCATCAGGATATCCAGGCAGGCAAACCAGCAAACCCGCAGCAGCACAGAAACAAATCAGCAAACCAGCAATCCAGCAATCCAACAATAGCAAAAGCAGCTACAAGAACCAGCAGCTGTAGGGGCAAACAGCAAACTCCTTAAAATGTTCTACAGAGTGTTTCTCTCTAGGAGCAAGCATCTCGACATATAGAGTTCTCTCTCTCTCTCTCTCTCTCTCTCTCTCTCTCTCTCTCTCTCTCCCTTCTCAGAATCTGTATGAGATGAGGATGTTTTTCAGCTAGCAATAATCACTCACCCTACACAAGGCAGTTTCCAGCTGGCAAGAATCATGCATCTTTTCAGGAGTCTGTTATCAGCTGTGGATTCCCATATCCCACACTCTGGATTACAACAAAAAATATATTTATATAACATAACCAAACTGCCACTACAGCGGGATGGGCAACACTAAGGCCTTCTAGACACAACACGGTTGTTATACAAACGAACACACAGACTGTAACAGCATGCACAGAAACCATGTGGAATAGTATTCATGTTATATTTCATCCATATGATACAAGTCTGTATCATATGGGATCCGAAAATGAAAGGAGGAGTAGACAGATGCCTTCATTCAAACCTAGAAGTACTCTTCCATTAGTAACTACTTGAAAATGAGGGAAAAAAATAGTTTTCTTCAAAGGTGAAACAAAATATTCTTTTTATTATTTTAGTTTTTATTTATTTATTTTACATTCTCATCATAGCCCCATCCCTCCTCTCCTCTGGGTCCTTTCCTCCCTCCCTGTTTCTTCTATTCCCTTCCCCTACTCCTCAGAGAAGAGAAGGCACCTCCACCCCAATATATCAAGTTACATCAGGATTAAGTGCATCCTCTTCCCCTGTGGCCTGGGAATGTAGCTCCCTCCCCACCGGCAACACTGGGAAGTGATCAAAAATCAGTTAACAGAGTCCATGTCAGAGTCAGCCCCCATTCTCCTTACTAGGGAACCTACATGAAAGCAGAACTGCCCATAGGTTATGTCTGTGTTTAGGGTACTAAATGTTTTAGAAGAGAAAGTGGGGAAGAGCTTTGAACTCATTGGCACAGGAGACAACTTTCTGAACAGGATACCAACAGCTCAGGCTCTAAGTTCAACAGTTAACAAATATGACTTCAGGAAATTTAAAGACTTTGGTAACACAAAGGACACTATCAATAGAGCAAAACGGCAGCCTACAGATTGGAAAAATATCTTCACCAACCTTCCGTCTGACAAAGGGCTAATATCTAAAATATATAAAGAACTCAAGAAATTAAACACCAACAAACCAAATAACCTAATTAGAAAATGGGCTACAGAGCTAAGTAGTAAATTCTCAACAGAGGGCTACTGAGTGGCTGGGAAGCACTTAAAGAAATGTTCAACATCCTTAGTCATCAGGGAAATGCAAATCAAAATGACAATGAGATTCCATGTTACATCTGTCAGGATGGCTAAGATCAAAAACTCAAGTGACAGAACATGCTGGAGAGGATGTGGAGAAAGGGAAACGCTCCTCCATTGTTGGTGGGAGTGCAAACTTGTACCACCACTCTGGAAATCGATCTGGAGCTTTCTCAGAAAAATAGCTCTACCTCAAGACCAAGCTATACTACTGCTGGACATATACCCAAAATATGCTATACCATACATCAAGGAGACTTGCTCAACTATGTTCATAGCAGCTTATCATAGCCAGAATCTGGAAACAACCTAGATGTCCCTTAACCAAAGAATGGATACAGAAATTGTGGTACATTTGCACAATGGAATACTACTCTGCTATTAAAAACAAGAAACTCATGAAATTAGCAGACAATTAGGTGGAACTAGAAAAGATCATCCTGAGTGAGGTAACCCAGAGCCAGAAACAAACCACTCTTAAAGGGAGGATCCATGCCAAGCAGTAGATAACTAACACAGAATGAACCCAGTGGCATCTTTGAAGGTTCTTTGACTCATAATGTTAAGTTAGGGCATTTAATTTTTAACATTACAGGTCTTTTGTATATTTATTATGGCTTCCAAGTTGGGATTTTTATGAGACTCCTGACCTGATGACTATGCATGTCTCCATATCTATGTGTGCTTCTTGTGTTTTTTCTTTACTTCTTTTTCTTATTCAGTTGTTTTGTAATATTCTGATCGTTTGTTTTGGGATTTAACTCATTTTATTCTGTTATTATTTCTTAGGTGTCTCCTTGTTTCCTAAAAAGAGATAGTTAGGGTGTAGTTTTAGATGGAAAACAAGATGTAGAGAAACTTGGAGACAAGAAAACACTAAACAGAATTACTGTATGAATGTTGGTCTTTTAATGGGAAAACTAATAATGCAGGCACATGGGTACCATACTGCAAGGTTCAATGCATCATGCATCATGCATCCAGTTATCCATAATATTTACCAACACGTTGTAAGCTTAGGTGCCCAACTTTTGGCTTCAACATTAGTATATGTAGAATATTGAGTCATAATGGGCATCTCTCACAAATTCACCAATTTTGCTGATAATCTAACAGAGATAGCCCTCACTACAAAATCACTCACTGCTGGCTTAATCAACATTGAGAAGAAGAGTGGAGAGCAACCCCTACTTTTTCTGAATCACTGTTATTTAATTAGTAAACCCAGCTTGATGAGAAGGTCAACATTCTAAGATGATAAGAAGGCTAACCCAAAGCATCCTCCTGGGATTGCCCTCAGAGTATGGACTTAGGGTGATCACTTGGCCAAATGAACCACCCCAGTAGCCAATTGGCACAATCCTGAAGGCCTCTTTCACCCACTTTCTGTTGGGTTATCTTTCATTTATGTTGATAGATTGAACTCTAGCATGCTGTGTCTCATCATAGGATTATCAATCTAAGATTCAGTATCTTCAAGTCACTAGGATAATTTTAAATTCAAATAAGGCTTTAGATAAAAATAGGACAAGCCAGTATAACCATCAGGAGAAATGAAGACTGACAGTTTAATTTCTCTAAATACAGTAAGCAAATGGACTGTCAACCCATTGACTGGTAGGCTGTCTTAGACGGGATATAATAGAGTGATGGAGAAATTTAATATTAAACATATTCTCGTAAGATTTTACCTTCAGAAACCAGGAAAACATTCTTCTGGGAAGGAACATTCAGCTTTGTTTTGATTCTTACGCTGGGCCCAGCCTTTAAAGCAGTCTGCAGTGAGCTGATTTATCTACTACCACGTTGAGCTTTAAAATAACCCTGTTTAACAAAGTGCCCATGTATCTTCTGTAAATCCCCTCACATGTGCTTCTTATGAAAGTAACAAAAAGTTACAGAGACCTACACACAGCCCAAACCTTTTTGCATTTTGTTATGACTCAATTTCCAATTTATCAAAGTGTTTGTGGGTACAAAAGAGGAGATACTATTAAGAAATAAAAAGACTAGAGTCTATGTCTGTAGTTTTGAGACAATGATTGGGGTCTTGTAATCAACTTTCTAGACCACATTTATCCAGCACATAGAGCAGGAGTTAGTCTAAAGGCAAACTGTGACACTTTCCATGTAGGGAAAGGTGACACTGTTGTTCTTGTTGTTGTTTGGCTTTTAGCATGAGTCTAATTGAAAGGATACTTCTGTGTTGTGAAATAAGTAACGTGGGGAAGAGATGTAGAACCACCAATCTGAGTTAATCATACTTCATCTGTTTTCTAACTCAGAGAACACATGTTCAAATACATGCTACTATCCTTCAGTTCAGGCAGACCGTACATGATGAGGGGATTCATAACTAGAGCTATAATTTATTAGTTCTCTTTATATCAGAAGCTAAGACAGTTTTCTTACATATTCTAACTGATTTGTGAATGTTATTCAATCTTTAATATGTAAATAATGAGAATGAGCGAAGATTAAATATTTTTTCTTTCTCTCTCTCTTTCTTTTTTGAGATGGGGTTTCTTTTTTTCTCTGGTAGCCTTGGCTGTCCTAGAACTTACTCTGTAGACCAGGCTAGCCTCAAACTCAGAGATCCATCTGCCTCTGTATAAGCCACCACTGCTTGGCTAAATAATTTCTTATATCCTAAAACATGTTTATATAATTTACTTCAAAATTGATACACATTTGTATATTGCTTAATTTACTCACTTTATGTATTTATTGTTGTCTTGGTCAGGGTTTCTATTGCTGACATGAAACAACATGACCAAAAAGCAAACTGGGGAGGAAAGGGTATATTTGGCTTACACTTCTAGATCTATCTATCTTTGGAGGAAGTCAGGACAGGATCCCAAGCAGAGCTGGAACCCAGGGGCAGGAAGTGATGTAAAGGCCATGGAATGGTGTTGCTTACTGGTTTGCCTTCCTAGCTTGCTTAGCCTGCTCTCTTACAGAATCTATGACCACCAGTCCAGAGATAGCACCATCCACAATTGGGTGGTTCCTCCCACATTGATCAACTGAGAAAATGTCTTACAGCTGAATATCATGGAGGCGTTTCCTCAACTGAGGTCCCTTTTCCTGTCATGATTCTAGCTTGTGTACAGTTGATACACAAAACCAGCCAGTACAAGTAAATGTCTACTTGCAATCATCTATCTGTATCACATGAGTGTCTGGTACCTACAGCTGCTAGAAAGAGAATCAGATTCCCTGGAACTGGAGTTACACGATGTTGTGTGCACCGATTTGGGTGCTCAGAACCAAACTTAGGTCCTCTGTAAAAGCAGTAATTGCCTCTAAACCTTAACAGTTACAACAACAACAACAGCAAACAAACAAACAACATCATTTAAAGACAAGCTTACTTGTAGAATGGTTTAAGAATAAGGTGTGGTGTGTGTTTGTGTGTGTTGTTGTATGTGTGATTCATAAGTTTCAATTTTACTGACTTAAGATATATTTTCATAGTTGATATATTATTTCTGGGTTAATATCATAGCATCATATTGTTTCTGTCCATGAGGGTGTTTCTGGGAGTTGTTGGCATTTGAATTATCATACTAGGTAAAATATACAGCTGCCAACATAGGTGAAAGTCTGCTACCATTAAGGGGCTATGTAGAACAAAGCATTACTTCACTCTGCTTCAGCTGTACTTTGCATCTGCTTTCTAGTTAATGACAGACAATAGTGTTCCGACACCTTAAGAAACTACTATTTTTTTCTCAAGAAAGTTGATTTTCAAGGAAGCATCTTCTGTCCAAGGGATGAAAGTTAATATTGAACTCCTATCCTAGATACTTACAATGCTATTTAGCATATAATACTTTCCTACCAAATGTTTTTAAAATATGAAATAACTACACTAAGTATTTATTTAAGGCCTCTTTTGTTCTAGTATTGTGACAAATTATCACAAATTTAATAGTTCAAATATCTATTAATTACATTGCCATTTCTACATATTATCAGTTAAAATATAGGTTAAATGAGTCCTCAACAAAAGCAATGCCAAGGCTAAGGTCAACACACAGATTCTTAACTTCACCCACTATTCTTTTCCCAACCTTGTTGGCAATATTTCTTGCACCACAGTTGCATTACCGAGATACTGTTTTTCTTATTGGAACAGTTCTAGGGTCTCAGTGATTCTCAACCTGTGGGTCACGACCCCTTTGGGAGACACATATCAGATATCTTGTATATCTGATATTTATATTACAATTAATATCAGTGGCAAAATTAAAGTTATGAAGTGGCAATGAAATAATTTTATGGTTGAGGATCACAGCGTGAAGAACTGTATTGAAGACTGCAGCATTGGGAAGGCTGTGAGCCACTGCCGTAGGCAGTCCTGCGAGGATGTCTGCTTTCTCCCAGTCATCAGCAGTGCATCCCTTTATCAATTGGTTTCTCGTTGAGTCTGCGGCAAAGACATCTTTCATAATGTCATATAATCATGAGGAGACTAGTTCATCATCATCAGTCACCAAATATAATATAAGCTAACCAAAGAGATAACTGTCCCATCACACTGACTGTTTTGTAGTGGGAAGAGACAATCAAACTCAAGTCCTTCTGCTTACAAGGCAATCAATCTACTTCTTGATGCAACTTTCAAGACTCTTGGAAAATCCTGGAATTGTTTCTTAGTCTATATTTTATTTTTTTTCACTTATGGTACACAAATTATACAGAAAATTACAGGAGAAACAAATTAGACACCAATCCTACATAAAAGGATAGAAACATATAGTAGTGATACATGATGACCCTCAAAAGTCTGAAGTTTCATGTGAGCATCTGAAAAACTTCATGAAAAAAAGGGGAAGAGCATGGTTTGAGTAAAGGTAAATGGAGTCACGTGCACATGGAGAAGTCAGTTGTGGAGATGAGTAGAAGACTATCCCCAACACAAGAGAATGGTGTAATCAATGCTTTTCATTGTTTGCTCAATAGTACTCTTGCCTCATAATGTTTTAGACTTCTAGGTCATTAAATAAGCAAATGAAGGAGGTGAGGTAAAGGCCATGGAAGACTTAATTGTATTAAGAAAATACAATTTATGCTTTGTGTTCAATAATTGTGGTCAAATCTATCCACCAAAATTCTGTACCTTCCAATTTCTCCCCTATTCCGATGAACCACCACTTTTCACTGCTTGTCACAACTTCTTGATCTTCCAGACTCGGCTGAGGGCTGCCCCTTCTGGGAATCCAGCCCATATCACCTGATGGGGTGAATCTACCCATGAATCTCTGTGATCATTGAAAGTTGCTTTGTTGCAATATTCTAAGTTGTGAGTTCTTCAAATATAAGGACCTTGTTTCAAAACTGTGCCTGTTAAATCTGGTTCAAAACAGCCATGAAAAGCAGGTCAATTTGAACTCAAAATGATCACAGGTTTAAATGGTATTATAATAATTCAATTCCTAGCAAACCCTAGTGTCCCCTCCCTGTGGCTTAAGCAACAATCAATTTTTATAGAGTGCCTGTAGGATTTATCTTCTTCATATGATGACATATATATTTTAATCTTGAAGATTCAATGTTGTGTAACATCCTTCTCCTTTATCTTTACTCTGTATTATCCATTCTGCTCTTTTGTCTCTAGATTGAAAGTCTCACTTTGTAATAATCCTGTTCACTTCCTTAAATGCCTTTCTCACTCTCCCTTCCATGCTTGTGTCTCTGCTTAAAATTTCCTTCCCCTGAAAGCCTCTGCCGTGCAGACTGTCAAAGCAGATGCTGAGCCTGATGGCCAACTGATGGGCAGAGTGAATGGAATTTTTTGTAAGAAGTGGGAAATAGTAAGAGCTGGAGAGGACAGGAACTCCACAAGGAGAGCAACAGAACAAGAAAATTTGAACACAGGGAACTTCCCAGAGACTCATACTCCAACCAAGGACTATTCGTGGAGATGACCTGGAACCCTGACAATGCAGCCACTTCTGATGAGAACTGATAGACTAAGATCAGAAAGAAGGAGAGGAGGACCTCCCCTATCAATGGACTTGGGGAGGGGCATGCATGCAGAAAGGGGGGGAGGGTGGGACCAGGAGGGGAGGAGGGAGGGACTTATGGGGAGATACAAAATGAATAAAGTGTAATTAATAAAAGTTAAATAAAAATTTTAAAAAAATTTTGTTCCTCACAGGAGCCTATCATGGTTGTTTCATTTTCTTCCACTTCCCAAGCACATAATTTCATGGAAGTATTTTTGTGATTAATCATGTCAGTTCACAACTTACTCCTGATACTTTTTACTAGAAAATAAGCTATGTTGTAACAGTAATGTCATTTGTTTTATTTCCTCAGTTTTTTTTTTGATATTATAATTATAATGTTTCTTCTTTCTCTTTTCTCCCTCCAAACACTCCCATATCCACCTCCTCACTCTCCATTAGAGTCAGGTCTTCTGTTTTCATTTATTGTAAACACACATATTATTGTGTGTATACATATTGCATATATGTATGTGTGTATACATATATGTTCTTAAATATAACCTTCTGAGTCCAGCCCATATAATGTTACTTATAAGTGTGCTCTCAGGACTGAATATTTGGCACTGGACCACCAATTTGTGTGCTCTTAGCTGGTGAGACCACCTCCGCTGATCACAGATTTCCTCAGTTGCCTATAGTTCTTTGTGTAGGGTTGTCTTAGAGCAAGGCATGGCGTATTTCAGGTCCTTGGTATTTGTGTTATTTTAATAACTGAAAACAACTTTATAAGACAGAACCATTTCCTACTTTTCCAACCCATCTAGTTATAGAAGAAAAATAATAAAAGGCAAAGATACAAACTTGATTAAAGACAAATCATGGCCAATCTTATAAGCTAAATCCAGATCTTGATTATGGGTCTGTACAACTTTTTGTAAAAGAAGTGGCTCAGAAGAGAAGTGAAATGACCTCATACAAAGAGTTAACAAATGATTTCTTTTCCTAATATCACATTTACCAAACGAGGAAAGTCTTTCTTCCATCTCATCGTTGTGCATCTCACTACAAGAAATACATCGATCCCCTGGGACTCATTTGGCTATTGAAACTTCAAATGCATAAACAAACTCTATCATTTAAAAAATAGTGACATTTACAGTGCATACTCAGATTCTTCTTTCAAGAATGAGGCATGACCTTATAAGCTAGGGTCAGATGGAAGGGGAGGAGGACCTCCCCTATCAGTGGACTTGGAGAAGGGAATTAGAGGAGATGGGGGGGAGTGTGGGATTAGGAGGGAATGAGGGAGGGGGCTACAGCTGGGATACAAAGTGAATAAACTGTAATTAATATAAAAATAAAAATTTAATTAAAAAGAATAAGACGTGTTTATGAACTATAGAGAGTATTTAGTCTCCTCTTTCCAATAAATTAGTAATGAATTTAAAATATGACAAATGAAATTTCTAGGAGTCAGGACATATCTTCTATTACTGTTTTAATACTGTCAGTGCATTATTTCTGGAGTAGAACTTTTTTGTTGTTTATGCTTAGAAGCTTAAATTTCTTCCTCTTAAAGGGATAATAGGTATAAAATATTTGTCTTGTTTTTTTTATGAAGCTGATAACAATATTTTGTTTCACAAACATCAACCCTGGTTGTATGCTAAACACAGCCTTTGATTCATTAAACATGACACAAATATAGATACAAATATTTTTTTTTTCAAATTATATTAGCCAGTAGGTTGGGGAAATGCCAGCTTAACTCTGTTCCCTGGAGAATAGAAATCAATCAAGGTCAGAAAAACAAGTTAGATTTGGGACATGAAACCTAATTCAATTATTTTACTAAAGAAGTGCATGCTGCCATTGTCTGCATCTTTCCAGGAAGCTGAACAGCAAAGCGCTGGAGACTGCCTGAAGATGGGAGCTAACTATGCTTTAATAACAAATCAGTCTGAACATGCGAAGTGGGATGCACTACTCAGACTTCTGAGTCCCAACAATCCTTGACCACTGAAAAAATGCTTTAGATAACATGTCTAATGTGTACTGTTTTGAGAGAAATGAAAGGAAATCCATGGCAAACGTTATCAGTTTTATTTTTCAGTATAATAAATGGAAGTTTTGCTACGCTGAAGGATACATACTATCAAAGCAAGTAACAACCATGTTCTAGATTTCTGCTCACATATGTTAAGACTTACAGAAGGGATAACACATATTCTGGGATGGTATGTAAGAGACTCTCCTAGATAAAAAATTTCTTTTTTATTTATTATTTTTATATTAATTACAGTTTATTTATTTTGTATCCCAGCTGTAGCCCCCTCCCTCATTCCCTCCCTAGCCCACCCTCTCTCCTTCATCTCCTTCCTGCCCCTCTCTAAGTCCACTGATAGGGGAGGTCCTCCTCCCCTTCCATCTGACCCTAGCTTATCAGGTCTCTTCAGGGCTGGCTACAATGTCCTCTTCTGTGGCCTAGCAAGGCTGCTCCTCCCTCAGGGGTCGGGGAGGGGCAAAGAGCCAGCCATTGAGTTCATGTCTGAGACAGTCCCTGTTCACCTGAAGATCTATATTTATACACACTCTATCTGTATCTATAACTGCATGACACAAGAGAACACCAAATCTTACTATAGAAGGTGGTGAGCCACCATGTGGTTGCTGGGAATTGAAGTCAGGACCTCTGGATGAACAGCTGGTGCACTTAACCACTGAGCCATCACTCTAGCTTCTCTAGATGGGAATTCTTGGAAAAGACTCTTGTGATACATCCCAAACTTTGACTCTGCTGTAGTCTCTTTCATTTGGCTACTGACAGATGGCTATCCTTCTTGTTTCCTTAAGTTGTTTGGGGTAAGGTAATTAAAGCCTGTTTCCTGAAAGCACATTTTACCATTTATGGGCATTGCTGTTATGTCTCTTTTACAATGTCAAGTGAAGCATATATGACTCAAAGAAATGAAATATATCATACTTGTTTTAGTTTGGGTTTCTATTGCTGTGAAGAGACTCCAAGACCCTAGCAACTCTTTTAAAGGAACGCTTTTAATTGGGTTTGGCTTACAGTTCAGAGGTTTAGTCCATTGTCATCATGGCAGGAAGCATGGCAGTGTGCATGCAGACATGGTGGGGGAGAGTTTTCCATCCAGATCCACCAGCAGCAGGAAGAGAGAGAAAGAACCTAACCTTGGCCCGGCTTTACTATTCCCAAAGCACACCTCCAGTTACACACTTCCTCCAGCAAGACGGCACCTACTCCCATATGGCCACAACTCCCGATAGCGCTCCTCCCTTTGAGCAGAATGTTAAACTTTCTCTTGATTGGGGTGTCTGTCTAATGTCCACCAAGGTAAATCCACTTGATAACCAAATACTATCTATAACAGAGCATGTTCTGGAGTCACTATTTACTTTTCTTTCTGGTGTGTACACCTAGGTTACCAAGGTTTCTTGCCAGTTGGTGGAAAATGGATATTGCTAATAATTAGTTGTGCAATTTTTTTCCTGCAATGATATCATTGTGATTGTGAACAATTGCACATCAGCTTGTTGGCTCTTTTGAAAGAAAGGAAGGCATTACTAAGAACCATTTTTTTTTTACTATAGGAAGTAAAAGTTAATAAATATGGAATCCTATTGCATGAAGAATCTGCACTGGTTGCAGCCTTCTTACGTCTCTGCTCTCTTATTCCTGTGTTTACAGATGCTCCTATCCTTACCATCACTCCATCTCTCCTCCTAAGTCTTCTTCCAGATTCATGTGGTTGTTAAGTATTTAATGAGACCTGTGAACGTTCAGCAAATACTGAACATGTTCCTGTTAAACATTCAGCTTTTTCCTATATTACAGTTACTTCTACATTTTCTTTTCTTCCCAAATAAATACTACATTTATCTGAGACTAAGTGGAGGTTGCTTTATACAGGACACAACATTAGGAGTTCAGCCCAGGGTTATCTAAATCAACATGCTGAGAAGATCTGACTGACATCTTTTTAAACAAGCATTCTTCCATGCTAAACAGTTGTAGACACACTCGTCAAAATATGTAAGTATAAATTAATAATAAACTTACTTGCCTTTCAGTGAGTCTACTAAATAATGGATTGATCTTTCTTACTATCAGCACTCATTTATAGAGCATCTGAGGAATTTATATCAATATTTTTATAAAAAGGAGCAAGGAAAATTTATAATATTATATTCGTTCTATCAGCTGAGAGACAGGTTTATTCATAACATCTGAATGTTAAAATTAATATAAACCTCTCAAACATACTTTGCCTTAATGAAAGTACCTTTTATTTGGGGCATTTTTGTTCAATTAAATATTAACCAATATACATAATTTTCCATATATTTTAAGATATAAATATGTCCATAATGTCACACCTAAACTAGTGTATACTAAGGCAGGTGTGTCCTGACAGCCTTAAAACACATTCTCCACTTGCGATGCTTATTTTGTTTATAGATAAATCTGTAAAGCCTTTGTTTCTGAGTCTGGTTAAGCATTAATACAATGTACTTAGGTACTACAGTAGTAACTCATATAAACTATTGGGAAATAAACATTTTCCTGTCATTACGGACTTGGTAGTTCCTGGGGAGGAAGACCTTAATCAGAGGAACGAGAGGAGTCAAGAGCACTGTGAAGGAGTCCAGTTATCTTTAGTTTAGTTATCTTTACTAGAACCTGCTGGTTGATATTCTAGTGTCTAAAGCAGTGATCCATTTAGAGTTAAGTTTAATAGATCTTCCTCAACCTGATGACCTCTTTTGGTCAATAGTAGTTTAGAAATGCAATTTTTCAGAGTAAATAGTGAAAAAAAATGAGTAAAAGTGTAGAAATAAAAAAAAATGGGCAGGCTTTGCAATGTGATGAAAACCTCAGTGGCTGCTCAGCTTTTTCAGGACAGTCCAGATATCCCAAATGATGAGTACAGCAAAGGGGCTGGAGGATTTTAAATATGGTGACTCCATTTCCACACCAGGATACTGTCCAGGAGGACTGCATTTCTAGTGGCCACTTTGCTACTGTGATGCCTTCAAAGTTCATGATATGATCACGTAACAAAGATTTTCAAAGAAAGAATGTGTGTTTGCTTACCATCTACAGTGTTTTCATGACAGCCCTTCCTCACTAGAACATTAGACATTTATTTCAGTCTTTTTACATTTTATAAGATTAGTAACATTAATTATAAGAAACACACATATGCACATATATAATACCCCTTGAATGAACTGTGGTCATCATAGACAAGCTACCATTTTGTTATGGCTGACTTTTAAATATCAAAAGCTTTCCGAGTACAAGTCTGACTACCACTTTTAACTTTCCTAAATGAGCAGAAGCAAATATACTTCAGGAGTGTGAGAAACCTATCTACCTGTCATTTTCTCCTTATTTCAGGCCATCCTTTGCTCTCCTATAGCATTCATAGAGAACCTAAGTTAAGATTCAAGGTTCATCCCTTTTGTTATAACTCTGTCATTAAGAATTTCGTTGGAGTATGAGTCTCTGGGAAGACCCCTGTGTGCATTAGTTAGAAAAATGTTAAGGCCAAGAATCACATTTGGTTATTCCCTGCTGCAATCTTTAAATTCTTTAATTCACCCAACAGTAGATTTAGAATTTATTAGATTAACTTTAATCAGATGAAGACAATTTTTATGGAAACTTAAACTTGAAATTGACATTTGAAAACATGTGAAAGTGTCCACGTTTGTTATTTTTAAACTCTTGATATAATAATAAACATGAATGTAACTATCAATGTACAAATGTAAATTTGTAAATTCATCACTTTCAAGATGAGATGATTTTAACCCATTTGAAAATCACAAAAGTCTATAGGTGACCAGTGTGAGTTATTTATTATATACATTTTGTTTATGCATGATGTGCTCCACATACATATATGATGATAAATAAAAAATAAAATTAGCAAATTCATTGAAATCTACTTATTGTTTAACATTGTGTAGCAAGAAAGTAATAAACACTAAATAGTATGTTTATCTATTAAATTTTTGAGTCCAATCTTTTAACTTCCAAAATATCACTTCTGAAATAACGGTGTAATGAACATTTATAAACAGCACTGTTACTTTAATTTACCCTCTAAAGTTAGAGGAATTTTACATTCTCATGAAAGTAAACTTAAACTTGAGGTATAATTCTTTCTTTATTGGCATTTGACTAAGGGAAAAAAATTTATAATGATTTCTAAAATCATTATATAAAAGAAATGTATTTTCATTTTAAAAGCCAAAAGTGATTTAAAAAAAAATTAACAATTTTTTCTCAGTGAGACATGATGGTGCACGTCTGTAATCCTAACACTCCAGGAGGTGGAGGCAGGCAGAGCTCTGTGAGTTCAAGGCCAGCATGCTCTACAAAGTGAGTCCAGGACAGCCAAGACTACATTGAGAAACCCTGTCTTGATAAACAACAACAACAACAACAAACAAAACATTTTTTTTCTCTAGTCAGAGTGCTTCATAGCAATTACAATTCACTTGTAATTTTTCATGAGTTTAAACATAACTTCCAATGAATCAAAACTGAAAAATATTGATAAGGGTTAGGAACTGATCTTGCAACCTTCTCAATTTATATCTGATATCCTTATTACTTTCTGTTTCACAATGTAACTAAACTTAGAGATAAGTCTCTAAAGTGATAGTTAAGGTCTTCCAAGTAGGCTGGTCCAACCTGATAGCTCTCCATAGAGGACAAGGAAAATTTTGAAACGAGAAAGTGAGCTCAAAGGGCAAAGAAAATTGTCTCCAAGCTTGGTGACCTGAGTTCTTATCCCAGGACCCTCATAGTATAAAATAAAAAACTGACGCCTACAAGTTGTCCTCTGCTTCCACATGTGCACCATGGAATGAGCTCCCTGACCAAACACACATACAAAACACATACAAAAGAAATAAATAGAGATATAAGTAAATATTTTTTGAAGATTAAAAATAAGAGTAAATCAGGACATGAAGACATGTGGACAATGAACTGTGAAAACTGGGGAGAAAAGATGATCCACAAGCTCAAGAAAGCCCAGCAGATAGCCAGTGGTCTGCTGTGACTATGAAATGCCCATAATGACCCTATGTTGACCATCTCATCCCTCAGTGGTGGCTCTATAGGGGAAGTCTTGAAACCCATACAGATTGAAGCCTTCTTTTTTATGTTTTTTTTTAATTTTTTATTAATTACACTTTATTCATTTTGTATCCCCCCCATAAGCCCCTCCCTCCTCCCCTCCCGATCCCACCCTCCCTCCCCTTTCTGCATGCATGCCACTCCCCAAGTCCACTGATAGGGGAGGGGAGGTTCTCCTCTCCTTTCTGATGAGAACAGATTGAAGCCTTCTTAGGTAAAGCATGTCACATCATCATGCTTGTGACTTTGAAGCCTACACTTGGTCTTGGTTCTGTCCTGTCTCGTGCTGCTTCTTGTCTGCATGGTGTGGAGAGGCTTCTCTGCCACACGCTCCTCCCATGACGTGGAGCCATGAAATGAAACCTCAGAAACCATGAGCCAACAACCCTCTGAAATTAATTCCGTTAAGCATTATAATACAATGGAGGTGGAAATAATAGTACAATCCTTGCTTCGCCTCTGCCTGCTTGTCTCTAGAATTCTGACGGAATACATGGATTTTCAATTTCATATCGTCTTTAGTGCTATCTAATGGTAAACTTACCATACTAATATGATAGGAGTTTTCTCTAAACTAGCAATCACAGCTCCCTGTCTTCTTTTTCAGAAAGGAAATTCCATAGGGCAGGAAACCTTAGCACTGTAATCACAATCCCTGTTTGATCCAATGTTTGTTCATGTTATAACCAGAATGTTTTCCACTAGAGGGAAGTAGAGAAGAAGCAGACTCAATGCTACAGTCAGCATGGAAGACCATCTAAAGGGGACTGCATACACAGATTTGTGGTTGTGGTCTCTCCCCACACTGTCTAAACTTCTGCTTTGAAGACCTGGCAACTAACCCATAAGCAGTGGCAGCAGAAAATAAGCTTTAAAGACAAAAGTAATTTTAAACTTCTCATAATGTCAACAATATGAGAGACTGTGGATATGGATGTGCCAATATATACTTTATAAATATTTGAAAAATATGAATGTTGTTAACAACAGTTGAAAAAATTTAATATGCTAGACAAAAATTATGAACAAATATTTCTGAAGAGATATAACACATAAAATAAATACAAAAAATATACGATGCAAAGTATACACTCTCAGTGAAATTAACTGTTTGAGCTTATTACGATAAAGTGCTTAATCTTAAATAGAAAGGTTAAAAGAGACTCAAAGGAATGAAAATTCTATAGACTAATCTGCAGATTTGCAAACTGACTTAAATGTCTGCTTATATAAACATTCACAGTATATAAAATAAGAACATGCTAGTTAAGCCAATGTAAGGTGTGTGACCTTACAAAAGTGTTTAATTTCAAAAAATAAATCATGATGTTACTCATAATATGTGCTATCTTCAATGACAAGAATTTTAGTTTAAACTATCAGGTATTATTTGTTTTACCTTGCCTTGTTGTTTTAGGATATTTTTTCTGCAATTTTAGGTAAATTTTAACAGCCAGTCAATTATAAGTATTATATAAAACAAAGAATAAAAGCCCTTAGATATAAATTTAAAATATGTTCAATAAGGAAGTTTTTTCCTACATTAATATCCAATCAGTCACTTTCATTTATAAGAAAATCCAACCATAATATTATTTCCTTCTCATCCTCTCTACTTGCAGTAAACTTTATTTTTGAGAGTCTGAAATTGTGTGTGTGTGTGTGTGTGTGTGTGTGTGTGTGTGTGATGTGTAAATTTATGTTGTGTAAGTGAGGTTTGGTACGTATGTTACACCATATGTACAGATATCAGAGGAAAACAGTTGGTTGCGTGTTTTCGCCTTGGTACCTTGTTTATGACAGTGTCTTACTCACTGCAATGGCCAGGTGAATGGACTGAGCTTCGGAGGCTGATTCTCTCATCTGTTACGTCCTACCCTGCAGGCATGCTGCAATTGCAGATGCACTCGTTACTGTGTCCAATAGCTATATAGTTTTGAGGATCTGAACTCAAGTCAGCAGACTTATGTGACATTCATTTTCTCACTACACATCTCATACTGAGACTCTGGGATGGCACAGGAATATAAAAAAGGAAGGAAGGAAGGAAGGAAGGAAGGAAGGAAGGAAGGAAGGAAGGAAGGAAGGAA
>NW_026596125.1:11036896-11076531 GCF_907164565.1 Psammomys obesus | reverse complement strand
GAAGGAAGGAAGGAAGGAAGGAAGGAAGGAAGGAAGGAAGGAAGGAACGAACTAGAATCTGAATAGTCCCTGTGTCTGTGATGCTCGAGAGAAATGAAGTAAAGGAGAAAGTTGTGGTGAAGTGGAGAGAGAAGAGATGCCTGTGACCTTTAGAATCTTCACTTTACCCTACAGGATGCTCAGAGACAAATATACTTAATACGAATATTATATAACATTACAATGTCTTTTATGTCAGCATCAAAACTCTGAATTTCAAGATAGCCAAAATGTCAAAATACAGGTCATGTATTTTTCTGATTCTACACACTTCCTGAATGAGTGTAGGATCTTTATAGAGATATAGATATTTATATTTATCCAGAGATATAGATATCTAGATATATCTAGATATATATTGATATAGATATCTAGATATCTATATCAATATATCTATATATAGATATATCACAAACGATAGGAGATTTTATATATTTTTTTCAAGGTCACTTTACAAGAAGTGGAAAGGAGCAGGAATTCACTTTCTATTTAGCTATTAATATTATTGATAGCTCTATAGAACTGTATTATATCAGTATTAAAAATCATTCAAGGCAGCCATCAGAGGCCTGTTCAATGTGTAAAATATCCCATATAACTCTACTAATATGTGGCAGAGGTAAAGCTTCAACGGGAACTGGAATGAAAGGCCAAAGTCTTCATTCATTTTACCGAACTGTCATTGCCAAATTACTCCATATCATTACAAATGGATTGAAAAATTAAACTCACAGCTGATGTTGCCTGGAAAAGCTGGCACTCATTCATATATAGACTTGCTGCTAGCTGAGCTCTGGCTCATTAGACAGGCTGAATTTGAAGCAAATTGCTTAAGATGCAACATATGAAACAAGTCTATTGATTACACACGGTTCATGTCATAATTAAAACTTGCCTTGTCTACATCTCTCACTAGCCCTTAAAATGATATTTAAGGAATAATCTTCGCTTGACCCTAAATGAAAATTCCCAAGGTCCAAGACTTTTAATTCACATGTTGGTAACTGAAAGTTTTATTTCATGTCACAAAACAATCTCTCTTTTTAAATTTTATTTATGTATTCTTCTCTCATACAGTACATCTTGACTGCAGCCTCCTCTTTCCCTCTTCCTCTCAGCCCACACCCCTTCAACAGATCTTCTTTATTATTGTCTTTCTCTCTTTCACTTGAGAAAAGAGTAGGCTTCCCCATGATATCAACTGAACTTGGCACAAGAAGATGCAGTTGAGACTAGGTCTATGCTCTCATATCAAGGCTGGATGAGGCAATCCTGTTGGTATAATGTTCTTGTGGGATGTATACAATTTACCCTTGTTCATTCAAATGCTGATTTCTCTCCCCACTATCTGGTTTCGATCCATTGCATTGTGGTGCTTATTCTAAGCATCACCGGTCTCAAGTTTGTGTAAACATGCCACCATTTGTTCTCTGTATTGTCAATTAAACAACCAGCCAATGCTGAGTAGTGGAGAGAATAAGGGAGACATCCAGGTCCGGAGGGGAGAAGAAAGAAGCAAATGGGAAAAGTCTTAGAGGAGAGATTAGGAGGAGAGGACTTGGAAGCATGAGGAGAGATGAAACGGTCATGAAATATCACTGAAAGCAAGTATAATGTGGGAAATCTGAATGTGAGAAAACTGTGCAGACCTGGAGATTTAGGATGGAGTAACTATTGCCCAGCATTGTGCTCTAGGTTAATTAAATAAATCCTAGTCTCTGTGTGGTGTATACAACTGATTTAGGAATAACCACTGTTTAACTAACAGACAAATCAATACTAAACTTTAATAATCAACAACATAACCCAGTAAAGGAAAACGATCCCACAAGCATGTTAAAGAGTTACACTATAGTAAGGGGAACAGGGACTATTTATGACATGAACTCAATGGCAGGCTCTTTGACCTCCCCACCCTTCAAGGAACGAATAGTCCTGCTAGGCCGCAGAGGAGTACTTTGCAGCCAGCCCTGAAGATACCTGATAAAACAGGGTCAGATGAAAGAGGAGGAGGTCCTCCCATATCAGTGGACTTGGAAAGGGGAAGGGGTGAGATGGAGGGAGGATGGGATTGGGAGGGAATGAGGGAGTGGGATACAGCTGAGATACAGACTTAATAAAATGTAACTAATAATAAAAATAAAAATAAAAATAAAAATAAAGAGTCACCCTAGTTCCACGGCTAGTAATCCAACCAAAAACCCGAGCTGAAGAACCACAGCATGTATGCGGAGGACCTGGTGCCGACCCATGCAGGCTCTGCGGTTGTGCAGCTTCAGTCTCTGTGAGCCTCTATGAGCCGTGGTTAATTGGATTGGTGGGCCTTGTTCTCCTGGTGCCCTCAACACTCTGGCTCTTACAATCCCTCCCCATCTTCTGCAGAGTTCCTTGGGCTCCACCTAATGTTTGGTTCTGGTCTCTGTACCTACCCCTATCAGCTACTGAAGGAAGCCTCTCTGATTAAGATTGTGATCGGCACCAATCTATGAGTATAGTAGAGTATCATTAGAGATCTTTTCACTGACGTTTTCTCCCTGTCATTCATGATTGGTTCTACTCTAGTCTCTGAGCTATCCAGGTTCTGGATCCTGGCCATCTCAGCAGTGCCCTGGTGTGGGCAGCAGGTTAGACCAGGCATTGTTGGCCTCTACTGACCCAGTGCATCTTGGAGATAGAGCAGGTTATGGGTCACGGATTTTGTACTAGGTGGTGTCCCAGTCCCACCACTGAGAGCCTATGCTAGTTACATAAGATGGCTGCCACAGGCTTTATATCCTCCGTTACTGGGAGTCCTCACTAGGGCCACCCTCGTAGGACCCAAAACGTTTCCACTGTACTAGCTTTCCATATCACCCCCTAAACGCCCACCTGCTTCAGTAGTCTCCCACCTTCCTCCTCTCTCCTTCTTTCCCTTTTACCTCTAATCCCTTTTATTCCCATCCCTACCCACTCTCACGTCACCCACAATATATATTCTATTTCCCTTCCCAGGGAGATCCATGTGCCCTCTCCCTAGACTTCTCAGCTCTGTCTAATTTCTGGATCTGCGGATGGCAGCGTGATTACCCTTCACTCAGCAGCTAATATCCATTTATAAAGGAGAGCGCTTTCTGTTGTTCTCTCTGGGTATAGGTTACCTCACTCACGAGATATTCTCAAACTGAAAGTTAAAAACTTTCCTATCCTACCAATCCATGAGCATGGGAGATCTTTCCATCTTCTGAGATCTTCTTCAATTTCTTTCTTCAGAGACTTGAAGTTTTTCTCAAACAGGTCTTTCACTTGCTTGGTTAGTGTCACCCCAAGGTACTGTATGTTATTAGTGGCTATTGTGAAGGGTGTTGTTTCCCTAATTTCTTTCTCGGCCCTTTTGTCTTTGGTATACAGGAGGGCTTCTGATTTTTTTTGAGTTGATTTTGTATCCTGCCACTTTACTGAAGGTGTTAATCAGCTGGAGGAGTTCTCTGGTTGAATTTTTGGGGTCGCTCATATATACTATCATATCATCTGCGAATAGTGACACTTTGACCTCTTCCTTTCCGATTTGTATCCCCTTGATCTCCTTTAGTGGTCTTATTGCTCTGGTTAGGACTTTAAGTACTATGTTGAAGAGGTCGGGAGAGAGTCGGCAGCCTTGTCTTGTCCCTGATTTCAGTACGATTAACATTGTGAAAATGGCCATCCTGCCAAAAGCAATCTACAGACTCAGTGCAATTCCCATCAAAATACCAACTCAATTCTTTACAGACCTTGAAAAAAAGATTCTCAGCTTCATATGGAGAAACAAAAACCCAGAATCTCCAAAACAATCCTGTACAACAACAGATCATCTGGAGGTATCTCCATCCCCGATCTCAAGTTGTACTACAGAGCAATAATAATAAAAACTGCATGGTATTGGCATAGAAACAGAAAGGAGGATCAATGGAACTGCATAGAAGACCCAGAAATAAACCCACACACCTATGAATACTCGATTTTTGACAAAGAAGCCAAAACCATTCAATGGAAAAAAGACAGCATCTTCAACAAATGGTGCTGGTCCAACTGGATGTCCACATGCAGAAAAATGAAAATAGATCTATATTTATCACCCTGCACAAAACTAAAGTCCAAGTGGATCAAAGACCTCAACATAAAACCAGATACTCTAAATCTGTTAGAAGAATAAATGGGGAACAGCCTAGAACTCATTGGCACAGGAGACAACTTCCTGAACAGAACACCAACAACACAGGCTCTAAGAGCAACAATCAATAAATGGGACCTCATGAAACTGAAAAGCTTCTGTAAAGCAAAGGACACTGTCATCAAAACAAAATGACTGCCTACAGATTGGGAAAGAATCTTCACTAACCCTTTATCTGACAGAGGACTAATATCGAGTATATACAAAGAACTAAAGAAGCTGAAAAGCAGCAAACCAAATAATCCAATTAAAAAATGGGGAGCAGAACTAAACAGAGAATTCTCGACAGAGGAATATCGAATGGCAGAGAAACACTTAAAGAAATGCTCAACCTCATTAGCCATCAGAGAAATGCAAATTAAAATGACCCTGAGATATCACCTTACACCCATCAGAATGGCCAAGATGAAAAACTCAAGGGACAACACATGCTGGAGAGGTTGTGGAGAAAGGGGAACCCTCCTCCACTGCTGGTGGGAATGTAAACTGATACAACCACTCTGGAAATCTATCTGGCGCTTTCTAAGACAATTAGGAATAGTGCTTCCTCAAGACCCAGCTATACCACTGCTAGGTATATACCCAAAGTTTGCTCAAGTACACAAAAAGGATATTTGCTCAACCATGTTTAAAGCAGTATTATTTGTAATAGCCAGAACTTGAAAACAACCCAGATGTCCCTCAAGGGAAGAATGGGTACAGAAATTGTGGTATTTTTACACAATGGAATACTACTCAGCAATCAAAAAGGAGGAAATCATGAAATTTGCAGGCGAATGGTGGGATCTAGAAAAGATCATCCTGAGTGAAATATCCCAGAAAGAGAAAGACAGACATGGTATATACTCACTTATATAGACCTATAAGATACGATAAACATAATGAAATCTATACACCTAAAAAAGATAATCAAGAGAGCGGACATGGGGTAAGATTATCAATCTTTGTTTAGAAAGACAGATGGGATGAGCATTGAACATATGACAGGAGTCTACTGAGCGCATTTGAAAGACTCTAACTAGCAGTGTTTTCAAAGCAAAGACTCATGACCAAACCTTTGGCAGAGTACAGGGAATCATAAGAAAGAAGGGGAGTTAGTCTGATGAGGAAAGGATAGGAGCTCCACAAGGACCAAATGTATCTGGGCACAGGGTCTTTTCTGAGATTGACATGCAACCAAGGACCATGTATGAATGTAACCTAGAACCTCTGCTCAGATGTAGCCTGTGGTAGCTCAGTAACCAATTGGTTTCCCATAGTGAGGGGAACAAGGACTATTTCTAACAGGAACTCAATGACTGGCTCTTTGGCCTCCCCACCCCCCAAAGGAGGAGCAGTCCTGTTAGGCCACAGAGGAGAGCTTTGCAGCCAGTCCTGAAGATACCTGATAAAACAGGATCAGATGAATGGGGAGGAGGTCCCCCCTATTAGTGGACTTGGCAAGGGGCACGGTGGAGATGAGGGAGGGAGGGACTGGGAGGGAATGAGGGATCAGGACACGGCTGGGATACAGAGTTAATAAAATGTACTGATAAGAAAAAAAAAAAAACTTTCCTATCTCTAGCAGTATTGAAAATGTGGATACCAAATCAGCTTTGAATTCTGTGCTCTGCCCCTTGGGGAGCGGTGCAAACTTGAGGCTGACACCAAGAAAATGAATCGTTGGTTGGTTCCCTATCTCTGGAATGACCACATGTAATCCAGAAGGACATATTCTTTGGAATATTATGCTGCCAGCGCAGCGAAGTAGCTGCCAGTGAACCTCATTCATTTCTGGTTAAGGCCTTTGGAAATAGATAAGAAGAACTTTTTTCTTTCTCATGACACAACCTGTCATTGTTTCTTAGAAAAACATTTGGGAAGATTTCTACTTTTCTTGATGCTTTTTACTAAGAAGTGATGCCAACGAAACTGCCGTGAACAGTTTGGCCCCTGTGATTCATTCCTTCCATTTTTGCCATTCAAATTTCTTTGTGAATTTATTATGTCATGTTCTTTATAGCCTGAACAAATGTGCTGCAGAACTAAAAGAATCAGATGAGGAAAATGTGAAAGCTAACGGATGGAATGCAAGAACTAAAATGTGTTACTTTATTTCAAAACTATTCTGGTATGATGCTTTGAAAGTAAATATTTCGGAATCTAGTAAAAATATTTGTAAATATTTTAGTAAATCATGATGTGCATTTTATTTGTAACTCCCTGTTATTAGTATGATGACCTCTGAAGAATATATATTTATATATATATATATACTTTATATATATATATAAAATATGTGTTTATCATTGGAACTATCAAATGAGTTAAGAAAATAGAAATAGAATTTCAAAAATTGTTCATACTTTCGAAGAAATGCATTTCCAGTAAATATAACAAATACTCAAAGCCACACTTATGTTGGTAAAACAGTTGTAAATGCAAATGATGAACTGTGTGTTAGGCACACAAGCGGCCTTTCTAGTCCTCCAACACAGTTTGATAATTGACCTTTCATATCTCCTTCTGTTCACAATATATAGACTTATTTTGTTTGTACCCTTCAGTAATAAACATCTTCTATTAATGATTAGTGTTATCTGTGTTTTATTTTTCTAATTTGCAAAAGTGAACTGGGAATTTTATCCCATTATTCTTTCATTTTACATTAGCAACTGACTGATGCTGTTGAGAACATTTTCTTTAATTTATTGTGTGTGGTATACATGCTGTTCAAGATTTTCAAGATTTGAAAAAAAAATGTATTGCTTATATGTTTAATTCTAATTTGCAAACATTTATCATATATCAACTTCACAAATGTGTCATTTCTTCATATTGTGAAAAATATCCGAAACTATGTTAGGCTGTTATATTTAAACTCCATTTATTTGAGAACACTGTGAGAAAAAATTTAAGAGGTTTTTTTTATTGTTTTTTTGTTTTTGTTGTTTTGTTTTGTTTTTTGAGACAGGTTTCTCTGTATAGCTCTGGCTGTTCTGCACTCAATTTGTACACCAGACTGGCCTCTAATTCACAGAGATCTGCCTGCCCCTTCCTCCCTGAGTTCTCAGATTAAAATCGTGAGCCAGCCACCAAGTCCAGTTAAATTTTAAGAGTTTAAAAAGATAGAGTGTCTCCTTATGATAAAGTTAACAATGTGTAAAAATTAAATAAGTCAATGATTCAGTAAACTTATAGACTTGTGCAGCCATTGTCATACTCCAGTGTTTGAACATGCCTAATTGTCTTAAACATTTGCCCACTCCCACATCTAGACAATCATGGACCCGACTTCCACTGTAATTTTCATAACAAAGGAAACCACACTATATTTTATCTTTTCCCTTGATGTCCTCAATAAGACATCATTTTTTATGTTTACCCATGTTTCATTTAGTTTTCTGTCATTATATGTGAAAGAGGATAGACATCAGAAGGAGAAAACAGGGAACAGGACAACAGCCTGCCACAGAGGGCCTCTGAAAGGCTCTACCCTGTAGGGTATCAAAGCAGATGCTGAGACTTATGGCCAGCCTTTGGGCAGAGTGCAGAGAATCTTATGAAAGAAGTGGGAGATAGTAAGTCCTGGAGAGGACAGGAGCTCCAGAAGAGAGAACAACAGAACCAAAAATCTGGGCACAGGGCTATTTTTCTGAGACTGATACTCCAATCATTTTTTTTATTTTTAGTAAATACACTTGGAAGAATTTCAAATTCCTATACTATTGAGTTTAATCATTATCTCATGTCTGTTAGTGTTGCCTGTTGTCTACTGCATGGCTATGTCATACTTTTTCCATTTATCACTTAACGTCTGTATGCTTTCTGGCATTTTGGACATGATAAGTGATGAAGTCAGAGGCATCTTCATGTAAATATAAATTTTATTACTCAGGAGTAGATGTCTAGAAAAATTTTAAAGGATGTGATAAATTTGTGGCTAAGTTTTCAATCAACTACCAAAGTGTTTTCCTCGACAGCAGGGCCTGTCAAGACCCCCAGACATGCCACATCTTTAACAGTATTTGCCACTACTTGCTTAAAAATTTATTTATTTTAGCAAGTATGTGACATTTTTCATTGCAGTTCTAAAAACCACTTTTAATACTTAATGTTCAATAATGTAGAGAATGTCCCTAAGGATTTATTAATTTGCATAGCTTTATGCAAATGTATATATTCAGAGTCCAAGTCAATGTTTAATTTGGCTGACTATTACCACTATTAGGTTCTTTAGTATTCTGAGTAAAAATTTTCTGTATTATTTGCATTTTCTTTGTATCATTGTTTTTCTTCCTTGGTATGCTGTAAATGTGAATATTGAGAGCCAATTCAATTAATGAAATCCAACATATTTGTTTCCTTTCTTGCTTTTGGTATATTTTCTTTTAACATTTTCTTGTATTGAAAATTAACATCAGTAGGCTTGCTTCACATTGATATTTTAATGTGACTTTTCTCTGTGAAACACTTTTAAACACTTGCCCTAGTATTAGTAAAAGCATTAGTAAATTTTCAGAAAAACATTAAGGTATTTGAAAATCTCTAAAACTAGTGAAAGGAGAAATAGAAAGCTCTTGTGGACTTCAATGACTCGGGATTTAGTTTGGACAGAAAACTGTCCAGTATAGAACATAATGAGCCATTGTATTGCATTACCAGTAGGTTTCAGTGGAGGATAGCAGGATTAAGTCCTGAATGCACTTACTTTGCACATTGTTCCTGATAGGCTGTCTGTTCCTTTTAGAATTTAATTGACCTATTATGTGCATTTCTACAACATTATTAGTAATTAGTAGCTTGTAAGAAGTCTGACAGCCTTGTGGAGACAGGCCATAGAGTGCAGTTGCCAAGCAGTTAGTTATTAAGACATAACAAAAATAAATAAATAAATAAATAAATAAATAAATAAATAAATAAATAAATAAATAAATATTTCTCTGAAATAAGATTGCTGTTTTCTGTTTCATGAGGTCCCATTTATTGATTGTTGCTCTTAGAGCCTGTGCTGTTGGTGTTCTGTTCAGGAAGTTGTCTCCTGTGCCAATGAGTTCCAGGGTATTCCCCACTTTTTCTTCTAAGCAGTTTAGTGTGTCTGGTTTTATCTTGAGGTTTGATCCACTTGGACTTTAGTTTTGTGCAGGGTGATAAGTATGGATCTATTTCCATTTTTCTAAATGTAGACTTCCAGTTAGACCAGCACCATTTTGAAGATGCTGTCTTTTTTCCATTGAATGCATTTGGCATCTTTGTCAAAAATCAGGTGTCCATAAGTGTGTGGGTTTATGTCAGGGTCTTCTATTCGATTCCATTGATCCACCAGTCTGTTTCTATGCCAGTACCATGCATGTAGAGGGTGGAGGAAGGGAAAGATTGGAGGAAGGGAAAGAATAGAAAGGAGGGAGAGAACCACAGGGGGGATACAAAGGGAATAAAGTGTAATTAATAAAGAAAAAAATGTAAAAATAAAAAATAATGATTTATTATGATATTGAATTTTAGAAACCACTCTGTCAATGAAATCTTCAAGTTTTTGTCATTATTATCAGTATTTTGTTTATCCATAATAGGTAACAAACACTAATATGAAATGAGAAAACTAAAATAAATAAATAATTGTTCAGAAAAAAAAAAGATTGCTGTTTTCTCTATAGTCTGGATTTTGTGTAAAACCCAGAGACTACAGCAGTGTGTAGAAAGCAAAATAGCCTGAGGCACAGTCTCAGAAGATCTTTGTTTTCACCTGTGAAGCCTGTGAAGCTCAAAAAGAAGCCATGGTTTATCAGATCCTAGACAGCTGTAATGGACGCTTTCACATGGGATTAGGCAAGTCTGCTTTTAGTAAGTACGAGTGTTACAACGGGTCAACATGGAGATTAAAGACGGTGCCAATTGCCTAAACATACTTGATTGAAATCACGTGTCCATAACCCCACAGAGTCTATGCTAAAATCGGTCACATCAAGGAGCCTCCTCGAGACACAATGAAATGAGAGGAGCACCTCCACCGCTCTCTGAGGAACATTGGGGCTTCCACAAAAGGACACAAGGGGCAGGAGTCAGTATCAGGCCCCTGAGATGAGCAGAGCATATGGTAGAGCAGGAGCAGAGTGGGTTCCTGACCTCTCTGGGCATTGTGCTCCTCGCTGTATCAGTTGAGCCTCCCGCGGCAGCCCGTGTGGCGGTGTGTGCCCCACAGGGGCCAACACTTCGCACTGTAATGGTGAGCCTTGATGGCCCGGGAAGAGTGGGATTGGGAGTCTGGGGTCCAACACTGTGCAGTTAGTGGAGAAGTGGGCGCTAGCTGAGGCTAGGCTCCCTGAAGGCCCTCTCAGCTCCTCTTCTCTGATAAGAGAAGTTGGCGCCCTTCGGCCACGATGAGAGCTCTCCTGCAGGCACAGAACTCTCCAATTCGTGCTCTGGATGTTTGAAACTGCCTCCCTTAGCTCAGTCCGGACCTTCAGAGGAGTTCTCTTTGCAAGTAGCGCTGGAGGGGGCCCCTGTTCCTCCTCTTTGAGCTGAGTAGAAGCCCCTGGGCACTCGTGGGCAGGAGCCCCAGCAGGACAGGAGGAAACCACAGGCTTTCTGGCAAACAGCGTGCTAGAGGTGACATGGAAATCTCCCCAGCTGACTACTTGCTGGGATTGTGATTACAGATTGGTGTTGGGGTGGGGGGGGGGTCACGGTGCTGAGTGTTTTATGTGGGCGGAAAGTCCACCTCCTAAATTTTGCCTAATGAAGATTTTGCTTAACTTCTTCAGAAATTCTAGCACCCCAAGAAGTACCTCCTGGAACCCTATCTTCTGCACACTCCAATCATGAAAAACTTTCATGTGAGCAGGTAAGTTTAACTTCTTAATTATATAGCTTGGGGAGGATAGAGAGCAGAAAAAGAACAGGATATTATGAAGTAAGTCTCTATTTAAGGAGTGACAGTGAAAGGGGTAAATTTTGGGAAGAGTCTGGTATCCCTTTAAGGGATTCCCCTTTACCCCTCCCACCACACTGTGCCCCTCTGCCCCTTTGGGCGCTAACATAAACAGGCATAGGGGATCTGATCTGCAGTGGACACTCTGTGTCCCTGGATGTGGGCCTGGCGTAAGGTATTCAGATTTCCAAAGCCAGTGTTTCCTAGCTTGTGAAATACTGAGTGATCTCCAATATGATGCGGTCATAGCAACGTCATGATTTAAATGAAGGAACATCCCTGCCCATCAGGTGTCGCATCTCTCACAGGGAAGAGCTGAAAAAGGGACTGCCCCCACCCCTTGTGAAGGCTATGGATGCATTATAGAAGGCCACCTCAGGAAAGTGAGTGTGGGTTCTCCCGACACAGAGAAGCCAGAAGGCACAAAAGTTGGATTTTGTCAACGTTCACAGTGAAATGTGAGCCTGGAAACTCCCCTTAGTGAATAGTAAAACACTAGCTTGGATTTTGGTGACTAGAGACCATATAAAACGTGCAGAAATTCTCCACTCTTTGGAGGAATAGGAGTAGAAGTCTTGTAACGAAGAGTATGTAAAAGCTAAGTTTATAAATGAGTGAGTATTGATTGACAGGGAGTCAGGAGGCACTCGCAGTGTTCACGCAGTAGCCAGCGCAGACCCTGTTACCTCCTTGGTATGGAATACAATAACTGCCAGAAGCCTACCCAGAGAGGCTGCACTCTGGCTAGCTGATGGCTTTTGAAATACAAGTTGTGAACATTTTAAGACAAATGTTTACTCACTGCATATTCTGTTGATGTATAAAGTTGGTGGAGTTGAGGCGGAGCCTGATAACAGCAGCTAATCTTTATAGTGCTGTCTGTCCCGAAAGCGATCACACTGTTCCTAGGAGCTGAGTTCTGCTTTCTCTTCTTTCTACCAGCTTATTGAAATAAGTACAGTGCACTTCATAAATTCTGCCTGTCTCCTTTAAGTTGTCAATACCTGCCTTAGCAATCACATCTTAAACACAAAATCCACTTTAAAATTTTGAGCATTTTTTTCTATGATTTTACACAGTTAACTTGAAATTTCCCTTTTCAAACACGAATATGAAGATATCACAAAGGAATGGACTTTTGGATTAAAACTATGTAATGATACCCTAAGATGCAAATAATCTCTTACTTTATCTTGAAAGATTTGGGGCTTCACAAGATGTCCTCCAAAGAACAGATAATACAAAAACAAAACTATGATAACCAAATTCTCTCCTGAAAGAAATGTCTGAGCTGTTTAGGTGAGTTTATGTTTGTTTAATTGTGGTGTGTGTGTGTGTGTGTGTGTGTGTGTGTGTGTGTTTGCCAGCATCTGCATGGCCAGTAGACAAAAGATGGCCACATCTGAGATAGGTAGAAAGGTCTGCTAAGGCTAGTGACTGTGGTTAGGAAATTTAAGCTGCTTAAAGTTTGAGCATCAGGTTTATTAATTGGTGAGCTCTCTCTTTTATAGTCTTCTTCTTAAAGCCAGGTACACACACACACACACACACACACACACACACACACACACACAAACACGCACACCTTTTTAAATATATATGTAACTGAAGGAAAAACTGTGCTAGTGGATTAGACTCTGAGACATTTATCTTTTTAAGCCTCAGGAAGGAGGAAAAGTTTATAGTTATGATGTTTGTAACTGAGTATGGCACGTAAAAGGCAACATCTTGGAAGAAGACAACTTTATGCCATGAAAGGTAGACTGAAAATCTGGGTTTTGGAGCTGTCTACTGGCCATGGCTCTTGACAAGTGGTTACAGTCATCTGTGGTGGGATCTCCTCACCCGTGAACCGGCTCAATGCCCTCCGGGACTTAGTGTGCCCTGTCATACACTCTGATACACAGACAGGAGACTGTAGTGCAGTTCTCCCTCTCAGTCACTAAAGGAGTCATTTCCTTAACTCTTAAATTAAAGGTATAATCAGAGACTCCAAATGCCCCTCACTGAGATTCTCTCCTCCAGTAAGAAGTGGGACCCAGTAGCACACATGATTTGGTCCTGCCTCAAGCTGAAAGCTACAGCTGAGAAAGCTAAGGGCTATATTAGCTGCATTATGCCCACGCATTGATGGTGGTTATAGGTGACCTCTGTAACTCTGGGTGGTGTTGCTTCGCTCTCTGCTTTGCTTTTGCTTACTTTCATGGGGTAGCTGCTTGAATACATAAAATATGCATTCAATATGTCCCTCTCTGTCTCTTTCCCTCCATGTGTTGCACATAATAGCATAATAACCAAAACTTGAAAGCCATTATTTAAATCTGATATCTAACACTTGTCAGCTTTGTCATATGAGTTTCTTGATGAAAGCCTTTACTAGGCCTGGACAAAAATAAGGGTGTCTTGTGACATAGAAAAATGCTGAATA
Source organism: Psammomys obesus (assembly GCF_907164565.1). Classification (NCBI taxonomy): domain Eukaryota; kingdom Metazoa; phylum Chordata; class Mammalia; order Rodentia; family Muridae; genus Psammomys; species Psammomys obesus. Next base: position 11,062,965 of record NW_026596125.1, on the reverse strand, counting down.
CATATAATTGTCAAGAGTACATGCATGTTGCATACTGGAATCAGATTTTACACAGTATTATTTAGCATTTCCTGCCGTGTACTATTTTTCTTTTATTAAGTTCTAAAAGGTTGATTAGCACTTCATAGATGATCCTTAGAAAAAAATTATCCCATAGATGGCAAGATTTAACACACACTCTTCAGATGTTTTATGTTAAATATCATTTAAATATTTCACACTTTTTAGCACTGACAATATTGTACAAAGAGAAACTAGCCAGAGACAATTATTATTACATGAATTAAATAATGCACATCATGTGTATTTATTACTATATCTATTATTACTTACATAGTATACTTATATTTAAAAATTTTAAGTAAGTTAATACAAAATAGTGTTATTATGATGACTTTATTTATTGTCAAGTTGAGTGTTTGGTTACCTGTGTTGCCCTGTACTAGATTTAGGCCTGATACACATCAAAACAACCTTGATAATTCAAATTGTGCCAGTTTTTTGAAGACACCTCTTAGTCATTTTTTATCATTTTACACAACCCTGTTTGGACTTGATATTATTTTAATTGCATAAAATAAGAAAGTGACTTTCATAAAGGGTATTCACTTGGCCAAGTTTATGTGAGGGTGATAGAAAGACCATGATTTGGAATCTGCCTTAAGTTAACTCTAAAACCTGTGTCTGCCTTAAGCACTTGAATATAAACACTAAATTGGAGTCTTTTACATCTACCCATAGAAATGTTCATCTTGGATGGATTTCAGAGGCAGTCAGGAGCAGGCATATTCAGTCAATGGAATCCTCACTTTTCCTGTGGGGGGAAAAGTGTGTTAGCACACTCCTGTCATATGTCATTTCTTGCCTCCAGTAATAATTACATTGATCTCACACTGTCCTCTTCATCTTTAGAATCTCAGAATCAACACTTGGGCCATTCATTGATTATGCGGTCATATGCTCACTTTGAAACCTAACCTTGATGGCTAATACATTTCAGTAATAAAAGCGAATGATTTTATTTGAAAATTGGCCATGAAAATTGGGTTTAGTGATCATTTGAATAAGATCTTTTCACTTGAATTTTTACTGTTAATAGAATTGGCTTTCTTTAGCAAACTCCAATTTTCCCTTTTATTGTCATGACTGCTCTGATCCTACTCAAAAATGCAGGTGCAGCAAAGTATTTTATTCCCATAATACACGAAGAAATGTGTGCATGTGTGTGTGTGTGTGTGTGTGTATGTGCATGTATGTGTACATGAGTGTGTGTGTTGTTATCCTTCCATGGTGTTCTAAAATGATTATCAGCATTTGGTAACTGAGCCTTAAGGAATTTTCATTAGGTAGATGGCAAGCTTTAATGTTCACTCTTGACATTTAAATTGTAAATAACATTGGCTGTGGAGATAGACAGACATAGACATGTGTTTGAATTCCATGGTGCTTTAATGTCAGTCTGTATAAAGGGGGCAATGCCTGCTCTCTGCCTTCCAATTATTTAGTCAACAGTGATGTAGAGTTCCTCACAGGTTTTAAGTAAAGGAGCTCCACAAGGACCAAATATATCTGGGCACAGGGGTCTTTTCTGAGACTGACACTCCACCAAGGACCATGTATGGATATAACCTAGAACCTCTGCTTGGATGTAGCCCATGGTAGCTCAGTAACCAATTGGTTTCCCATAGTAAGGGAAACAGGGACTACTTCTGATAGGAACTCAATGGCAGGCTCTTTGACCTCCACCCACCCTCCAAGGGAGGAGCAGTCCCGCTAGACCACAGAGGATGACTTTGCAGCCAGTCCTGAAGATACCTGATAAAACAGGGTCAGATGAAAAGGGAGGAGGTCTTTCCCAATCAGTGGACTTGGAAAGGGAGAGGGAGGAGATGAGGGAGGGAGGGTGGAATTGGAAGGGAATAAGGGAGCAGAATACAGCTGCGATACAGAGTTAATAAAATGTAACTAATAATAAAAAAATAAATTAAATTAAATTAAAAAAAAGTAGTATCTTTGACCCAAAGATAAAATCCTAGAAAATCAAAAATACCAAAGGAGAAGTTCTGGAGAATCAAATCTATGCTCTTGATTTGGGGTTGAACAAGCCCTGTACTTCACATGCTTTAGAACTTTCATGCTGTTCATGTACCCAATGTGTACTGAAGTTCCTGAACCATATCTTTAAATTGGTTGCTTCTATTTGCTATAAGACATAAAAAGCATATAAATTCATTTGGTGTTGCCTACTTTTTGGCAATCCGACATCTTTTTGACATTAACTAAGACCTTGTAGAAAAATAAGATATTCACTCTGGGAATGTTTTATATCTTTTTTAAAAGGGACTCTCAAAACCACAGAAATGGACACAAAACCACAGGAAGTGTTTTATTCATGACATTAATCATCCCAAAATTATGGAGAGTTAAGTCTGCCAAGGACAATACAGACAACCTTATAAACATTATCTCATTAACTTTTGATTCTGAATATATTGTCTGACCATTACTCTGTTCCTAAAGGGGATCTCTTTGTCTATATAAAGTTATCCAAAGAGTTAAAGACACTCGTGCAAGTCAATAAAAGATGCCTATCATCTCAGTGCTAAGAATTACAAGACAGGAACAGGTGAGATGGAACCTTCTGAATGGGGTGGGTACTCAGGCTTGTGCCAATAGTGATACTTAACCAGCTCATTAACATCAGGGAGATCCTTAAAAGAACAAGTTTGCAGGGACCATAAAACATGGTAGACAGAAGAGCACACAAAGTAAGGGAAGTGATGAAAAACCCAAACTGATAACATTAGTTTGCAATCATTGTTAGGAGTCTAACGTTTTACAGATCCACGAGAAATTGCCAAGAAAAATATGTTGTTTTTATAAAAAATAAATAAACAAATGAAAGTCTTATTCACAGTTCTAAATCTAATGTTCAACCCTGTCATTGGTCTTTATACTAGAGTATTTCTCAGAGACTGTTTTTAGCAAAAGTTCTTTTTTTTTTTTTAATTGTATGAACTGTCAGCGATATCTTAGCCAGGCTGCCTACACTGATATCTCTCTTTGAATCTCAAAATTTAGTCTTATAGCTTATGTGATCTTCTCCGTGTGTATTTTAGTTTTGTATCTTATACCTCAAGAAGTAATGGATGCTGCTCTTGTCTTACTTTTGGGAAAACAGAGCAAATGATATCTTACAACGCAGCTGAACTCCACAGTACCCCATGGTCAGTCTGAGTTCCTCAGCTCTGTTCTGGTCAATTGGATTTGACAATCAGAAGGTAGGCAAGAAACAACGCAGCATCTTACTGTACACACTGTGTAATGAAAAGACAAGGCGGTATTTTAGGTGTGGGTGGGGACAAATAGGACTCAAGGTTTCTGAAGGAAATCCGTCTAAACTTTTGGGTATGCATAAATGATTTCTCCAAATCTAAATGTTTTATGCCATCTTACATTGTTAAGGTGTTTTCTCAAAACTTTTTGATTTTGAAGACCTTTATTATATTTTCCTGTTTTATTTATATCATAGGCCCATGAAATATGAAAGTTACATATCATCATTCCTGTATTTCACAGGAAATGAGACAGAAGAACTGCTGATTTAGTAATGTTACCTCACATGCAATTGTTAGAAGAAGATCAGCTGCCACTCAGGATGCAGCATGCTGCTGATACTGGATATTCTCTGAGTCTTGTTCATTGTATATTTTGTCAAGCAGCTGAATCTGGCTTACTCTAGGATGTCAACCCATGCTCTTGGACAAGGCATCACACTGGAGCAGACAGAGTTCAGAGCTCCTGAGCTCCTGCAAACCTCCTGCATGTCATATGCCTTCCTATCTGAGCAATGTGCTTAGTCTAATGTGGCTTATGGATCACTCATTAGACTTCAAAACATGACCTTAGAGGATACTGGTGACACACTCTAAATGATGGACCTGTTACCCACTGTGATACAGTATGCTAAGAGCATACTGTATCAATTGACCTCATTGATAAGGTCAATTGTGGCTAATATTTTGTTGTTGTTTTGTGGCAGAGAATAGGATAAAGAAGGAAGTAGATATTATTTGTGCCCTTTTTAATGTTACGTAGATGAAATCCAGAAGTCGGGGGAACTTACAGAGTTTGTGTTGGGAACACCAATCATAGAAGAATTCCCTTAGGATATGAATCATTTTGGAAAGTTTAACATAGTCTTGGTGCTGAACCTCAAAACATAAGTATCCCATAGAAAGAAATATGGTGCTAGATAGCATGAATCTCCATTTCATCACAACCTGGAGAAGATAGACATTAATAATGAGGTACAGAACACTCATTACCCATGATTCACATAGTAACTTAAATGGTGACACAATTGTAATTATCTTTTTAACGACTGCTTTTGCTTTTCTTGAACTTAATAGGGATTATGTCTTTGTACTAGTTTGTGAAGTAGTTTACCATACATTGGAACAAGATAGTTAGGCTGTCTACATCACAACAAAAGATTAATCTTAAATGAAGTTAGGAAAGATTATATCTTCCAGAACAATTGTCATAAACACATCGTCAGTTATGATATAGCTTGAGTTAATCACCACAACAATAAGATAGTTGTAACATAGTAGAAACTGGGTCTTAGGAAATGTTTTATTTACATAGCAACTAACAGATATTTTACATGTATGTGTGCTTCTTCTGGAGTTTCTGAGAGAACTCATACCTCAGTTAAATGGGATGTTTGGAAGAGCTGTTGGAATGAGCAAGAAAATCAATGCATGACCCTCTTTTCATCATTCCCTCTCAAGTCATTGGCCTGCTTTACTCCTTTCACAGGTTCCATGGAACTCACACAACATCATGAATATACACCATCAATAGTCTGTCACCCATCAAGGATATGTAGTTGAAAAGGTTTTTGTTTTTGTTTTGTTTTGTTTTTTGTGATTTTGTAATTTTGCACTTTTCTTGCTGCTTTCACTTTTGTTCCCTCTTGGCTGCATGCAAAGCCAGAAATACAACATGGACAATGGCACATTTCTTTTAAAGCAACAGAACTAAGACTTCCTATGAGGCAACTGGCTACTTAGATTGCTCCTGAGCCAAAGCTCTGATGATTCTGGCCCAATTCCTTAACCAGAATTGCTGAGCTTGTGGTTAACCAGGCCTCAGCAGCAACTGCTTCAGGGCATCTGCAGGAAAATTTGGTTCCGCATTTACAATCTCACCTTGAAAGGCTATACTGGGTGTTCAGCAGTATGAGAAAACCTAGGGCTTCCCAGTTTCTATTTCTTCTCAGCAAAACACAGGATAAGACTAGTAATGGCAGTTTCAAACTGAAGTGACAAAGCCTACCTTCAAAGTAAGCACAGGCACAATATATGGTCATGTTTGGGGTCTGATGAGAATACTTCATATTCACTGATCTTCTCTGTGTCCTTGCAGGAAGGAAAGTCATCAGTACAGTATACAGGGTCTTTTTATTGCTTTGAGTTTTGTTTTTGCTTTTGTTTTTATGTGTGGATTTCCTTGAATGTATGTATATATAGTACATGTGTACAGCTCTCACAAGGTCAGAAAAACATGCACGGAAACCTGGACCTGGAGCTACAAATTATTGTATGGGATCATCCGGGCACTCAGAAACCAGCCCAGGCCCTCTGCAAGAACAGGTATTCCGAACCACTGAGTATTGCTTTAGCCCCTGGGGTCTCTTTCATAAGTCCATTGATATCATATATGAAACATGCTACCCTTGTGACAAAAACACTTCTGCTAAATATTTCACCTCCTAACACTGTTATATCTGCTATTAAAGCTCCCAGCCATGAATTTTGTCTGACCATAAAAGCCCAGTGCAGAGTATCTGGCCTTGTATTGCCTACAAGATTTTAAGTCAATGCTGCCTATACAGAAGTTCTGGTTACGGGATTGAGGTCTGTATGCTGCAGTATCCACATGGTTCCCTCCAAAGTACACCCTGCCTGTCAAATACAAACCCCATGCAATCCCCTACCGGTCAGTGTAAACAGGAAGATCTGTGTCTTAGAGCCTCCTTAAAGTAAGCTGGAACTCTAGATCCCTGCACCATACCTCTATGAGCCTAAGTAATGTGCTAAGGAGAGCCTATGTGCCAATACATTAGACTTAAATAAGACTGCACAAGGGTGTTGCAGTTCTCTACAAGTTTGTTTAGTCAGTTTATCCTCTGAATCTGATGATTTCCATCCTGAGGCACCCTTCAGTGGTTCACTTGTTATATGGGAAGATATCCATCATTACTTTATGTCAAGGTGTCTTTTAAGTATTAAAATATAAACTCATATGAATTACTCAAAACCTTCCATGTGACTCTGGTAAGTTTTGGTTTGTTTATTTAACTGGGTATTACTTAATAAAAGCTGTCACTTCATTGGTGATCTTCCTCTCTTACATTCTGCTTCATTTGAAGGTACCTTTGATTTAATACTCACGGGAATTGACATGAGATTTTGGGTGTGACTTGGTGTGAGAGACTTTGAAGGGTATAGGGGTATAATGTCTCATAACAGTTAATAGGATGTGTACCTGATTTTTGGTAATTATTAGAAGTCTCAGGTTAATGTTTATTAATGCTCTGTATATACTGGAATTATGAATGTGGCCAGCAGAAAAGCTTCAGACATCCGCTTAATGGAATGTGAAGCGGGACTTTTAGTAGAACTGAGCGGTTGCGATGATGAATGCAGTAACATGTTATGGAAAATATCAGTGTTGTTCAGGTATCCTCAAGGGTGCTTCCTTCACCACTAAACAGAATCACAATTTAGAAAGCACCTTACTCATTTCAGAATTAGTGGTGAAGTTGCTCTAGAAAGTGGCAGCATGTCTGCCCAGTGACATGCCATGACTGATGAGAGAGTAGGTGCTGGTTCAAAGCCAGCATTTGTCAATGGAGACCCATGTTGTCCACCATCCTGAAGCTACAGTTGTCCTCTGGCTGCTGCTTTAAGATGTCCATTGAAAATGTCCATGTTAGTCTGGTCACTCTTTAAGTGCCCATAGTGAGCTGAGATCATATGCCTACAGTATTGACTGCATGTGAGTTAACTGTGTTCTCCCCAACCCCTTTTACTTACAGAACACTTGTGGTAGATAAAAGTACACTTCTACTTTCTATGGGATGATGTGCCTTCACTAATTTGACCTGTATTATGAATTTCTGTCTCTCAGTTTGAGGTAGCACGGAAGCCAAATCTTAAAGAAGCTAAAATGCTTCCTGAAGGACATTACTTTTGTGTAAAGTGATTGCAGATGTCAGTAAAATTATATGAGGGTGAGTAAAACAGCTCATTACAGTAGAGTCAGGCTTATCTACTTTATAAGCACCAATGAATTAATTATTAAAGACAAAGCCATTTAAAGATTTTTTAACAGCATTCCATTAAGGTCAAAGTAACTAAGGCTCAAGTTGAAATGGTTCTAGCCAATTTCCGAATGGACTTAAGGCCCACTCTTTCAGATGGAAACCTATACCCAACACTGCTTGGAGGCCAAGAAGCTGAGAATAGACAACTCAGAGACATAGAATAAAACCAAAAACTACTGTTTTATGAAAGAAACACAGCCATGCTGTGCATGTATTTAATCCTAGCATTTGAGAGGCAAGAGGCAAGCGGATTTCTGTCAGTTTGAAGCCAGCCTGGTCTAGAAAGTGAGTTTTAGGACAGCAGGGCTACACAGAGAAACTCTGCCTTGAAAAACAATCAAAATCAAAATAAAGTTAAAAAAAAGGAAAAAAAAAAGAAATATAGCAATAAAATGACCCCTAATAACATTCTGCTAAACAGGTAGATCAGTGTCTCACTCAGCTATCATCAGAGAAGCTTCTCCTGCAGCAGATGAGAACAAATACAGAGAGAACCAAAGCCAGAAAATAGGCAGCGAATGAGAGCCCTAAATAGAGATCTCCACTAAATCCTTCTCCCTAGGACTCCTTAGAGAAAAGGAGAGGAGGGGGAAAAGTTTAAGAGGGAGGGACTGGGAGGGAATGAGGGATCGGGACACGGCTGGGGTACAGAGTTAATAAAATGTAACTGATAAGAAAAAAATAAAATACAAAAAAAAATAAAGATAAGTATTGAGAAAAAAAAAGAAATTAAAAACAAAAACAAATAAAAAACCAAAAAAAAAAAAAAAGATACCATAATGTCACTACCTAGGCATGTGGGACTAAATTCAAATTTGAATAATTGTGATGATATTCAAAGTGTAATAATAAACATATTTTAATGAAAAAAAAAGAGGCAGAGGGGATGAAAGAAACCATGGGAACAAGACCCTCTAAATCAACAGGATCAATTCACATATGAACTCACAGAGACCGAGGCAACATGCACAGGGCCTGCATGGTTCTGTACTAAACAGTGTCCTAGAGCTGAAAGGAGAAATGGACGCATGCCTCCATCCCTAACCCAAAAGCTATCTCTAACTGATAACTATTTAGATGAAACATTAGTCAGGGATTCTCAATCGGGGAACAACTCTTAAATGTAGGCTGCATGACTAACAGTAGATGTCCAACATAAAATGAACTCAATGGCATCTCTGGAGGTTCCTTGTCTCATAATGTATTATGAGGGTTTTTACTGTTTTTTTTAATCATATATATATATATATATATATATATATATATATATATGTAAATAAGTATATATTCTGTGTATATTATGACTTCCTGCCTGCCTTTGTGTATATATGATGGCTTCCAGGTTAGTGCTTTTTGGGGTTTCTTGAGTGTGCAGTGTGCAAAACATTGGGTCTCTATAGCTTCATCTGTTTCTGGAGTCTTTTGTTGGGCTCTTTTCTTTCTTTCTGTTTGTTTTGTCCTATTCTGAATGTGTAACTTTTTATATAATATTTTACTGTCAACTTTAGAAGTCCATTGTGTTTCCTAATGAGAGACAAAAAGGGGATGGGTCTGTGTGGAGTGTGGAGTTGGAAAGGAACTGGGAGGAGAACATGATAGAGAAAAATAATCAGGACATTATGTGAGATAAACATATTTTTATTTTATTTTTTGAATTTTAATAGATTTATTAATTAATGTGAATGCTATAATTGTATTAGACATTTTTCATTTTTAGCTTAGTTCATACATATGCACACATGCATCCACACACACACACATATCTCCCTGAGAATCCCTGAGTTTACTTTTGGCCTCTCTAGATCTGCCTTCATTCTAGGACAATTCATATAAATGAAACAATATCATGGTCACACCAGTTTTGTTTCTTTCATTTAGCATAATGATTTTTAGTCCAACTCTGTATTTTGTTTCACTACTCTCTGTGCAGCTTTCAATATGCCACACTTCAGACTTGATGGGTTTGAGTTATTTCCGCCACTTTGCTGCTCTGGATAAAGCTTCTGATGCCTTGAAAACTCTTTGAAGAGCTGAAGAGCTACGTCCACTGAGGCTGGACCTCATCACCTTCGCAGCAGCAGCAGTGCGCGTGCTCCAAGCTTTCCAGCCCCTCCGTAGCAGTTCCTGTTCCCTCTTACCTCATTACAGCTATTTCAGCGAGCGTGAGCTCTTATCCCTTCAAGTCTAACTTGAATTCCCACAATGACTGAAGAGGTTGAGCACCTTTTCATGTAGTCATTAGTCCTTCGTTTGTCTTTTTTAGCGAAATGACTCTTTATGTCTTTTATCCGTTTCACAATTGGGTTGCTTCATCATCATTTCATTGCCTTTCAAGCGTTCACCGTAAATTCTTGATGCAAGTCTTTTTGAGCTCAACCAAGGACCATCTATGGATATAACCTAGAACTTCTGCTCGGATGTGGCCCGTGGTAGCTCAGTAACCAAGTAGTTTTCCAAAGTAAGGGGAACACGGACTATTTCTAACAGGATCTCAAGGGCAGGCTGTTTGACACCCCCCCCCCCAGGGGAGGAGCAGTCTGTTAGGCCACAGAGGAGGACTTTGCAGCCAGCCCTGAAGATACCTGATAAAACAGGGTCAGATGAAAGGGGAGGAGGTCCTCCCCTATCAGTGGACTTGGAAAGGGGCAGGGAGGAGACCAGGGAGGGAGTGTGGGGTTGGGGAGGGAATGAGGGAGCGGGATACAGCTGGGACACAGAGTTAACAAAATGTAACTAAAAAAAAGAAAAATAAAATTAAAAAAATGAAAGGACTTGCAATAGACTGAGATGAACTATTTGCAAAAACATATTTTTAATAAAAAGAAAAGGGATGGTATTGGCCTCGCTGTTGCTTCAAGAACTCTTTCTTGATTTGGTCAGGTAACCTGTGATACTAGACATGGAAGCAAAGACTGAGTCAAAATCCAGACTTCCTGTTCAGTCTTCATGTTGTCCTTCCGCCATTGGGTGCCCCTGTGACTGTAGGGAAGGCACTGCTGCAGGCACGGCAAGCAGCTGATGTGGGTGGCGAGCGATGTGTGAGGAGAGAGGACCTGACACAGACAGGACTTCACTCACACCCGCTGTGCAAGCCGTGCTGAGCTCAAATCCTGGCTCAGGTTCTCTAATGAAGCTCCCTCAGGAAGCGTTTCTTGAGTAGGGAGCTTACATGAGATGCAAGTGGACACTGAGTAGTATTCCAGAGGAAAAAAATGTGAGTTCCGGTGACGGAGCTTATAGTTTTAGTTCTCATTTAATTCTCTGTTCTTTGTTAGTTTAGTTACTTTTTATGTTTCTGGAGCTCAAATTTCTGCCTCTGGATAATAGGCAAAATATTGTTGTCTACTATAGCCTGGGCTGGGAGTGCGGCAGCTGGGGAGGAAATATGATTCTTGGCTTCACCACTGAATAAAGAGAACCTATGGCCAAGTTAGTTAAACCTGTGTATTATTATCTTAGAACAAGCTCAGTCATACAAACAATGTCTAAAGGTCTTTAAGATCTTTGTGTAAAGCAAAATTCATGAAAGTGCTCAAACAGAGTGTGTGTCATATGCTACTTGCAAAATAAATGGTAACCAAAATAATATCTTATGTGTATACCTAACCGCTACTCAACCAATCTCCAATTTTCAAGGCTGATCTTTTCAGTGCAGTGTATATGTACTGTGGACACTAGTGTATACACTGAGGCTGGGGAAAGGGCAACATGCTCACACTTCCAATTTCTCTTTTCTTCTCACCCTGTTTCTCATTTACTTTTCTGTGTGACCAAAGGCAAAACTACAGAAGGATGAAGAAGAACTCAATACTCAATGTTAAGTTTGTATGAACCTAACGCGGGCCCAAGATGCCTTTGCAAGGGCCTCTGTCATCCACTTCAGTCAACATACAGGTTTGTACACAGCAGTTTTCAGGCCTTCTGAAGGTACCTCCTTTTCCCAAGTTGTGGAATCAGGTGGATAATTTAGTTGCTCACTGGAATGTGGAGTGCTCACCCACGACGAATATGAAGCAGAACTGCAGTCGATCCTTCTTGTCTGCTCTTTTGGGGTCTGTCTCCTTGAGTCCCTGTAACATCAGTTTGGAAGTACACATAGTTTCTGCACCGTCCAGGCCTGAGACACTGAACGCTCTCATCCTCTCTCTACACACTGGATGTCTCAGCTGTGTCAGAGTGCAGTCATGTCTCCTTTTATTTCTCATTCAAACAAGAACTCAGCTTTGTAACTCTGTGACTTCAGTGTCCACTGCAAGATACAGAGCACCCATGTACTATAACACAGCTTTTAGTTACCCCGACCAGCACCTCAGAAAAAGATCTTGACACTGGAAACCAGCATGGCCAAAACTACCTCCATTGGGGGTTGACTGCTATGATGTCTTTCTTTGTTAGACTCATTAACTCCTGGGCTGAATCTGAGCTTTCTAGTAACTTTTATCCACAGATTTCTATTTTACTTCCTGTGCCAACAATAATTTTCACTATTTAAGGTAAAGAATGTTATAAAACAACACCATGTCTTTTTTTTTTTTTTTCCTGAAACTTGTCATGGTTTCTACACTGTGTCTTTTCTAGGTCTGTCCTTGGGGATTCTAATCTCAGTAGAGTCATGAAACAGGATTCACAACAGGTCTTTCCGAACACTCTTGAGAGTCTTTACAGCATCAGTGACAAAAGCCTGATGATCTTCAGGCAAGTGCAACTCTAATTATTGTTAGTGTCTGCACACAAAATGGGTGTGCATGAATCCCCGAGCTGTGCGTGGATAAACAATTAACTTTGTGTAAAAATACCACAATTTCTGTACCCATTCCTCCACTGATGGACATCTGGGTTGTTTCCAGGTTCTGGCTATTACAAATAAAGCTGCTACAAACATGGTTGAGCAAATGTCCTTATTGTGTACTTGAGCAAATTTTGGGTATATGCCTAGCAGTGGTATAGCTGGGTCTTGAGGAAGCACTATTCACAACGCAGATGTCCATCAGTGGAGGAATGGGTACAGAAATTGTGGTATTTGTACACAATGGAATACTACTCAGCAATCAAAAAAGAGGAAATCATGAAATTTGCAGGCAAATGGTGGGATCTAGAAAAGATCATTCTAAGTGAAGTATCTCAGAAGGAGAAAGACAAACATGGAATATACTCGCTTATATAGACCTAAAAGATATGAAAAACATAATGCAATCTATACACCTAAAGAAGATAATCAAGAAAGCAGACATGGGGTATGGTGATCAATCTTCATTTAGAAAGACAAATGGAATATGCATTGAACGTATGACAGGAGTCTACCGCAGAAGGCATCTGAAAGACTCTACCTAGCAGTGTTCCAAAGTAGATACTAAGACTCATAACCAAACCCTCAGCAGAGTGCAGGGAATCATATGAAAGAAGGGGAGTTTGATGTGGAAAGGATGGGAGCTCCACAAGGACCAAACATATCTGGGCACAGGGTCTTTTCTGAGATGGACACTCAACCAAAGACCATGAGAGGATAAAACCTAGAACCTCTGCTTGGATGTGACCCGTGATAGCTCAGTAATCAATTTGTTTCCCATAGTAAGGGGAACAAGGACTATTTCTAACAGGAACTCAATGACTGGTTCTTTGACCTCCCCACCTCCCAAGGGAGGAGCAGTACTGTTATGCCACAGAGGAGGACTTTGCAGCTAGTCCTCAAAATACCGGACAAAACAGAGTCATATGAAAGGGGAGGAGGTCCTCCCCTATCAGTGGACTTGGAAAGGGGCAGGGAGGAGATGAGGGAGGGAGGGTGGGACTGGGGAGGGAATGAGGGATACAGAATTAACAAAATGTAACTACTGAGAAAAATAAAATTAAAAAAAACAATTAACTTTAACGTAATCTATATCAATTGAAATTAATTCATCACTTTGAATTTTTCTCTTGTTCAGAAAAGAAAAGGAGATGCAATGCATCATACATTAGTAAAATTAGAGACCTTAAAGCCATTTTATTAATACAAATGTCATTTATACAGAATATATTTGCCTTAAAAAAAAAAAGAGAGGAACAGAGGTCACCACAAGAACAGAACCCACAGAATCAGCTAAGCATGGGCCATGGGGCTCTCAGAGACACAAGCAACAATCATGGACCATGTGTGGGTCTGAGCTATATAATTTGTGATTGTGTACCATGGTATCTTTGTGGGACACCTGTCCACAGGACTGGGAGGCATCTGACCTTTTATGTACAGTTGAGAACTTTTTGCTCCTTTTGGGTTGCCTCATCCAGCCTTCACACGAGGATTTGTGTCTAGTCTTATTGTAATTTGTTATACCATGTTCTGTTGCTATCCTGCCCTGTGAAGCAGCTTTCTTCATTTTCTTTCTTTTTTATTTTTATTTTTTTAATATTAGTTACAGTTTGTTAACTTTGTATCCCTGCTGTATCCCACTCCCTCTTTCGCTCCCAATCCCACCCTCATCTCCTCCCTGCCCCTTTCCAAGTCCACTGATAAGGGAGAAATTCTTTCCCTTACATCTGATACTGTTTTATCGGGTGTTTTCAGGTCTGGTTGCAAAGTCCTCTTCTGTTGCCTAGCAAGGCTGCTTCTCTCAGGAGAGAGGGGGGGTCAAAGAGCCCGCCATCAAATTCATGTCAGAAACAGTCCCTGCTCCTCTTATTAGGGTACCCACTTGGATACTGAGCTACCAAAGGCTACATCTGAGCAGGGGACCTAGGTTGCATCCATACATGGTCCTTGGTTGGAGATACAGTCTCATTAAAGACCTCTGTGCCCAGATATATTTGGTCCTTGTGGAGCTTCTGTCCTCTCCAAGTCATACTAACTCCCCCTTCTTTCATATGATTCCCTGCACTCTGCCAAAGGTTTGGTTATGAGTCTCAGTATCTGCTTTGATACACTGCTAGGTAGAGTCTTTCAGAGGCCCTCTATGGTAGGCTCCTGTCCTGATACTTGTTTTCTCCTACATCCAATGTCCATCTCATTTATCTTGTAAGTGAGGATTGATCACCTTACCCTGGGTCCTCTTTCTTGTTTATCTTCTTTAGGTGCACAGATTTCAGTTTGTTTATCCTATCTTATAGGTCTAGTACCCACTTATAAGTGAGCATATACCGTGTGTGTCTTTCTCCTTCTAGGATACCTCACTCAGGATGATCTTTTCTAGATCCCACCATGTGCCTGCAAATTTCATGATTTCCTCGTTTTTAATTGCTGAGTAGTATTCCATTGTGTACCACAATTTCATAATGCATGCAAAGAATTAAAAACAAAAACCAAACCAAACAAACAAACATACAAAAAACCGGCAACATTTCCAGTGCAGGCTTTTGGACACCAACCCAGCCAAAACAAAAACAAAAACAAACAAACAAACAAAAACTTCAACGTACTATTTGTTCTGATTACAAGATTGTTGGTGTAAAGGTAGCTCAGAACTTGTGGAGCAGCCAACCATGCCTGGTCCAGCTTGAGACTCATGCCACAAGAGGGAGCCCATGCCTGACACTACCTGAAAGGCCAAGAATGACAAACTGAATAGCCCAGAGACCTAGGATAGAAAAGAAGAGGGCCTCCCCCCAAACACAAACACACAAAGAGGCAAAGAAATGAGTTAGACCAGAGTTTAGCACAATGTCATCAGAATGGCTTTCTTTAGCAGCTGACAGGAACAGATGCAGAGACCCACAGGCAAATACTAGGCAGAGCTCAGGGAATACTGAAGAAGAGGGTGAGGAAGAATTGTCACAGCCAGAGGGGTCAAGGACATCGTAAGAAAAGGTGCTCTTAAGGGCTCGCAGAGACTGAACTGACAATCAGGAAGCCTATGTAAGTCTGACCTAGGATCTCTGCATATTTATTATGGTTGTGTAGCTTGATGTTCTAACAGTGGGAATGGGAGCTGTCTCTGAATATTTTGCCTGCATTTGGGTTCCTTTTCTTTCTACTGGGTTGCCTTGTCCAGCATTAATACAAGGGGGTGTATCTAGTCTTACTGTAACTTGATATGCCATGTTTGGATGATAGCCCTGAGAGGCCTGCCCTTTTCTAAAGGGAAATGAAGGAGGAATATACTTGGGGGAGATGGGAGGTAGGGGTGGAGGCTTTGAGGAGAGGAGGGAGGAAAAACTGTGGTCAGGGTATAATATATGAGACAAGAATAAATAAAAAAGAAAAAAGAACTGAATAAAATTATATCTTTGTTCTGTTTCCATATACACAGTGTGTATGTAGGAGTAGTTCTTATATTTTTAATTCACAATCCAAGCAGATCTGCATTTAAAGCCTCTTTCTGAACAGAATATTGCCTTTTTCCATGAATTAGAAGTTACTTGTAAATATTGTCAAAATGAGTATATTTTGATACTATTGTATTTTAATTTACTTAATAAATCTTATACAGTAATTGTTAATTTCCTACCGTGGTAATAATTGTGAGGCTGTTGGATTTTCTGTGTAGTGAGGTTGTGATATAAATCTCTGGCTTTTAGCTGAGCAGAAGCCAGTGCTTAATTGGAACATCTCTTTGTGGAAGTTTTATTTCCCTGCCAAATATGTAAATAGAGCTGAATGAAAAAGTAGGCATTGTGATGCAGACCTGAAATTCCAACACTCAAGAGGCTGAGGCAGGTGGGAGCTCAAGGGCAAGCATATTCTGCACAGTAAGGACCTGTAAAGAAAGAAAGTGACACAGAATAGTAGAGAAAGAAAGGAGAGAAATGAAGGAAAAAAGGGAGAGAAGGAGGGAGGAAGGGTATAAAGAATGGAGGATAGGCACAGTGAAAAGGGAGAAAAAGAGGAAGGTAGAGAGAAAGGAAGGAAGAAAAGAAGGAAGAACTCATCAGTATTATATTTATTTGTTTCCACTTACTAAAACATCAAGGAAGCCAAACACTTTGAAATATATTCAGTTCTCTCATGAAAAAAAGACGACATAATTATCTCATCACATTATACTATGGCCCATGAATCTCCTCAGAAAAGCTATGTGTTCTGGTGTTAGGTAAAGAGGGTTATGTCTAAAATTCCACTGAGAACAACAGTTAAATACTGAAGAGAGCTAGGCTAAGTGACAAAACAAGATACTTCTAGCTTTTGGATTGTTAGTGTAATACCCAAAGTTAGCCCATAAGGCCCACCTGCCCAAGGATCAGTTAACTCCTGGAATGCTGGGAGTTGCAGCTCTTGAAAACTACATGACCATGCTTATGTAAAATGGCTTCAAAATAAACTAGATTGGATTCCCTTCTATATGAGAGCTGTAGTTTCTGTGTCAACAACACCTACCTGTTTTTGTCTCCTTCAGATCATTAAGCCTCATGGGAAAGTAACGTAGCCTACAGGTTTTGTTCTTATAAACCCAACATGTGGCTCGGGCCATTTGCAGTTGGGAAATTTAAGAAAATTGTCTTGATCAAAGTCCATCTCTTGATCAGTATTTAATATTTAAAGCTTGCTATCAATTTGGCCCCAAATGGTAGACTTGTTTTGTTTGTTTTTTTTGTATGTTTTTCACCCTGCAAATCTCAGGATTAATGGTAGAAGCTAGTTGCCTGCTAAGTTACTAGAGTCTAAATGTTATTTATCCTCAAAAGATGTTAGCTCACAGAGAAGGCAAGGAATGGCTATTGACTGTGGACCTGGTCTGGAACTAAATTAAAGCTAAGGTACATCTAGGACGTCCCAGTCTCTCTACTAATAGTCTAATCAAGTCAAACAGGCTCTGCAGACACAGATTCCTTTCAGGAATTTTTGCTCAGGGTTTTGATTGAGATTGTCACTGAATCATAGCCTGGGCAAGCTTGGCTCATAAGGGTCTCAGGCAAAAAGATGGGAACTAAAATAAAAAGAAATTCCAAAAAAATCAGAAAAAAAGGAAAGTTGGTCGTTAGGTAAAAGTGGCCTCTTTTTTTGAGGATGTAGGGGTGGGGAAATAATATGATCATTTGAGATTAATAAAAATAAAAATGAGGACTAATGAAGTAGAGTAAGTACAGTCGTAAGTGCTCTCCTTAAGTGAAAGGCAGAATTTGCCTCAACAGAAGTCTCTGTTTATCTTGCATATGCTACAAATAACAGTTTGACACTCAGGCCCATATGAACCTCATAACTGAAGCTAAAATTAATCAGGAAAATGGACGTATGATATTCTGATTATTCTCAGATTGTATTGTAACCGTATCTGGGAAGGTTGAAATGATGTGTTGTAGCAGTATGAACATTTTGATATACTAACAATGACTTTAGATACTTTAGAATTATATTTTCTCACTTCGCCAATTCAAAGGTTTATAATAAATAAACCTTTCTACAATATTATATTCTAAGGCAGAACTTCCCTTGTATAGTTTAGAAGAGAAATTTGCTATTTATTTGTTGCCCACTTTAAAAAAAATAAAGCTGGAAACCTGCCCTTTGGGACTCCAACAGTTGTCTTTTATATACCAAGGCTCTTCCTTGCCCACCTGCTCAGGAAATGGAAGCCTAGAATCACAGCTGATTTGAAGTTTAAGTAGACAAGCATTCAAGTGTGACAGCAACTCCACTGTTAGTCCTCAGGCTGCTAAACCTGTCATTTCCCAAAGCAGCCTCAGACCAAACTTTTAAATGGTTAAGCATGAGAAAAGACAAGACCCACTTATCCTGTATGACTGTTTTTTGTTTTTTGTTTGTTTTTTTTTCTTTTTCCTGCCTACCTGAAGCTCTTTCTATTTGTTATAATTGAAGTCAGAGATAAATAGCCAGGTAAGATGACTCAGTGGTGTTTGGAGATCACAGGGAAACCACAATGTTGTAAGATCTCAAGCAGGCATATCGGAATCAAAGCAGGACATTCAATAAAAGTTCTTGCATATTTTTCTAAACATACTTTAGAAATTTTCTGAATAAATTGTCAATTAAGCCAATGTTCAAAAACAAATATAGATTGTTAGACCCTATTGCTTGGGCTTACTAAGTGTTGTTCTTTGATGTTATGACTATATAAGAGAATTTTTGAATTGCAATTCAAAAATTGTGTATATCTTGGCACATGTATGCCATCATATGCTTATGGAGGTGAGAGATCAGCATAGAAAACCTCCTTGCGAAGTTTTCTCAACTAAAAATGATGATATTCATTATCACCCATCAATACATTTGGTTAGAACCTTCATTACATAGTTATTTCTAGATGTTTGATTCAATAACTGGAGATAAAGCTTTGGACATATGAGCTTTGAACTTCAGACATGAAGCTTAGTACAACTTTGTTCCTGTCTTACAATGTTTATATGAATCTAGCAATTAAGAGCTCGACAAAGCTGAGTAGTGGTGACTCATGCCCTTAATCCCAGAACTCAGGAGATAGAGGCAGGTGGATCTCGGACAGCCAGGGAAAAATTAACTAACTAACTAACTAATTAAAAAGAAGAGCTGTCCAATATTACCAGTTCTTGCTTCTAAAAATTACATAACAACAACAATAATAATACAAATAATGAAGGATTATTTAACCATCCTTTACTAAATTATTCAGAGTGGGATTAAATGGAGTCAGCCTTGAATTCACTAATCATGACCAAGATTTTGGTCTTTGTGTTGCTTATCAGTTGGTAACTTTTAAGTCTCTTGAGGAATTTTTAGGGTGTTGCTATGAAACATATATATGACCAATGGGATAGACTTTGTAACAGCTGTAACACCTTGAGCATCTTAGACAATGGTTAATCAAAGATCAAGACTACTTACATAGCTCATTACCATAAAAGATGGCAAGGGGAATGATGTCTAGCTACAGCTAATTATTACAATACAGCAGAAGGAACCCTAAGAATGGAAATCTCTGTGTTTGGTTCAGGAAGCTCTCTCTGGTCTTAGGCAAGTGACTTGCTTTAGTCAATAGACGGGTGTTATTCATTCAAAGCTAGAACCATGTTTTTCTTCTCGTAGTTGTCATTACTGTTGTCGTTGTTGTGGTACAGTGGTGGTGGTGGTGGTGGTGGTTGTTTCTGTTGAGATGGTGTCTCATTCTATAGCCCTGCTTCGATGTCCTGGAAGGAGTTCTGTAGACCAGGCTAGCGTCACACTCAGAGAGATCTACCTATCTTGCCTTCCCATTGCTAAGATTAGAGGTGTGTGTCACTGAACCTAGCAAACTTCTCATAAGAATTTACTTTCTCCTAGAAAGTTTCTACCATAATGGCAAATGTTGGTTAACTTTTCTAAATCTTGTCATAGATTTAGGAAAAGTACCTCATTCAACTACTTTAGAGTCAGACTGCTTCCAAACATGAGGAAGCACAGCCAAGAACATTACAAGCCATATGACCATCGCTGTATAGCTAAATGGGACCAACTGGTTCGGTCTCGATCTGTACAACTTATCAGTAGTTTTCAGACTCATGAAAGATGATACATGTTCCATTCTGACATTATATGGTAGTTACTTACACAGCATAGATTTGCCAAATGATTCCTGGCACTTGAGCCTATGGAAAATGCTCATTAAATGTTAACTACATACATTGATACTTCATTGATTCTAACATGCTTTATTAATAGTGCCTCTGTCTTTTTCTAGAAACTCCTACCAGAAGTTTCATGTAGTTGCACTATAACTGATACATTCCACTTTTGATAGGAAGCATATTTTTAATTCAAAGAAGGCTGCAGGCTGACAATGTACATCACAAGGACTCCAAGCTTATGGAAAGGAGAGAGCTCTACCTGTGAAACAATGCCTTCAATTAAATCAGGTTAGTGCTGTTTTTTTGTTTGCTTGTTTGTTTGTTTGTTTGTTTGCCTTCCAAACTAATGATAAAGGAGCACGCTGGACTTTGCATGAGGGTTTCCCAGTTCTCTAAATATCACAAGGGCAAATGCCTCTGAGGGAGGCTTCTTTTTTTTTTTTTTTCACGTTGCACTTTGAAGAGATAAAATGTCATCCCTTGGGCCTCTTTCTACTGAATTAAGATTGCATTTAATTATGTTGCACATCAGTGTTATGGGGCTGTGAGAGAGGGTTTAAACTGCAATTATAGGGATGGTCAGGGAGAGTTTAAATACAACAATTAAAAGTACTCATTGTATGTTTTGCCTTTTATGTTTTACTAGGGTTTATGTACCATTCAGAGACAAATGATATGTTATTCCATTGTCACAATCTTTTATTATCCTGAGAGATAAAGACAGTTAATATTTGGCATTTATACTTTTAATAAAAGTTAATAGACATCGTAAGAAAATTAACTGTGGCTTTGCAGTTACTAAGACCTTTGTTGCCTACCATCACCCAATTGAGTACTACACCTCCTCTGAATAATCTTCATCTACAAAAAAAAAAAAAAAAATCTTCAAATTCAAAGTCATGTTTTTTTTTTGTTTTTTGTTTTGTTTTGTTTTGTTTTCTTAGAAAATATAGATAAGTAAGACAGGCATCTCCAAAGCAACTTATGGATTCTGGTGGTATTTACAAGAATGTAAGTCCAGAAAGCTTTGGGGTCATCCAGATGCTGTCCATTGTGAAAAATAACTAAAGGAAGAATGTGTCTGTGAGAGATATAAGCATTGAGTAACTCAGGGGTAAGATAATAGCGGCTTGTCCTTCTGAGCGGAGTCCAGCTGCATCCTTCACCTGAGCCTAAAAAGATGCTTTTGCCTTATCATCAGGTCTGATAACTAAGGCATAAATTATCTACTTTGTTTGAGATCCAGTGTTGATTTCCTGTGCAGAAGTTAAATTTATTGACCTGATGAATTGGGTAGAACACAGTTTTGTCGTGACAAAATCTTGGCCCAAATACATTCTGCTTTTTACTATATTCAATATGAATGGCACAAAGCTATATGGCTTTCAAGTACAATCTCTTCCTTTCATGTAGGTTAATAATACTGCTTTGTAAGTCTGGTAAAGTTTAGAAATAAGTGACTTAACTATAACTATACATAACTTGCTTCAGTTATGTATAACTGTATGGAGATGTTGGTTTCTATTCTTCCACATTTTCTCTTTTCTTGTTCTGTTCTTATTTCACAGGCCTGAACTTCTCTCTGTGGACCTGGTTATCATTGATACATCTATCTGAGCGACAGGACTGCTCACTTTCCAATGCCGTAAGGTCCTGTTCCTTTCACTTGACTGAACCTTTTGCCTTTTGATAGACTTGCCTGAAATGACAAGAATGGGTTTATGAGCCAATGTGTAACCCAGGAAGTACGACTTTATGGCATGCCCTGTTTACTTCCAGTTAATATCCTCAACCAGTAGGCTGTGGGCATTTTCCCTTCAGAGCCTAGCTAGATGAGCTGGTGTGAGGAGGGCAGAAGACTCACTGGTGATTCTGCTGTAAGATATATATCACATTCAAGTAGTAATCAAACTCTATATTCCACTTTCTTGACAATTAAGAATGCTTGAGTTTCACATATGCTGGATCCTATGCAAGGAAGATAAGAGAAATATGGGCACAAAAGAATGTTATTTCCTGTGATAGAAAGATGGGCTACATTTCCTTCTTTCCCTAGGAATTCTTTTTCCTCTTGGCTCATGGGAAAATAATACAAGCATATATAAGGGAAAATTGCTAACTATTAGAAAAATTGTCCGGTGAAGATAATAGTTGATAATTAAGCATACAATCTTCTCTGTGGTAATAGAATATAGCAAGGATACTGTGATTCATGTTCCCCAAAGCACAAGCAAAGCATGGTCATTATTTCTGAACTTCATTCTCAGGGTCACGGAACAGCCATGCTGTGACTCATTTAATCCACCCCCCTTTCCACTATTTGTCTTTCTGCAGTTTAAAGTGAAGAGAAATGTTTGTATCTGATTTGCTAAATAAATGCTTTACCCCATTGATGAAGAAAATGTGGCATCTGCCTTTGAACATTTGCAATATGCTAGGTATACATGTGCTATATATATATATATTATATATATATATTTCTATATAATAGATATATATATATATATTAGTAGGTATATATATGCTATATATATATTCACCGAAATATATGGTGAATATTAATGGAGTTGATTTCTTTAATTTTCAAATCATCTCAGTTTCTTAGGTATATAGCTTTTGGCTACATTTATACCTAGCATATTACAAGTGTTCAAAATCAAGGAGGACCCTGGGTAAGATGATCAATCCTCATTCAGAAAGACAAATGAGATGGACATGGGAAGAAGGAGAAAACAGGAAACAAGACAGGAGCCTACTACAGAGGGCCTCTGAAAGACTCTACCAGCAGCATATCAAAGCAGATGCTGAGACTCATAACCAAACTTTGGGAAGAGTGAAGGGTGTCTTATAAAAGAAGGAGAGAGCGTAAGATCTGGACTGGACAGAAGCTCCACAAGGAGAACAACAGACCCAAAATATCTGGGCACAGGGGTCTTTTCTGAGACTGATACTCCAACCAAGGATCATTCATGGATATAACCTAGAACCCCTGCACATATGTAGCCCATGGCAGTTCAGTATTCAAGTGGGTTCCCTAATAAGGAGAAGAGAGACTGTTTCTGACATGAACTCAGTGGCTGGCTCTTTGAGACCCTCCCCCCCTGAGAGGGGAGCAGCCTTGCCAGGCCACAGAGAAAGACAATGCAGACATTTCTGATGAGACCTGATAAGCTAGGGTCAGATGGAAGGGGAGGAGGAACTCTCCTATCAGTGGACTTGGAGAGGGGCATGGGAAGAAATAAAGGAGGGAGGGTGGTATTGGGAGGGAATGAGGGAAGGTGCTAAAGCTGGGATACAAAGTGAATGAACTGTAATTAATATAAAAATAAAAATTTAATTAAAAATTAATATGCATAATTAAGCTAATTAATATACCCTTACCTTACACATCTACCATTTTTGAGGGGTAATGACAATATCAGTCTTAATTCCTAACTAATATATAATTTATTTGAGAATAATGCTGCTAATGCTAATAACATTTTGGGTGATTTATCATTTATAAAATTATGTATATATACTTACAGGAGATTTTATGAAAATCCATCATTTATCCACACTACTAGGACATTAGGAAGTACAAATAAAATGCCTCTAAACTGAGTGTGTAATTCATACATATCTTAATTTGAATATTCTCTTATTTATTATCAATTAATCAAGATTAAGAATACCCTTACCTCATTCCCTACAACCCTACAATTGAACAAGAATGAGAGTGTTTATAAAAATTGGAAGAGGAATAATGTGGTTTCCTTCTCTCTCACTTAAGGAAGATAGCAAATAGTTTGGATTTGCCTTATCATGTGTCCCACCTTGGAAATTTCCCCTAACTAGGAGAGAAAGATACTGCATAAACTGTGATAGGGAGGTGTTGACTGTTATTAGGTAGAAATAGACTCTGTTTTCCTTGCTGGCAGCCAGTTTAGATGCAAATTTTCTGAGTGTATATCTCTGTCTTACCTTATCTAGGATTTGAAAAGCTGTATTTACAACACATCTTTCATTAGTTGTAACAGGGTAACATTTTCTTAGCAATAATCTCCTCACCCCCAATTAGTGCCAGAAAACAGCTTCAAGATGATTTTGATTAAATGTAGAATCTTCTGTCACATAATGATTTTTAATTTTTAAAGAAAAGGGCTAAATATCTAAGTGAGCTCTCTTTGGAAAAAAAGAAATAAGAATTCTACCACCGACGGACATCTCTATTGAATGAGTCTTGATAGAATCCACCATTTGCTTTCTATCACTTTATCCAACTATGTTTCAGCAGCTACATGTCTTTGTCTTTGTATGTGGAGGCATGCATATAATTTTTCTTTGTAATACTATATCCTATTGCAACAGTGGTTTTATTCTGTTTTGCAAAGCATTAAATAAATAAAAAAATTAAATAAAAATTTTAATTGAATGCTTAAATATTCCTGTGTTTTGTTTGAAAACTGTTTCTTGTGATGAGTTTTTCTTCTAGGACCATCAGCCAAAGGTATAATCTTCCCTTGTAGAGAGTACTACAGGGATCTATTGGGCTAACCTATTGCTGGACATCTGCTTCCTGTCGGGATGTCCTGACAATCTTTAAAGTTTTTTGACAAGATTTAAAAATGAATTTATTATGTTATTCGCTATTGATGCCTAAGAAATGTAAGTCCCAAATTATATTTCTTCTCCTTTCATCAAATCAATATAATCTCAACAATTGGCAACTATAGTCACAGTAGACACCTCTGTGAAACTTTCTGTATGAACTGGCCAATAAAGTTCCCTTCACCAACGTCAGCTGAGCCTTGATTCTCAATATGCTCGATAAGTCAAATCTTAAGAATTGAGAGTTTAGTTTCATGGAAACTAAACCATAACTGGTTGTTAAGATTTTGTTTTACAAGCACAGGCTCTAAGAGCAACAATCAATCATGAAACTGAAAACCTTCTGTAAAGCAAAGGACACCGTCATCAAAACAAAACGACTGCCTACAGATTGGGAAAGGATCTTCACCAACCCTTTATCTGACAGAGGGCTAATATCCAGTATATACAAAGAACTAAAGAAGCTGAAAAGCAGCAAACCAAGTAATCCAATTAAAAAATGGGGAACAGAGCTAAACAGAGAATTCTCGACAGAGGAATATCAAATGGCAGAGAAACACTTAAAGAAATGCTCAACCTCATTAGCCATCAGGGAAATGCAAATCAAAACGACCCTGAGATTTCACCTCACACCCATCAGAATGGCCAAGATCAAAAACTCAAGTGACAACACATGCTGGAGAGGTTGTGGAGAAAGAGGGACCCTCCTCCACTGCTGGAGGGAATGTAAACTGGTACAACCACTCTGGAAATCTATCTGGTGTTTTCTCAGACAATTAGGAGTAGTGCTACCTCAAGACCTAGCTATACCACTCCTAGGTATATACCCAAACTTTGCTCAAGCACACAAAAGGGATACTCAACCATGTTTATAGCAGCTTTATTTGTAATAGCCAGAACCTGGAAACAACCCAGATGTCCATCAACGGAGGAATGGATACAAAAATTGTGGTATTTTTACACAATGGAATACTACTCAGCAATCAAAAAGGAGGAAATATTTGCCTTTCAGGATGGGGATTGAGCATTTTAGTTAGAGTCCTCTTTTTTGCTTAGTTTGTTTAGATGTAGAGATTTTAGTGGGTTTATCCTATGTTGTATGTTTATATGAGTGAGTATATACCATGTGTGTCTTTTTGCTTCTGGGACAACTCACTCAGGATGATACATTCCAGGTCCTACCATTTACCTGCAAATTTCATGATTTCCTTATTTCTAATTGCTGAGTAATATTCCATTGTATAGATGTACCACAGTTTCTGCATCCATTCTTCAGTTGAGGGGCATCTGTGTTGTTTCCAGCTTCTGGCTATTACAAATAAAGTTGCTACAAACATGGTTGAGCAAATGTCCTTTTTGTGTACTTGAGCCTCTTTTGGGTATATGCCTAGGAGTGGTATGGCTGGATCTTGGGGAAGCGCTATTCCTAGTTGTCTGAGAAAGCGCCAGATTGATTTCCAGACAGGAAACAACCTAGGAACCTGCTACAGAGGGCCTCTGAAAGCCAGAAGAAGAAAACAAGAAACAACCTAGGAACCTGCCACAGAGGGCCTCTGAAAGCCTCTGCCCTGCAGACTATCAAAGCAGATGCTGAGCCTGATGGCCAACTGTTGGGCCGAGTGAATGGAATTTTATG
>NW_026596125.1:10998746-11031896 GCF_907164565.1 Psammomys obesus | reverse complement strand
CCTAAACCACACAAAGATCCAACAAAAAAAGAGAACTTCAGACCTATCTGTCTTATGAACATTGATGCAAAAAATACTCAATAAAATACTTGCAAACCGAATCCAAGAACACATCAAAGATATCATCCACCATGACCAAGTAGGCTTCATCCCAGGCATGCAAGATGGTTCAACATATGGAAATCCATCAATGTAATCCACCACATAAACAAAATGAAGGAGAAAAAACACATGATCATCTCCTTAGATGCCGAAAAACCATTTGACAAAGTCCAACACCCATTCATGTTTAAAGTTTTGGAGAGATCAGGGATACAAGGCACATAGCTAAACATAGTAAAGGCAATATACAGCAAGCCTATAGTCAACATCAAACTCAATGGAGAGAAACTTAAATCAATCCCACTAAAATCAGGGACAAGACAAGGCTGCCAATTGTCTCCATATCTCTTCAATATAGTACTTGAAGTCCTAGCCAGAGCAATAAGACAACTAAAGGAGATCAAGGGCATACAAATCAGAAAGGAAGAAGTCAAATTATCAATATTTGCTGATTATATGATAGTATACATGAGCGACCCAAAAATTCAACCAGAGAACTCCTTCAGCTGATAAACACCTTCAGCAAAGTGGCAGGATACAAAATTCACTTAAAAAGATCAGAAGCCCTCCTGTATATCAAAGACAAAAAGGCTGAGAAAAAAATTAGGGAAACAACATCCTTCACAATAGCCACTAATAATATAAAGTACCTTGGTGTGACTCTAACCAAGTAATGAAAGACCTGTTAGAGAAAAACCTCAAGTCTCTGAAGAAAGAAATCGAAGAAGATATCAGAAGATGGATAGATCTCCCGTGCTCATGGATTGGTAGAATTAACATTGTGAAAATGGCCATCCTGCCAAAAGCAATCTACAGATTCAATGCAATTCCCATCAAAATACCAACTCAATTCTTTACAGACCTTGAAAAAATGATTCTCAACTGCATATGGAGAAACAAAAAACCCAGAATCTCCAAAACAATCCTGTACAACAACAGATCATCTGGAGGTATCTCCATCCCCAATCTCAAGCTATACTACAGGGCAACAGTAATAAAAACTGCATGGTATTGGCATAGAAACAGAAAGGAGGATCAAAGGAACTGAATAGAAGACCCAGAAATAAACCCGCACACCTATGAATACTCGATATTTGACAAAAAAGCCAAAACCATTCAATGGAAAAAAGACAGCATCTTCAACAGATTGTGCTGGACCAACTGGATGTCTAAAAGGAGAAAAATGAAAATAGATCCATATTTATCACACTGCACAAAACTAAAGTCCAAGTGGATCAAGGACCTCAACATAAAACTAGATACTCTAAATCAGTTGGGAAAAAAAAAAGTGGGGAAGAGCCTAGAACTCATTGGCATATGAGACTACTTCCTGAACAGAATACCAACAGCTCAGGCTCTAAGAGCAACAATCAATAAATGGGACCTCATGAAACTGAAAAGCTTCCGTAAAGCAAAAGACACCATCATCAAAACAAAATGACTGCCTACAGATTGGGAAAGAATCTTCACCAACCCTTTATCTGACAGAGGGCTAATATCCAGTATATATAAAGAACTAAAGAAGCTGAAAAGCAGCAAACCAAGTAATCCAATTAAAAAATGGGGAACGGAGCTAAACAGAGAATTCTTGATAGAGGAACAACGAATGGCAGAGAAACACTTAATGAAATGCTCAACCTCATTAGCCATCAGGGAAATGTAAATCAAAACGACCCTGAGATTTCACCTTACTCCCACCAGAATGGCCAAGATCAAAAACTCAAGTGACAACACATTCTGGAGAGGTTGTGAAGAAAGGGGAACCCTCCTCCATTGTTGGTGGGAATGTAAACTGGTACAACCACTTTGGAAGTCAATCTGGCACTTTCTCAGACAATTAGGAATAGTGCTACCTCAAGACCCAGCTATACCACTCCTAGGTATATACACAAAATTTGCTCAAGTACACAACAAGGACATTTGTTCAACCATGTTTATAGCAGCTTTATTTGTAATAGCCAGAACTTGGAAACAACCCAGATGTCCATCAAAGGAGGAATGGATACAGAAATTGTGGTATTTTTACACAATGTAATACTACTCAGCAATCAAAAAGGAGGAAATCATGAAATTTGCAGGCAAATGGTGGAATCTAGGAAAGATCATTCTGAGTGAAGTATCCCAGAAGGAGAAAGACAAACATGGTATATACTCGCTTATATAGACCTACAAGATATGATAAACATAATGAAATCTACACACCTAAAGAAGATAATCAAGAAAGCAGACACTGGCGAAGATGATCAATCCTCATTTAGAAAGACAAATGGGATGTGCATTGAACTTATGACAGGAGTCTACCGCAAAAGGCATCTGAAAGACTCTACCTAGCAGTGTTTCAAAGCAGACACTAAGACTCATAACCAAACCCTCGGCAGAGTGCAGGGAATCATATGAAAGAAGGGGAGTTAGTATGCTATGGAAAGGATAGGAGCTCTACAAGGACCAAATATATCTGTGCACAGGGTCTTTTCTGAGACTGACACTCAACCAAGGACCATCTATGGATGCAACCTAGAACTTGTGCTCGGATGTGGCCCGTGGTAGCTCAGTAATCAATTGGTTTCCCATAGTAAGGGGAACAAGGACTATTTCTAACAGGATCTCAAGGGCAGGCTCTTTGACCTCCCCCCCCCAGGGGAGGAGCAGTCCTGTTAGGCCACAGAGGAGGACTTTGGAGCCAGCCCTAAAGATACCTGATAAAACAGGGTCAAATGAAAGGGTAGGAAGTCCTCCCCTATTAGTGGACTTGGAAATGGGCAGGGAGGAGACCAGGGAGGGAGTGTGGGGTTAGGGGGGAATGAGGGAGCAAGATACAGCTGGGACACAGAGTTAACAAAATGTAACTAATAAGAAAAATAAAATTTAAAAACAAAAAAGCTCATAGGTTCATTATGGTGCTATGCCTCTTTCTATGTGTACTTGGACAAATTATTCTCTCTTTTTTGTTAGTTTGGTTACTGTAACTATAAAATATGGTACAAAGTAGTGCCTTCCTTCATAGCTGCTACTAAATTCAAGAAGCTGCTACTATGTAAGTTCAGAAAGGCAAGGTGTTTATCATGTGCTAACTATAGTGTTTTTCAAAGAGTTAGCATCCACAAAATATGAGTCATTGCCCCTCTCAGTGACCAGATTAGAGATGACTAACCTTACATTTATTTTTTTTTCTTCCTTCCCCTTTACCTCAGCCATTTCTGGCTTGTCCTCTACATTATCCTCATAAACTCTTCCCAGTGCTTTCACAACTACTTTCTCCGAGCCAGACCTTTGTTCCTCTGTATGACCTGCTATAATAGCATTATAATTTGTTTTTCTGCCTGTAATAACCTTCTTTCATTCTCATGTCTAAGATGAAACAGTTGTATTTTCTTAAATCATGTTGTCTTCAATATAAAGGACTCCTGTGATTTTGTTTCTATTGCTTGGAAGTCTGATTTTAAATGGAGAAGCATGCTGTGACATGCTGGTCAAGTTCTTCCCTATTTAGAATCCAATTTTCTTTTAAAATTTTTTCTTCTGTGAAAACATTGTCAAAACTAGTAGCCATGCTAAATATTCTATTTGCCACATTCTCAAATCTGACCCCAAGAGCTCCATCAGGGCCCTAATTTCTGACATTCTGCCCAACTTTTCATTCAGTTTCTACTTATTTCAGTCTCAAAAGTTTGATATAATGTTAACCAGGATGTCCTATATGCCTCTGCTTGAGGAAAAAAAAAAAAGAAAGAAAGAAAGAAATGAAATATCCTACTGGAATTTTTTGACTCTTCCCACTCAATCAGTCCTACATTTTTACAGTATGTTATACTGATAGTAGTTCTTTTATCTTGATATATGTGATCATCTGTAAGTACTAACTCTTATTTTTCCTCTGTCTTGTAATTTTTATTATATAGTTTTAACTAGAATGTAGTAGGAAAGAAGTTGAGTATATTGCTTTTAGCCTTATAGTACATGAAATGAGCCAGCTTTGTGGAAGCCACTACAAAACATAGAAAGGGCTTGACTTACGTTTCACCAGATGAAAAACTGGAGTGAAAATTTAGACAATGCAGACATAAACAATTCAGTAACACCATTAAAGCTGCAAATGAGCAAATGCAGTCTGACTCGGTACTCTGGCGTAGGCAAGGACTTGGGGTTACAGACTAAGAGCCTGTACACTGTGTTACAGTGGCTTACGCTTTGGGAAAGAGGAGCAGTTTCACAGAAGCATGTCAACAGACTGAGTGAGGCACTACTTGAGAAAGAAAATGGAAAATTGTAGCAATGTATATTTCCACGTTTGTCTGAAGATAATGTTGGCTCCATTCTGGAAAAGTTTACAAGTATTAGTGCGCCATATGGACATACCTCCATGTTCCGGTTTAGAATAGTAATGAAATTAACCTTTTCTGAATACACTCCAGAAGCAAACAAGATGGATGCACTCTTTTTATTTTAACAAGTGTGATTCTAGGCCCATGACTCCACCTCTGCAAGCCTCTGATTATTCAGTGATCTTTGCCATACCTGCAAGTGTGAAACAAGGATCTGAGAGTAGCCATCCTTTCTTCATTGACAGTAGCATAATGTTAAGAGAGAGCCCTCTACCTCTGAGTGCCTTCATGATCAGTTGGCAATGAAACAGTGTTATTCTTGTCTGTTATGTAACAAAAAGATCAATGTAAGATGGATTCACCAACTTCACTCTTCACACTCTGAGAACTTGTACCACAGTCTATAAAATGGGCAAGCAAATGGTCACTTGCTGTAGAATTAAGTGAATTCAGTAGGCCATCATCCAAAATACAGGGTATAACGTAGATGTACAATAAATGATGGAGTGACTCTGTGCTAAGACAATATGTGTCTAGAGCTAACCAGAAACCTCACTCTGCATTCTACTGAATTAATGTGCAGTTTTGTGTTTAATGTCTATCTTCCATGTTGCAATAAAGTCCCAAAAGTTCAGAATTATGTCTGCTTTATGGACCACTTATTGCTCAGCATTAAACACAATTCTTGTCACATAGTGTGAAGTGAAACATATAAAAAGAGGATGGGCTGGTGAAAAAACACTTTCTGTGGTAATTATGGGGACACACAGCTGGCAAATGGTAGATTTTTATGGACTAATGAATTGTGTGAAGTATTTCCATAGTTGTTGAATGAGGCCATTTGCATTAAGTATGCAAAGTATTAGTAATTTAGCTAGAGATTGTAAATTTCTAGTTTTTATTATTCTGTTTTATTTCTACCTCACTTTCACAATACCTGTTCTTGTGCTGCCCACACATTCTCAAATGTTGTCTATTAGTTCTTTTGATGTTCTCAACATTTAAGGTATATTGAATCTCTTAACAATCAGTATAATTAATACAAAAAGAAAACAATAACCAGATTTTAGGATAGGGAGAATTTTTAAGGGTAAATTACACAGAAAATAGAGGAGAAAACAAGCTGAAGAATGAAAGACCAGACTTTCGTCAAGGCAAATTTAATAATTAGCCCCATTTACACGTGCTAACAACTTGCAGACATGAAAGTAGCTTAACCATCTGATTTGCAACATTTGCTAAAATCCAGTAGTATGTGATATGCACAAGCGTTAGACGAGGAAACAGGGAAACAAGAGAAGAACGTGGCTCAGAATTTCCAAGTATTTTATCAATCAAACTTGGGTAAGACCCTAGAGCACCCACATTTTAATCTAGACAAGCAGGGCCAGGACACTGAATGGATTTATAAGCCATTCATCTAAGGGATAACTAGAGGATCCTCTGAGGTAGAGTCTTGGATTAAACAGAACCAGGCCTGAGCTTAAAAGACTAATTAGCTCTTCAGTGAAGGTGTCTCACATTCACTTCAAGTGACTCCAATGGGAAAGTTAAAAGTCAGTAATTTATTATCTTCCAGTCACTTATCTGTGCAACAAAGAGTTACACATGATCAGTTGAATTCCTGGATTTTGTTTTTATATTAGTAAATGCCAAATTTACTAATTATATAAATCTTTGCCTCAGTGGATAAGATTGTCTTCTGGGAAGATTTCATTACAAGAGTTTTCCAAAGAGAAGATTTCTATGAGACAAAACAAACAAACAAACAAACAAACTAACTAACTAACTAAAAACAATGCTTCCACAGAGCCTTCTATTAAAACCAGCTCCAAAGGGCCACCTGTCCCCTCGACTTTGCTTTGGTAAAGCTGAGTGTGCTCACTAAATATTCAGATGTTAACTGTGGATCTATGTGGGATTTAATTCCATTGTATCAAAATATTGAGTTTAGTATTCAATGTTTTGCAAAATCATGCACATATTTTTATAGGTTGATGCAAACATGATTATCTTTTCTGTGTTTTTTATTTTTATTTTTCCTGGAAGATACCTTATGTAAAAGCTTTGACTCATATACAGATTTAAAAATGCTATTTAAAGCATTTATTATTAACTGTTCTAACAATACAAGAAATAATGCAAGAAACATTTTACCTGTCATTATCCAGGCTTACAAAATTCACATATAGGCATAGTTTATGTTCATAAACATCTTTCTTAATTAATCCCTCTATATCAGGTGCTATTATTTGTATTATACTAATATTAGACCAATTACATGAAATCATATTTTTCTAATGGCCTGGATATTTTAATTATATAAATAGCCTCCTAAAGTGTATCCTCATATTGGAAGCACATGCCACTAAATATAATAAACCAATCATACAAAGACAAATACAGTACATTAATATTGATATATAAACACTGAGACATAGAAATAGTGCAGAGAATAGTGATCATTCAAAGCTAATGATGGGGGAAGTAAAGGGAAGAGGGAAAAGGTGGATACTGGATAGACATAGGAAGAAGGGAGGAGGCATGCCTGATGGCACAAGCCTATAATTTCTACCTACTCAGGTGGCTGTATCAGGAAGAGCACCATTCCAAGCTCCACCTGAACTTAAGCATGTATTCTAGATTATCCTAGAAAAGGTGATCACCACGTGGAAGGTGAAAAGAAGACTGATGACATAGCTTAATGGAAAACACCTAGAATACACCAAGTCCTGTGTTCAATTCCCTGAACTATAAAAATAACTCCTAACAACAACAACACAAAAAGAATGGAGTGAGTTCTAACACTCTTTAGTTCATTCAATAGCTAAAGTACATTCCACCAATGTGTCTCACACTGGTTTATTATAGATTTGAAAAGAACTTCAAGAGTAAAATTTGAGGCTTCCAGTTAGAAAGAATATTAGAAATTTCAACTCTTGAAAGAAATTAAGATTATATTTACCATGATTTGATAATTATTTATACACATGTAATGAAACTAACATGCTCAACATGAATATATTCATAAGTATCTATCTATCTATCTATCTATCTATCTATCTATCTATCTATCTATCTGTCTGTCTATGTCCATGACTGATGGTTCAAGCCTGTAATCTCACCTACTCAGTTGGCTAAATCATGATATATATGATCAATATAGGCATTATGTTAATATATATATATATTACAGATTGATAAAATGTCAGAAGCAGTTGTCTTTCACTTAGTGTTTCTCCAGACCATTAGAGCATTGAGTCTGTTATGCTCAAAAGGGACCTAAGTGATCTCCTGGTGTGTTTCCTGTCTTTTTTTCTCTCCTGCCTTATCTTTACCCTTTTAGTTTCATTTCTTCCTTCCTCCCTCTCTACTTTCTTCCCCTCTTTTCTCCATAACCTAAGAAATCATGTACCTAATAATTGAAAATTGGTGGTATTTTCTCAAGTGCTATCAAAATGGGCTTTGTAGAATAATTCCACATTTAATAGACATAGGATAAATGGATCTGTTTACTTAGATATTTTAATGTATACTAGACTTGTATTTATCTATTTAATTTTGAGTTCAGTGTTTATGAAATATTCTGTGTCTAGTCTTTGTAGAATTAGAAAACACCAAGGCTTAAAAGAGGCTTACAAACAATCCAAACAAGAATTGAAATTTTTGTATAATTTTATTTTGATAGACTGGCTGTGGCTTGAGTAAATTCACAAATTACTCAAAAGTAGAGTCTGAACTTCACACCACTTTATTTTGATTCATGTCACAATGCTTTCCCTCCAATCCTTACTATGTCGTTTATCAATTATTATTAGTTAAATCAGTAGGTTTATTATTTATTCAATATCTCCTGATTTAAAATATGTTGGATAGCTGGGTGGTTCTGGCAAAAAATAAAATATAAACTGATAAAGCAAAAGAGAGAGACTAGTAGTAAAAACACCCTTATGAAAAACTGTTCTTCAAACAAAAGACCCAGCAATATGCAAAAGCATGAGTACAGTCTTTTCAACAAATAAAGTGAATTACCTGAATTACCGTGGTTCTATATATGCATAAGGAGGACGATGAAATACAAAACCAACTGTTTTTATTCAGCACAACAGAAACTTTAATTTAAATCTTCTAAACTGTAAGAATGATATACAGGGAAAAGTTTTTGTTATATTGTTCTAGACACCGATTTCTTTTTTTTATGACACCTTGGAAAAAAGAGAGTAGAAATTTAAGGCCTATAGAATTAAGCTGAACAGCCTCTCTGCAGTAATGGAAACAACATTGAGAAAGTAGCTTGCAGAGTGATCCAAGATCAGCAAATGATCTATCTGGTAAGAAGTTACTATACAAATTATGTAAGTATATGAGAAAAGTCAGTAGCACACATCTAAGTAAATATACTGACTTTGAAATGAGGAACAGACCTATGTAGATACTTCTCCAAAGAAGACAAGTAAATGGACAGTAAGTATATGAAAATGATTTCAGCATCATCAGAAAAATGCAATTCAAAAACCTAAAGAAAAGTTTTTAAATATTTTTGTGTGGATTTTATACATATAAAAGAAGTTAAGTGTTGTCAAGGATGTGGAAGAGAAGAACATTCTACCTTGTTGGTAGGAATGTAGTAAATAATGGGGACTATAGAGAAGGCGTCCGTAAAAAAAAAAAAAAAAAAAAACAAGTGCTCGCTTTGGCAGCACATATACTAAAATTGGAACGGTAGAGAGAAGATTAGCATGGCCTCTGCGCAAGGATGACACGCAAATTCATGAAGCGTTCCATATTTTTCATAGTTCTGGAAGTCCTAGCTAGAGCAATAAGACAGTTGAAGGAGATCAAGGGGATACAGATGGGAAAGGAAAAAGTCAAATTATCACTATTTGCAGATAATATGATAGTATACGTGACTCCAAAAACTCTACCAGGGAACTCCTACAGCTTATAAACACCTTCAGCAAAGTGGCCGGATACAAAATTAACTCAAAAAAATCAGTAGCCCTCCTGTATACAAAAGACAAAAGGGCTGAGAAAGAAATTAGGGAAATAAAACCCTTCACAATAGCCACAAATGACATAAGATACCTTGGAGGAACCCTAACCAAGGAAGTCAAAGACTCATATGAAAAAAATTTCAAGTCTCTGAAGAAAGAATTAGAAGAAGATATGAGAAAATGGAAAGATCTCCCATGCTCATGGCTTGGCAGGATTAACATAGTAAAAATGGCCATTTTACCAAAAGCAATCTACAGATTTAATGCAATTCCCATCAAATTACCAACACAATTCTTTACAGACCTGGAAAGAAAAATTCTCAAGTTCATATAGAATAACAAGAAACCCAGAATTGCTAAAACAATCCTCTACAATAAAAGATCTTCTGGAGGTATCTCCATCCCTGATCTTAAGTTGTACTATAGAGCAACAGTTTTAAAAACTGCATGGTACTGGCATAGAAACAGAATGGTGGATCAATGGAACCGAACAGAGGACCCAGAAATACACCCACACACTTATGGACAACTGATCTTTGACAAAGACACCAAAACCATACAATGGAAAAAAGATAGCATCTTCAACAAATGGTGCTGGTCCAACTGCATGTCTACATGTAGAAAAATGAAAATAGATCCATACTTATCACCCTGCACAAAACTGAAGTCCAAGTGGATCAAAGACCTCAACATAAAACCAGACACATTGAATCGGCTAGAAAAAAAAAAAGTGGGGAATACCCTAGAACTCATTGGTACAGGAGAAAACTTCCTGAACAGAACACCAACAACACAGGCTCTAAGATCAACAATCAATAAATGGGACCTCATGAAACTGAAAAGCTTCTGTAAAGCAAAGGACACTGTCATCAAAACAAAGTGACTGCCTACAGATTGGGAAAGAATCTTCACCAACCCTTTATCTGACAGAGGACTCATACCCAGTATATATAAAGAACTAATGAAGCTGAAAAGCAGCAAACCAAGTAATCCACTTAAAAAATGGGGAACAGAGTTACACAGAGAATTCTCAATAGAGGAACATCGAATGGCAGAGAAGCACTTAAAGAAATGCTCAACCTCATTAGCCATCAGGGAAATGCAAATCAAAACAACCCTGAGATTTCACCTTACACCCATCAGAATGGCCAAGATCAAAAACTAAAGTGACAGCACATGCTGGAGAGGTTGTGGAGAAAGGGGAACCCTTCTCCACTGCTGGTGAGAATGTAAACTTGTACAACCACTCTGGAAATCAATCTGGTGCTTTCTCAGACAACTAGGAATAGCGCTTCCCCAAGATCCAGCCATACCACTCCTAGGCATATATCCAAAAGAGGCTCAAGTACACAAAAAGAACATTTGCTCAACCATGTTTGTAACAGCTTTATTTGTAATAGCAAGGAGCTGGAAACAACCCAAATGGCCCTCAACTGAAGAATGGATGCAGAAATTGTGGTACATCTATATAATGGAATATTACTCAGCAATGAAAAATAAGGAAATCATGAAATTTGCAGGTAAATGGTGGGACCTGGAAAGGATCATCCTGACTGAGTTGTCCCAGAAGCTAAAAGACACACACGGTATATACTCACTCATATAGACATACAACATAGGACAAAACCACTAAGATCTGTGCATCTAAAGAAACTAAGCAAGAGAGAGGACCCTGACTAAAACGGTCAATCCCCATCCTGAAAGGCAAAGAGGATGAACATCAGAAGAAGAAGAAAACAGGAAACAACCTAGGAACCTTCTACAGAGGGCTTCTGAAAGCCAGAAGAAGAAAACAGGAAACAAACAAGGAACCTACCGTAGAGGGCCTCTGAAAGCCTCTGCCCTGCAGACTATCAAAGCAGAGGCTGAGCCTGATGGCCAACTGTTGGGCCGAGTGAATGGAATTTTATGTAAGAAGTGGGAAATAGTAAGAGCTGGAGAGGACAGGGTCTCCACAAGGAGAACAACGGAACAAGAAAATTTGAACACAGGGAACTTCCCAGAGACTCATACTCCAACCAAGGACTATTCATGGAGATAACCTAGAACCCCTGCACAGATGTAGCCCGTGGCAGTTCAGTGTCCAAGTGGGTTACATAGTAATGGAAAGAGGGACTGCCTCTGACATAATCTGATTGGCCTGCTCTTTGATCACCTCCCCCTGATGGGAGGGGGGAGCAGCCTTACCAGGCCACAGTAGAGGACAATGCAGCCACTTTTGATGAGAACTGATAGACTAAGATCAGAAAGGAGAGGAGGACCTCCCCTATCTGTGGACTTGGGGAGTGGCATGCATGCAGAAAGGGGAGGGAGGGTGGGATCGGGAGGGGAGGAGGGAGGGGCTTATGGGGGGATACAAAATGAATAAAATGTAATTAATAAAAAATTCAAAAACAAAAACAAAAACAAAACAAACAAACTAAACCCAATCTTTTATGTGCTCTGTCAGCACACATTAAGGCTATAACTAAAGGAAAATAATTGATGTATTTTTAAGAGATGCCTACATTCCTATGTGCATTTGTGGCATTATCTACACTCACTGAAGAAGAGAATGTTTTAAGTTTTCACCAATAGACCAAGGAATAAAAATTAAGTAGCGTATTTATGCAGTGCACTGTTTTTCACCCTTTTAATGGAAGGGAATTGTTAGTTAGAATATAAATAAATGTGAAGGATACAATATTGAGTGAAATAAATCCGACTCGAAAACTACCATGTGATGCCATTCATACGATGTTTTTGAAACTGAGACCACCATGAGAATGGGGAATGGTACTTGTCATGGGCTTAGGGTGGGTTGGTGAGAAGGCATTGTTTTTTGGGATTCCATGCGGTTCACAAGTCTGGGAAGTTAACACTGAGCACGACAGACATGATTAACAGCCTGTATTACACACCTTAAATTGGTGAAGAGGGCCGGAAGTGCGTGCTAAAGACTCACAATGAAGTGCATGGAATTGCTAAACTAGGTGTGGTGGCCATTTCCTGCACATAATTTATATTACACATGTACGCGCCACAAGAAGAGCAACAAAGCTAAAAAATTCTGAGCCCAGGTGGTCCTGCAGAGACCAATACACCAACCAAGGACCATGCATGGAGAGGACATAGACTGCCTGCTCAGATGCAGCCAATTGGCATCTCAGTCTCCATGTCACTCACCAAGGAAGAGGAGCAGGATCTACCTCTGTCATGAAGTCAGTTGCCTGCTCTTTGATCACTTGCCCTTGGCTATGTGGCCTTGTGAGGCCACAGAGGAAGAGGATCCAGGCAGTTCTGATGACACTTGATAAGCTATGGGTAGATGGCAGAGGAGAACTCCCCCCTTCAGTGGACTAGGGGAACAGGATAGGGAGAAGAGGGAGGGAGGGTGGTACTGGGAGGAGTTGAGGGAGGAGTTTTCAATTAGGATCTATATGAATAAATTATAAAAAATAAAATAAAAAGAACAAGATCTCTTTTCCTCTTGAGTCTTGGGTAGTAGTGTGTGTGTGTGTGTGTGTGTGTGTGTTGTGTCTCCAACTCTTGAATATGTGTCTGAGTATATGTGTTTCCATTAGTTCAAATGTGTGTTTATGCTTGCATATGTGCAGGTGGTTCCAAACATGCACCTGAAATTTTTCATGAAGAGGAAAAAAGGATCTCGTCATTTCAAGAAATATATCCACTGATGGAAAAAGGAATTGCCCTTGTAATAGTCCATGTGTTTCTCAGCTTAAGTAAAGCAGTGCTTCCCCTTCATCTTTTCCACAGGAAGAATTAATTGTCTCTCATTTTATGTTTTAGAGGGACATATATCCCCAGCCCATGGTTTATGAGCAACATTCTGTCAGCAAGCAGGAGTCATGGCACTCTGTAATTAATTCCCTCTCGCTCCACACCTCTGAGATTGAGAAATGAAAGAACATTAGGGGGAGTGCAGTTACTACCCATGAAAGAACCATATAAAATGTTACCTTTGGCTCAGCGTGTTACCTCTTTCATGAGTCCAAGTCCTGGCTTTCCATCTCAATCAAGACCAATAGACTGGACAATGAAGAGATCCCTTGGCTTAGATGAAGTGGTGGCAGAATTAGTGAAAACACCTAGATTTTAAATTTCTTCAGGTTAATATATATATAATGAAAGAAAAAACTGATAAAGAAGTGAGAATGACTTTTGTTGGAAGTTAAAGTTGATTGTAAGTGCTCCTGTGCTCATGTAACTGCCTGGAATAAGGTTAAGTCATTTAACTTACAGGAGAATCAATTCTTAATCCTTTTTGTAGCATAAACTTCCGAATGTTTGGAGAAGAATAGGGTGCTTAATACATGCTGAATAATTCAGGATAATCACTCAAATTGAACAAGATTAATCTTAATCATCTACTTTATATTCACATATGCTATATTAAAAGTATATGTGTATCAATCCATTCCATTAGAAGAGTACTTGATGAACATAGTACATAAGCATACACTCTTGTTTCCATTTGCACATAGTTCCTGAGTTGAATATCTGCTGCTGTCCAGTGTCTTAGTGATGCTTCCATTGCCTTGATCCAGGCAACTTATAGAAAAATTAGTTTACTGGTCTTATAGTTTCAGGGGTTAGAACCCATGATTGTCACAGAAAAGAACATAGCAGAAGGCAGGTAAGCATGATGCTGGGTCAATAGCTGAGCACACACATTGGCGTATAAAGAGAGAGAGAGAGAGAGACTCAGAGAAAGACAGGGAGACAGGAAAGTGAAGAAAAGAAAGCAGGGGAAAGGGAAAGGAAGAAGGAAGGGAATAGAAAGTGGGAGAGAAACAGAAAATGAAAGGGAGGGAGAAGAGAGAAAGAAGAAATAGATTTAGGATAGGGATGGAAAGAAAGGGATAGAGGAAGCAGAGAAGGGGAGAGTGTGTGTGTGAGAGAGAGAAGGATAGAGAGCTAGGAGAGAAGAAGAGAAGGAATATAAATCTTTTGAAACCTCAAAGCCAGTCCTCAGTGACATACCTCATTTACAAGACCAACCCCCTACTTCTTAGTCCCACCAACTAGTGATCAAATACTCAGATATATGAAGCTGTGTTCACTCTTACTCAAAACACCATACTTTGTTTTATGGGACTCAGTCATGTGGTCTTTATATTATAACTGCTGCTTATAAACAGTACCCTTTAGCCCTGGTACCTGTTAAACAACTATGTAAAACATCATCAGAGCACAGTTCATGTGATTCTGCTGAAGTGAAGTAGGAATACTTTAAAAATTAGGATGCTGACACTCAAAAATCTGTTCAAATCTCAGACATTGTCTCTAACCTCAGCTTCTTTTCTTTATTTGGTTAATTCTAGATGATTGGCTCTTTGTCTGTCTCTCTCTTTGAGAAAGCATTAAGCTTTTATATTTCAGCACCCTTTAACCTCTTTATATAAAAGTCAGAAAAACTGAATTTTAGAAAGAGAAGTGCAACTCTGCTACTTGAATTTTAATTTCTCTGGCAGGACATAGTCTAGAAATGTGACAACATGAATTCATGTGCCCCTGCAAAGGTACAGAAATAAAAAAGGGTTTAGAGAATCTGGTGGTAAATGGCTCTAGTGATAGGAAAAAGTCACAATTTA
The DNA here is from genome assembly GCF_907164565.1 of Psammomys obesus. NCBI lineage: Eukaryota > Metazoa > Chordata > Mammalia > Rodentia > Muridae > Psammomys > Psammomys obesus. The sequence continues at coordinate 11,016,884 of NW_026596125.1, read as the reverse complement.
ATTGTGTGTGTGTGTGTGAGAGAGAGAGAGAGAGAGAGAGAGAGGCAGAGACAGAGAAGGAGATGGAGAGAAAGTGTGTAGTCTTAAGGTTCTTTTTTATTTTTAATTTTAACTATTTAACCATGCTGTGTATCTGCCCATGTGTGACACTCTACACCTCTGGAGGTCGGAGAACAACTGTGGGAGTTGCTTCTTTTCCTCTACCATGTGGTCTCAAGAATCAAACCCAGGTTGTCAGACTTAAGGGTAACTTTGTTCATACAAGGGACAAAAAGAGCTTGTGTAGACAGTAATGCTGCTCACACAGGGAGAAAATCGGAAGAGCATGGATAAATCCCTCCTGACAAAACGACTGCATTCTTTTTGAAGGACAGGTGGAAACTTTTGTGCATGTAGAGGGAAAAGGCAACTTGATCTGAGTATTTCCATGAGCTGGCAGCAGGTGGGTCATGCGTCTCCCAATTCTAATTGGTATTTTTCATAGCCACATAAACACGAATGCAGAGAATGAAGACATTAGTGCCTCCTATAATCCAAGCTTCATGTGCCCTTTGTTACATAAACTAAAGAGCGGGTGGTAGCCTGATCTCTTGGTTATGGTTTGGTTAGGGAAGCAGAGGAGCTACATTTTTTTCTCCTTCTTAAGGCATTCTCCTGTATCATAGATGCTTCTCCAGATAAGCACTCAGGGCCAGTACAGTGACATGGAACCGTTATTTAGCTTTTTTTTCCACTTCAGTCATACAGGTGATCAAAGCATCTTACTTTCACACAGACTTGCCTCTCATGTTGCTGAACAAGTGGTATTTATTCAACACTAGGAAGTTGCATTCACAATACATGCCATGCACAGAGCCAAGTTTAGCAAAAGAGGCCTGGCGATTATCTTTTAGAGGCCTTTTTGGCAAACTGTAATACTTCATATTTTCATTTTGGTCTCGTATATTTCTCAAGTTCACTAAACTAATATGTCTCAAGGACAAAAATGAGTTTTTCTTTTCTTTCTTTCTTTTTTTATTTTGTCTTTCCACACATAATAAAACTCAGCCTCTCTAAAGCAACTAGGAAGTGTTCAATACATGTTCTATTTACATACTGATAAGTATCTGAGTCTGAAGAGGCAGATAAGTTCTCAGAAAGCTCCGTGGAGGGCTGATGAATGAGATAATTGGAGAGCTCACTAGGTGAATCACATCAGACTAGCACCAAGGCAGTCTGAATTTGGATTATTCCATGGTTTGCACTGTTTCAAAAATACAGTATAAAAATCATTATACAAATAACCCATATATTTCTGTAATAAAAGTCTTTTCTTCAGTTAATAAGGAAGTGAAGCCTTAAGTCTAAAACTTGTGAAGAACTACATCTTAAGTTCAATCGTGCATATTGGCTTGTAAGACCATCATTGCTCACAAGGCCCTAAGATGGCTGTAATCCTAGTTAGAAGCTGACTGTAGTTTCTGAGGAATCCTTAACTAGAAGATTCCAGAAAAGCTGCCTTCTATCATTACTATTGTCTCACAAATATGATGAGAAAATAATTTATATTGGTAGTTTGGTGGTAGATAATCATCACATAATTACCCACTAAGATTATTATATGCTCATGTAATTTTTAAATGTGTTATCCTTCATGTTTTTGTAAATTGAATTTTTTCTAATTAAATTTGCCTCGTTTTCACAGCATGTTCAATATTATGCAAGCCACAAACCATACAATTCTATCCTCATTGGCTTCTTTTGTAGTCATAGAGGTCTAAAACTATGACTGATTGTCTTGGAAACTTCCAGTTATTAATAAATTATTACTATCATTTATGGGTTTTTTTTTGTGGTTGTTTTGAGACAGAATTTCTTGGTGTACCCTTGACTGTCCTGAAATATTGCTGTAGACCGGCTGACCTTGAACTCACAGAGATCTATCTTCCTCTGTCTCCCAAAACCTGGGATTAAAGGCATGTACCACCACCACCCAGCTCAAATTATTTCTTAATACCACTAATGCCTCAAATGGGAAGGCTGTTGGTATTTACCAGCCAATGATACACTTATCCCTAAAGAAGATGAATGATAGTAGGAAAACAGTTCTAGAAAAACTGAATCTGATGTTATTTACTGTTTTCACAGAATCTTTTCAAATGCTCTTGTTGGGTTCCTTGAACACTGAACTCTTTTCAGGGAGCTATTATATTGTTTCCATTTTCTTCTGGGTCTAAAAAGTGCACAGGTGTGATTTCTAGTCTCACAGCAGCTTGTTGATAGTTCATCAAGCCTTTCCCATAGAAATTGAAGCTCATTTACCTGCTTTGTCATTCACATTTAACTAAGAGCAAATATTGCTACCAAATATATTCTCCATATTCTTTAAAAACACATACTCACTTTAAGAGTGATATTGTGCTATTGTTATAAAAAATTAACTGTGCACATAGATAAAAGCAAAGGTTAGTAAATATTTTTTCTTCCATAATCCTAGGAACTGGCATGGTGAGAGTTTTCTGTTTTAATATTTTGATTATTGACTATTCCAGCTTACCCCCATAACAGGTTAAAACAATTTTCTAAACTTGTTCTCAACAATTCTCATGCATTTACATTATATCTATATACTTCATCAGTTAAGCCTGACGCACAAAGTACAGCACATTTGTTACATTTTCAAGGCTGAGATTAACCTGAAAGGGCATATATACTATCTGTCAATATGTCTATTTACTATCTAAGGTGAAAGTTGGAAAATAAACTGCCATGACTTTATCCAGATTTTCAGTTTCTTAACCATTATTTTGTTGGATACTTAGAAAACATCATTAGTCCTTAATTCCAAATATAAAAACTCTTCTGATGGATTAGGGTCAGTAGATCAATGTTATAAGCCTGGTAAGGGGCTGATCTACAATTTGGAAAGAGGTCTATTAGAAAAGTCAGTAAGTCACATTGATCAGTAGCAATCCTATGGTTAGGTTTTCATGAAATAGGTTTATGACATGTTTACATTTCACAAAGAAGCATGGACTCTCTCATTCCTCAATTTACTTTATTTTATTTTTTTACTTATTGGTGAAGTAGAATAGAGAAATACCCAAGAGTCAGCCATTACACATGCAGACAGTACTTCTTGGCTCGAGCATACCTTTAAATTCAGCATGTCCAACAGAAGAGTGAGACATACAAGAGAGAATTTTTCCAATCAGAACTAGAGATAATGAATCAATCTTTACCATCTGAATTTTGCTTACAACCACACTTGTTTCCCAAGCTACTTAGGTACTGCATTTGAAAGTGAAAATGAAATTCTATTAAAATAAATAATCCCATAATGTTCTTTAAGCAACCATCAGCACTCTGTTACAAAGGAAAACTACACTCTACTCCTATTTTGAATTCTGTAAGTTTAAACTCATATATCTTCTTGGGCATTTAGCACTAAGCAGGGATAATGAGTAAGACCTTGCAGTTACTCTGTGGAAATAGGTAGACTTTTATATAAGGGTTTTCATTGCATTCAATGCATGGGAGTATTATGTTTCAACCCCTCTCCTGGTAGACTTAGGTTTGTATTGAAAATGGAATATGAAAGACTCGAATGTCAGTCAAATATTGTGCTCTTCAAACTATGTTGACTAGAAGTATTGATTTGATGTTTCTTTTTGTCAATTTCTCATGAAAATGAAAGAGAATTGCTCTACTTTTCTTAATCACCTTTCTTCTGAGTCCAGGAAGCCTCTGAGGAAAGGGCAAAAAGGAGGAAATGGGGAGAGGAAGTCACTTGCTTTTTTCATTTGCAGATAGAGCCCTGACTATGTTATGTTGAGGAGTGGGAGACAGTTTAAAGGGTTTTCAGAGTACATTGACACAATTACTATAGTGATTGTTTACAAGAAATAAGTGACGAGACCCAAGTCATTTTAATATTCTTTTTCTGAGCCTGAAGTATGTGTTATGATGATTGTATTCTGTGGGTCATTAGTGAATCACCTGGGTCACTCTTTTATAAGCAAGACAACCTTCCTAAACTTTCCTGTCTTAGGAAAGATTTAATGAACTGTTTTCTTTTTGTATATCTGTGTTTTCCAAATTAAGCTATCCTTGTATTTCAACTTCACATCTTCTCAAAAGGTCTCAAATGGCCCCTTTCCTGATAAATGATCTGATTTATCCCTTGGAAAAGATCATTTACTAAAGAGGGGTTTAGTGTAGATGTTACTGGATTAGCAGCAGAGGTTTTATCATCCAGAATTTTTTAATTAGTTAAGTTATTTACATTCCTGATCTCAGCTTTCCCTTCCTCCTCTGTTCCAAGTCTTTCCTCTCCTCCCCTCTTCCCATTCACCCTTTCTCCCTTCTCTTCAAAAAAGAGGTCTCCTATCTATACCAACCAACCTTAGCATATCATTTTGCAGTAAGACTACGCACATCTCCTATTGAGGCTAGAGCAGGCAGCCCGGTTAGGGGAAAGGGATCCAAAGGCAAGGCATGTAGTCAGAAGCAGCCCCTGCTCCCACTTTAGGAGTCCAACGTGAAGGCCCAGCTGCACTACTGTTACATGTGTGCTGAGAGCCTAGGCCCATCCCATGCATGCTCTCTGGTTGGCAGGTCAGTCTCTATGAGGCCCTATGGGCCCAGCTTAGTTGATTCTGTAGGTTTTCTTGTGGTTTCTTTGACTCCTCCAGCCCCTTCAATTCTTCCTGCTCTTCCACAGGATTTCCCACGCTCCATTTAATGATGGGCTGTGGGTATCTGCCTTTGTTTCCATCAGATTCTGGGTGAAGCCTTTCTGATGACAGTTATCTCTGGGACAAGCTAGAAACCTAGGACAATAGAAACTCCCAGGAAGCTTTGAGGGTGACCTTAGCCAAGACTCTTAGCAATGAGGGATATGGATACTGAACTGACCATCTCTTCTAACCAGGCAAGACTTCCAATACAAGGATTGGGACATCAGATCAGCCACAAAATCTTAGGCCCACAGTTTGTCCTTCCTACAAAATGTGCAGGGGTAAAAAATGAAGCAGAAATTGCAGGAACAGCCAACCAATGACCTGCCATGAGAGGGGCCCACCCCTGACACTGTTAGTGATGTTTTGCTATACTTGCAGACAGGAATATCCAGACTTTTCTAACTGAGTAGATAGGAACTTGAGAAGTAGTTTTTATGAACTATTTATAACTTAGGAATGAGACAAGGGCTGCTTCTTCCCGCACACTAGCAAGCCTTTTAGTTTTGACTGGCACATAAAAGGTTTGCATATCAATAGGGTATAATACGATGTTTAGTTTCATAAATTCATTGGATAATGACAAATTTCGGAAAATTAGCATATTCATCATCTTATTCATTTGGCTTTTCTTTACCCAGAGAATATGTAGATTTTTTTTTCTTTTTTATGTTTGGATTCCTTCCTTTAATGTGGAATCTTCTAAATATCACCATGCTGTCACCAATAGTGAGATTTCTTTATTTTTCTGGCTGAACCCACTTTGATCATACATTTATGTCACATTTTCTTATCCTTCTATTGGTTCATGTAATATTTTGGCTGATATGAATAATGCTGCAATAAATATAACAGTATAGCTGTTCTTCCAAAATACTCTTACACTCCTTAATTGGGAACAAAACTGTTGTCTGCTTAGGGAATTTTGAGAAACCCATCTAACAGGTCACCTTTATTGATATACTTTTTCCACTCTTGAACATAATTCTCATTGTGAATCACACACGAATATTTGCTAAGGATATAGTTTAAACATCATTTTTTTTCCAAATTTTTACTTGTCTGAAATGTTCCTTCTATTTAGAATCATTATGCAAACACTGATCATTTTTTTTAAATTTTACAGACACACAGACACACACACACACACACGCTATTTTGCTATTTACTATGTGTTTGTGCCATAGAACACAAATAGAGATCAGGTCACTATTTTTTGGAGTGTATTCTGTGCTCCCAAAGGCATTAAAATCAGGTTGCCAAGTTTGCCTGGCAAGCGGCTTTTGAGCACTGATCTACAACATTGACTCATCTTATTCTATATGCTATAAAAAAAACTTCGTTATGTACAAGAATGAACAAAAATTAATATAATTCTTTCACAATTACAGCAGCAAATACTATCAATGATTGGGTCATGACAGTTCAAAGATAATGTTTATATTTGACATTATATAAATTATTTGCAAGAAAGTTCTAATTCTCTAAAGCTGAACCCTCTAAATTGTTGTATATGCTTTCTGCTGTTGTTTAGGATGTAACTACATTATTAAAGAGTTATGTGACATCATGTAAGGCAGGATGCTCATGAAAATTGTAATAAATCAACTAAAGTTCTTCAGCAAATGTTGCAGAGTTTGAAAAACAAATGACTCACCTGTTTCCTAATGCTGTTTATCTGTAATGGATTTTGGAGATAATGCATTGCTGGAAAAATAGATCTCCCTGTGCTAGCTGTGGAAATGATTGTCTTTAAAATTAACACATCTCTGATGTTGGTGCTAGTGGCATGAAGCCAATGATGCAACCTCAAGTCCTCAAGTCCAGACTTTGTGTGTGTGTGTGTGTGTGTGTGTGTGTGTGTGTGTGTGTTTGGGAGGGGGAAAGACACACAGACTAAGACAGAGATATAGACAGAAGGACAGAGATAGAGGGACAGAGACGGGGGACAAATAAAAACACAGAGACAGAGACAGAAAGATACAGGGATAAAGAGAGGATGATATTATTTAACAAACTGCAGAGAAGTGGTAGACATGTATTGCTCTTAATTACATGGTAGACATTGCATCTCCTCCTAAAACCTCTAACAATTATGTTGCACTATTACTCCTCATTCAGACTTGAATTTTGAAAACCATCAAACACTTAGCCATGGTATTTCAGGTATGAAAGGAATAACTGCTTAGTCATAGGCAGTGTTTCTCAGCCAGTGGGTCATGACCACTTTTTGGTTCAAATCACCCTTTCACAGGAATCACTGAGAGCCATCTGAAAACACAAATATTTATATTATGATCCATAACAGTACCAAGGTTATCGTTATATAGTAGAAATAAAAATAATTTTATGGTTGGAGTCACCACAACATGAAGAACTGTACTAAAGGGTCACAACATTAGGAAGCTTGAGAACCGCTGGTCCAAAACATCCAATACTGAAGTTTTTATTTTTGTTTGTCAAGCTTCCTACTAAGACTGCCTAAGCGATGTATGATCACATAAATGATAGTACCAGGTTTTAGAAATACATCTTCATCTAAAATAATTACATGGAATTACTTGTTCCACCTTCTTTCTCAAAGCAATAGGGTCTCCCAAGTTTTATAAATTCCATATCTATTCATGAAAAGCTAACTTTGTGAGAGTGAGCATTTCTAAACTAAGATTCCTCATAAACGATACAGGATAACAACTGATACAGGAGTACAGAGGCAGAAGGGGATCTTTAAGGAAGGCAGAAGAGAGATTATGCAGGAAAAAGGATCTAAAGAGTGAGGGGGGAGATGAAGTAAATGAGACAGACACAATACCTTTCTAACACTGAGCTAAACTCTCCCACTGACACAACTGCTTTGATTCATATTTTAATTGAAAATTATCCTTAGAGCTCTTTAATCTTCTAAAGGTTAATTAATGGATGCATTGAATGCTACCTTAAGGATTAATAGCGGTGGTGTTGGAGGAATGGGACATAATTGAAAGTATAATGGAAATTTTCTTCAAGGTCACTCTCCTATGAGACAGCTGGTTTTGATGGCTGCCAGTTTACCATATTTCTAAAGGCAATGCTAAGTTTATTGCTGAAATCTTCCCTCTTCCCTCTAGCTATTTGTCAATATGAAGATGAAATGCCTAGTGTGCCCTAGAAAGTTCACTGACATGAAAATAGACTCTGGAAATTGTAATTCCAGGCGTGTTTTCACTCCATGTCAGGCTGAGAGAAGTAGCTTTTCCTAAGCAGGAAAGAAATTAAAACTTCTCTTGAGGAATTTTCCAACAGCTAGCACTTTCCAGAAAATGACTGGCACTTGCTATGAAGCTCACTATTGCCAGGAATAAATGTAAGCTAGGCTGTTTTTTGATGCTTTCTTCACACAGGCTTGTCACAGCAAAGTCAACATGTAGCTGCCTCATCGATTTGATCAGACTTTGAATCTCACTTTACAGAATCGCTTGCTTTGGGGAATGTCCAAAATGTTGCTTTGAAACTGCCAATAAAGTCACTGCTTGGACATCTATGGAGACATTCCTGTGAGTACCCGGATTACTTAACTTAGAAACTTTACTCCCTGAATGCCAAAAGCACTTTGATGATTCCAGCTTGAATTGTGGAGGTGTGTGAAAATCAGTAGACTTCACTAGCCAAGTCAGAAAAAAAAAAAAAAAAAAAACCTTTAGTACTTTATTTCAGATCATAAAAACGACTCATTTAGGCCGTAAAGTTTACATTACACTGCCTGATTCAGATTTGTATCTGCATAATCTATTACACTTGAATCGAAGTTACTGATATATAGATGAGCTAGAACCATGATGAACTTCTAATTCAGGGGCAAATACCAATTTCTATAATTTTTAACAACTGGTCATTTTTGCATGAGTCTCTATACCTCTAGAAAGCTAAGGTCAGAAAGATAAAGTCAGACTTTGGGAAGGAAGTATCTGTGGAATACTGGAAACCCAGAGATGAAGTGGATCCCAGGAGGACACTGTACTTTTAGACTGCATTTAACAGTGTAAGATAAGGTAAATACTATACAATGGTAACATTTTTTTTTACTTCGTTTAGCTTTGTTTTCGTGGTCTCATGCTTTATCCAGGCTGACTGAAAAATCATTATACAGCCTGTGTGGGCCTTACGCTTTGGGCTATCATCCTGCAATCTATCAGACACCATGAAGCTAACACTCAGCTAGAAGAATTTCATTGTTCTTTGAGATAGGATTAGAAAAGGCTATTGATAATAATAATAATAATAATAATAATAATAATAATAATAATAATAATAATAAAGAACCCTAAAACAAAACTACTTCCAGCTGCCAATTACATTAAATTTCCTGCAGCTGTTACTCTGAGGTGTTTACTGGACTTCTTATATACCTGCAACTGCTTTTCATTTCACCTGTACCATTCACTGTGAGGATGAAGATGACACTCCATCAGAGGAACAAAGCCAACAATGCATATCTGCCTCTTATCAATGTTTGGCTGGATGCACTTTAAGATATGTTTGTTAAAGAAATATGAACTCTGAAAGGCAGATATTCCAAGAATTTTAAGGAGAGAATCCACTGGAAAATGCTCGTTCATCCTAAAATGATGTTCCTGGGTGCCCATGAGGTGAGGTTCAGAGTTTGTGGAACATACAGTAGATTTGCTGTGGTATTATTATAACTCCTTCTGCCAGACAGGCCTGCAGGTATCAAAGTATGTCTTTTATAGAGTTTAGAGTGAGATTTTTGTGTTAATTCTTAATATTTTTCTCATGGATTTCTTAATTTTTATTTTATGTGTTTACATAGTTATTCACTGGAGGCAAGCCCTTAAACGCAGCTCAGGATGATCTTTTCTAGTTCCCACCATTTGCCTGCAAATTTCATGATTTCCTTGTTTTTAATAGCTAAGTAGTATTCCATTGTGTAAATATACCACAATCTTTGTATCCATTCTTCAGTTAAGGGACATCTAAGTTGTTTCCACATTCTGACTTTGATAAGCTGCTACAAACATGGTTGAGCAAATGTCCTTGTTGTGTACTTGAGCATCTTTTGGGTATATGCCTAGGAGTGTGATAGCTGGATCTTGAGGAAGCGCTATTCCTAATTTTCTGAGAAAGCGCCAGATTGATTTCCAAAGTAGTTGTACAGGTTTACCTTCCCAACAGCAATGGAGGAGGGTTCCCCTTTCTCCACATCCTCTCCAGCATGTGTTGTCACTTGAGATTTTGAGCTAAGCCATTCTGATGTGCATAAGGAGAAAGAAAAGACACACATGGTATATACTCACTCAAAAATGGATATTAGCCACATAATATAGGATAAACATACTAAAATCCATATTCACAAAAAAGATAAAAAACAAGGAAGACCCTAGGGACAATGTTCAATCCTCGTTTAGCAGGACAAACATGATAGACATCAGAAGCAGGGGAAGAGAGGGAACAAGAGAGGAGCCTACTACAGATGGCTTCTGAAAGACTCTAATGATCAAGGTATCAAAGTAGAGGCTAAGACTGAAAGCCAAATGTTAGGCAGAATGAAGGGAATTTTATGAAAGAAGGAAGAGATAGAAAGACCTGAAAGGGACAAGAGCTGCAAAAGGAGAACAATAGAGCTATAAAAACTGATCCCTGGGGCCCTGCAGAGAATGATACCCCAACCAAGGACAATGCATGGAGAGGACCTAAAACACCTGCTCAGATGTAGCCCAAAGACTCAGTCTCCAAGTGGTTTCTCTAGTAAGGGGAGCAGGGACATTCTCTGACATGAACTCAGTTACAAGCTTTTTGATCACCAACTCCTGGGGGGTGCAGTCTTGCTGTTCTATAGAGGAAGACAATGCAGCCAGTCCTGATGAGACCTGATAGGCTAAGGTCAGATGGAAGGGGAGGAGGACCTCCCCTATCAGTGAACTAGGGGAGGGGCTGGTGGGAGAAGAGGGAGGGAGGGAGGGTTTGTGATGAGACAAGGGAGAGTCCACAGCCAGGGTACAAACTGAATAAATTGTAATAAATGATAATAACAATGATGTGTTAAAAAAAAAATGTAGCTCAGGAGGGTTGTCAATTCAAGACCTCCCTGCTTAGATCTCCAAAATGCTGAAATTACAAATGAAAGCCATTGTGCTTGTACATTTTCTCACCGTCATTGGCTAACCAAGTCTTTTCCTAACTGGTCTTATTTGATTAAGATTGAACCTCCTATTTGTCAGCTGCCTATCACACTGCCCTTCCTGTAACATTTATAGCATGAAGTCATTCCTGAAATGGAGAGCACACATTTCATTTCATTGAGGCTGTTGGCCTCAATGATTCTGAATTCCAGGGTGTGACACTATTTTAAGGTTTGGTATTTAGATTTAGAAGGAGTTTTGGCTCTTCTAGGACATTGGACAGTAAGTAAGAGTTATGGAGAAAAGAATTAGGACTATGACACAAAATAATCTCTACATAATTAAGTGTTTTCTTGAAAAATTAAGTCTGTGTGTGTTTGTTTTGTGTGTGTGTTTGTTTTTTGTGTGTGTGTTCTTGTGTATGTACACAAATGTGGGTATCTGTGGAGGACAGAAGATAGCAGAGAATCCCGTTTACTTGGAAGTAGTAGGCACTTGTAGGCTAGCTGGTATAGGTGTGTGAAACTGAAGTTGGATTTTCTAGAGAAGCAGAGATGCCAAACTGTCTTTTCAGTTCCCAGTTTCTTTATTTTTTTGAGATTATCTAGGGTATTTAAAAAATAGCTCATATTGAAAACTATTCAAATAATTATATTTCTGGATAATCATAGCAAAATTTGTCTCAAAATTGTGTTTGCTTTAACTTACATAGCATTTATTGTTTTGATTCTTATTTATTTGGAAAAAGCCATTGTTTCCTGCCAGATTGGCAAATAAAGAAAAATAAATTTGCTTATTTATTTCACCCTTATCTAATTGCTTCAACAGTAAAAGATATCATTAAAATCATAGTATCGAAGGTCAGGCCTATTAGCAAGAAGGCAAAATATCAATTAATTTAACAGAGAAAACCTGTAAAATCAAAATTATTCTTTAAAAATCATTCTGCAATAATATAATACCCATGAGAATTTTTCAATCATTTAATAGATAAGCAGTAGCATTGAGAATATTTAGGAAAAAATTAGGTACATTGATGACCTTGACAGAATTGAAAACGTCATTATGAAAAACAACATGGGAGCTCCTCAAAACAATGTATTAGTAGAACGCACCATGACTCAGGTACCCCAGTCCTCTGTATATAAACAAAGCAGTAAATAAAAGAGATGTCTACACTTCCTTGTTCTTTATAGCATTATTCACAGTGACAAAGATCCAGAAAAACTCTCTGTTTTGTTGGAAAAAATGGCTAAATTACTAGTATATCTATATATTATTATAATATTGTATTGAATTTAATATATAATGAATGCAATATTCATTCGAAAACAAATGCAGCAAATATGATCACTTGTTAAAACCTAGATAAAAGTAGAAGACATTGGATAGTGGGGAAGATAAAGCATAATGTCACTAATGTGAAATCAGGAAATGCAAAATTTACAAAAACAGAGAATAGAATGGTTACTTAGGGGCAAATAGGGAAAGTGAAAATGTTGATCAAATGTTCAAAGTGACAGTTATAAGTAATTTTTGAAGACAGTCTTGAACATTTGATGTACAGACTGATGACTCTGGTCAATGCTGTGTGCAGATGTTGGAGTATGCTGAAAAAAAATCTAATATTTAATCTTGAATAGAAATATAAATGGTGGAAAGCGTGATATAAGTGACTGATATGTTAGTTAGCTTTCATGTAATAATTATCTCATAGGTGGTATGTATAGCAGCTGTTAATGTCGTTTTTACTACATCAGATAGGGGGATGAGATGGAAGCTGTCAACAAGCTTTATTAATACATGGCTTGGGCTGAGGCCAGAGGATTTCTATCTTTGTCCTAAATATCTCTAGGCCTAAGCTGAAAGCTTCTAGCCTTCATACAATCTACTCTTCTACATGCCAGGAACTTTAAGGTTTCAACTTCCAGCCTCTGTGTGCTAATCTATACCTAGAACATTTTCATCCTCTGAAAATTAATCCTGAATAAACTCATCCTCTATCTCTTTTTGAACTCTTCTGGCTGTTTCAACTGAGCTGTTCTGGTTCAAACTCCTCTCCAAGCTGACTGATTCAAAACTGGCTTCTTTCGACTTCTCACTGAATTATTCTGCTTGAAAAACAAAAACAAAACTGCCTCTGAGTTCCATAAACGGCGATTTCACTGACTTCATGGACCTAACAGAGTGGAATGGAACTGAAAAGAACTGCAGGAACTCAACTGCACTCAACTGAACTGCACTGAACTCAACTACCTCTCTGCCTGCACTGCTCTTTTTTTTTAAATTTTTTATTAATTACACTTTATTCATTTTGTATCTCCCCATAAGCCCCTCCCTCCTCCCCTCCCGATCCCACCCTCCCTCCCCTTTCTGCATGCATGCCCCTCCCCAAGTCCACTGATAGGGGAGGTTCTCCTCTCCTTTCTGATCTTAGTCTATCAGTTCTCATCAAAAGTGGCTGCATTGTCCTCTACTGTGGCCTGGTAAGGCTGCTCCCCCCCTCAGGGGGAGGTGATCAAAGAGCAGGCCAATCAGATTATGTCAGAGACAGTCCCTCTTCCCATTACTATGTAACCCACTTGGACACTGAACTGCCATGGGCTACATCTGCACTGCTCTTTTAAGTCGCCTCTCCTTCCTGTCTCTTCTCTTGAGAGGGGGGTATCCTATCTATGACACACACACACACACACACACACACACACAGAAAGAGAGAGAGAGAGAGAGAGAGAGAGAGAGAGGTCTATACATGCTCCCTGATTATCAGCTCAGTCTCTGTGAACCAGTATGAGCCCTGGTTACTTGATTCTGTGGCCCTGTTCTTGTAGCGTCCTTGACACTTTTGGCTTCTACAATCCTTTCTTCCCCTCAATTGTCTTCACTTTGCAGTTTCAATTAAATCTCGTTAGTCATGTGACCTTAGGCAAATGATTTCTTGAGTTTAGGTCTTCTCACCTATAAAACTGTGACTTTGATAAATTAGCTTACCTAGGTAATTAATAATGTGAAACGTGGCTATTATGCAAAGCATTATAACAGTGTGTGGAAACATCCAAACGTTTACTGCTCTTTTACCTCCAACATTCCTTTTCAACTAAATTGCATTTAGAAGTCATCCAGTAGGACTGGTGTTAGAGATGTTGTTCAGAGGTAGGTGTTGCTCACAGTACTATCACCCTGTTGTGATAAGTTTAGAAGTATGGTCTGATAATGTTTATTATTAATACCATAATTATTGGGATGGTATTATCTGACCTGCCATATAATCAATAAAGGACATGGACTCCTGATAGATCTTATAATTATATCACCTTGGGCTGGGTAGATAATTCAACCTAAGCTATTTCATATCTCCCAGCCCTCATCCGATTCCATCTGCTTTAATCATTTCTAATTGGGCTACCTCCCATCCATAATCCCAAATACTTGCTAATGTTCTTTATCTTGGTCAATCTTTTCCACACCACCAGTGTCTGCTTGTAGCAAGCAGGTCTCAGGGGGAAATTGAGTAACAGGATAGCACCAGACCAACCCCCAACAGTGTTCATCACTGAATCCAGTTAATAAATATTCACACATATATTTTTATACATACCTCTGTCTTTTTAGGGTTTTCATTTTAAGGAATATTTTCTTTCACGTAGTCTCTTTGTGAGAAATGTAGAGACTCATGAGAATTGTCCTTTTTTTAGTTTTAGTTTTACTGAAGAGAGTCATCTACACGATCTTTCAAATCTACTAAGTTGTTCAAAGCACAACAGCCACTCACTTATTCCTTGCATATTTAATGCCACCTTGTATCATCTCAGGGCACAGTAGGATTTTGAAGGAATCTCCTGTATTTCTTGTATGACTGTACTACTGTATATTAATTATTATGGCCAGCGGTGCAAGTTTGGTTAAAGTCACCACTTAGACTCTCACTCCAGAGAGGCCACTAATTGGTCTTACGATCATAGAGTATCTTCATTTCCAAAGCCCTTTGTATATTCCACATTGTATATTCTCAATTTCTCAGGGCTTAAATATGTAAGGTTTTAGTCTTGTTTTTTTTTTTTTTTCCTTCATGTGTTCTTTTCTTTGTCTGTAATTTTATGTTATACATTGTTTCTTTAATTTAATTTTTTAATCAGTGAAGATCATGTATATCCAAGGACACAATGTTACAATTTGTCTAATGTGAATCAAAATAAAAGTAACATATCTGAGTCTATCCACAGTGTACACTGTATTCTGCAATTTGTTATTCTTAAAACTAAAATTCTGCTCCATTTCACCATCTTCTCCCTGTTTTTCTTACCTGTCAGACCTGGCAACCACTTTTTCACTCATGACTTCTGTGATTTAAATTTTACATATTTCAATTATAATTAATATCATTTTCTTTGTTTGACCCCATCCCTGAAAAAGAAACTATAAAACATGCATTTTACAAAAATAAAACACTTTGTTTATTATTCTAATAAATCCTCGTTAGGTTTGCCAAGCACCCACAGAGCTCTGAAGTATTTATGTAGAGATTAAGGCAGCACTACATCTGCTTAATTAGACAGATGTACTCATAAAAAAAGAAAAGTGTCTTCTGGAATGGAAAGAGGTTTGGGTTGGGAGGGAAAAATCCTCATTAGCTGTTTTATTGGCTAATTTTTGGATCGCCATCTTTTAGCTCCAGTCTTTTAGAATATTCCTTCCCTCCTCTCTAGGAAGGGGGAGAATATTTTCTTTTCACACCCAATGAAGTGTTGAAGTTAACCTTTCTTCCCCTGCACTACAATTAATGGCAGATTTAAAGAAAGCAGATTGCAGATTTCCATTATAGTTGCAAAGATCTGATGCCATTACTCTAAAGCTTCACAGTAAATCCCCAGGGAGGGTGTTAAAACCTTATGATGAGTCATTGCTAATGAGCTCTCCTCTCAAAACCAAGCTAAGGACAAAGATATGAAGCTCAATCTAGAAAGAAATGATTTACAGTCTCCATCATGTGTTGTTTTGGGGCCTGTTTACAAAATGGGTACATAGATGCCTCACTTAACGTTATGCTACCTGTCTTTGAAAACATGATAATACAAGTCAATACAGACGCCAACATACACCCCAGAGTGAGCACACAGCAGGCACTAACAGCCCTGCATCCTTCAGAAACAGACACGGCTGAAGCACAGAGACTCTTCACAGAACTCAGTGTTCAGGCCAGTCACACTCGCTGATCTCACAGGGAAGAGGTTCAACTTCAGGCCCAGAAGGCTTAATATTGAGACTCAAAGGAGCAAGCACAGGCACACATAGCTGGTTGTGTTCCTAAGGGCATGTGCCTGAACATAGCCTGCATATGCTGAGAGACCATCGCTGATACATGGAATTGAGATAGAGAGATGCAGAAGGAGCTTCAGGTTTTGTAAATCAGGTCTCCATAAAGCTGCTGAAGCATACAAAGAAGATGAATCACTGAGCTGCATACCTAACAAATGCAGTCAGCAGAGGCTAACTATACAGGAATTCTCCTTTTATAACTCACCGGTCTTTTGTGTGTAGGTCACTAGAGTAGCCCTGTAGTGCTAATTATAGACAGCTTGAGTATGATAAATCATTTGTAGCCAATCAACTTTATTCTAACAAAGGCACTGTTGGCACTGTAACCTCCAAAGAAGAATGATTACACATTTTACCAAAAAGAATGATACTGCTAACATTTTTCTCTCACAGATACTTTGAAATTTAATAATATGTAAATAGTATTTCATGGCATTTGAATATTTACAGGGATTTAGACAGCAGATCCAAACACCCCATGATAATGTAATCGCCTTTTATAATATGGGAAGTTTTCTTGTAACCTCTAATTAATTTAGTCATATCTCAGAGTAATTCAGCATGATCTCATCTAATCTTTTGATGAACCAATTGATTAGGAATTCCTCTTCTCAGACAGATTATAGCACATTGTGAATAGCATGTCAGTTCATCCAGATACTCAGCTGCAGGTTAGGAAGCCAAATATGTGTTTGATGGACTCATTTCATGCACTTTCTACCACTTGTGATGCTGAGCTTTGATGTCATGGGTTTAATTTTACTTCACATGTCAGAAATACGATCAGAAAAGCAAGCATCTAGGAGCACAGGGTGTAGATATAACTTCATCAATTCTGTTCCGGAGCAGATAGTAAGATTACACCATTCCAAGGGTTCTATGTGAGTCAAGGCCTGAAGCTTAGGGACCACGACTGAAACAAGCCTGCCGTGGCCACATCTTGAAAATTCGTGTGATGCTGGACTCTTCTTGCAATGAAAAGCCACCACTTCAGCTTTCAGTGGCTTTTGTTGCTACTTTTAGGACTATAAAACTGTTCCCATTGCCATTTCAGATAAAGGTAAAGTTTAGAAGAATCCATGATATCCATCATACGAAAAACATAATGGTTCAGCTTACTTCAGCTAAAGCTTCTTCCTGGTATTCCTTAGAGTGGGAGACTTCAATAGAATGATAAAAGATCAAAAGGTACATGATATGATTGTAAAATTTTGTCAGAATGTGGGCGTAATTATGTGTTTCCAATTGTTAGTCAATTACTGGACATATGTCATAACCCTGACCTTATGATAGGTCTTTTGTGAATCAGACTTTTAAGACTCCTGTGCTTAAAGAACTTGTGGTATAACTGAGAAGAAAAATAAAAATTACATATTATAAACCAAAACAATCTCAAGTAGTTCAACCATTTGCACCCAACAGAGCAAGAAATGCTACTGGGCAACTTGATTAGATATAGAGTCACCAAGAAACTATATCTTCTGTTAAATCTACAAATGTGCTTCCAGAGGTTTAACTGATCCGGGAATTTCGACCTGAATGGAAGGATACCATACAATGGACTGGATGGAAAGGAGGGAATAAGATGGGTACCAGGTATCTTGAACGGAATAAATGGGGGGAAGTGGGTTGAACACCACCATCTTCTTTCTCTCCTTAACTAGAGATACCATGAACCTGTTCATGTTCTTACTGACACAAAGGAAGCTGCTTTTGCTACCACGTCTTTCCCGCTACAATGGAGTATGCACTTAAATTGTGCATAGTCTTCCTTATGTTGCTTTAATAAGTTATCAACAAAAATAGAACTAATAATGCAGGAAAATTTATTGAATGGACTAGTATCAGAGAAAGTTGGCTTTATTTTCACTGAATTCCATGAAAAAGTTATTAGTAAACTTATTTGCTCTTGTGAAGGTAGTAGTGAGGAAACAGTTGATGAACACTGTCTTAGCATATATATATATATATATATATATATATATATA
>NW_026596125.1:10991616-10998736 GCF_907164565.1 Psammomys obesus | reverse complement strand
ATATATATATATATATATATATATATATATATAATTTACATGTATATTCACTTGAGCATTTTAAAATGTCAAAAACTTTAAAAAAATCAGGTGATTTTATAACAAAACCCAAATTTCTGCTTTATTTATAAACAAACCTGAGAAGAGGATGTGGCAATTCTGAAATAATATTTGTCATGTCAATAAACCAGTATGTGCAGCTGCCTCACCTTCTACATAGGTCAGTCATGTGTTCTGTCATCTAAGAGATATTCTCAATGGTCTATGTTCATTCTGTCCTTGTTCAGTATTTTACATAGTGGGATTTCATATATATATATATATATATATATATATATATATATATATATATATATACATATATATGAACATAAATATATGGGCTTATCTATTATATATGATTATATATATGGAAAGTGAATGAGCCAGAGATGATAGTTTAGGAATCACATCAAATAGGAAGTGAGAATTAAGCAATGTCACAGTAAGTCATGATTGATTGAGGACATAAGAGAAAAGAATAAAGCAGGGGGGAAAAGGATTTTACTTGTGATACTAAGTTTTGGTGCACAATATGCCAACTGTGCAAAGTGAAACTTTTAAATATTGATGATGAAATGTAACTCATCTTTACAGTCTTATGTTTTGAGAGGTATTTTTATGATAGGGAACAGGAGAGGACACACAGTCAAAAGAATAGTGAGAGTGAATCCATTTAATTTAAAACATCTGTTACTCAAAGATATCATAAACAAGCTAAAGAGACAAACAACAGACTTGGAGAAGTTATGCGCAGTGCATAAAACTGACAAAAGATAAGTGTCTAGAATTTATAGAGAATTTCTACAAATCTAAACGAAGAAGACAAACAGTACGGTGAGAAAAAAGGACAAATGTATAGAAGTAGCATTCACAAAACTTAGGCCAGAGATAAAAGAGCATATAACAATCAGATGGCGTAGGAGGGAAAGTACACTAAAGCAGAATTAAAATAAAATTTTATATCCATTATACTTAAATGAATAAAAAATTAAATGGCTTATGAATGGCAATGTTGTGGACAGGTTTATACTTTTTATACAGTAGATGAGTGGAAACAGTTTCTTTTGAAGATTACTGGTGGCCTAGAAGTGATGGCTACATGGCTACTCTGGCGCATTCAAAAGGCATAGGCTCCTGCTGGAATACAGACATGCCCTTGGCATGCACCTTTAAACCCTCTGGATGAAATACAGAAATGCTTTTAGCACCTACCTTTAATTCCAAACAATGACATCTAACTGAAGGACAGACAAAGTATCAAATCAGAGAAAAATTTGACAGAAAGAGTCAGAGATAGAACATTCCTAACTATCTAGAGAACAGACAAGAAAGAGATGCTACTTAAGAGCAATTCAGGGAAAGAATAGAGTGGAGTTCAGTGCAGTTCAGTTGAGAACAGTTGAGTTTTGTTGAGTTTTCATGAGTTTGTGTAGTCAGAGCAGTCAAAGCAGTTCAGTTTATGGAGTTCAGGGGAAGTTTTTCCAAGCAGAGCAATTCAGCCAGAATCCAAGAGAAGACAGATTGAATCATTCAGGTTGGAGATGAGTTTGAGAACAGCTGGTTAAAACAACCAGCCAGAGTTCAGAAAGAGCTAGTTTATTCATCAGCAGTATGTCTTGGAAAACATTCTAGGTCTAGATTAGCAGATGAAAGCTGGAAGCTGAACCCTTTAGCATTAAATCTTGCAAAACATTAGGTTGTTTGGAGGCTAGAAGCTTCCAGGCCAAAGGATAGTTCCAGGCCTAAGATAGAAATGTTCTAGGCTCAACCCAAGCTACGTATTCATAAAGTTTGGGCATAGCTCTATTCTTATTGCCCTTTCTAAGGAAATAAAAGCAGCATTTGCAAGCAATTGTATTAGTTAAATAACTTTTATTCTAGCAAAACAACATTTACTTGGATAAATATCTAAATAAGCTTGGCAAATAAATCCCACAAGATAAATTATCAGGACATGGTGAGTTTTTATTGGATGTTCATACAGTAAATAAACCAGAGGAAAAAAATAAGGAAACAAACAAACCAGCCAATCAGTGAATTCAAAGAAAGAAAATTATGCAAAATGGGATATTATTAACTACATTAAAACAACACTAAACTTTGGTGAAATGTTAAAGAAAAGATGCCTTAAGACAGTTAGATGTGTACAAGACAAACACAGAGCAATGCAAGGACACCATTGCTTAATCTCCAACCACACAAGTGGCTATCGCTCTCATGTCTGGGAAAGCAGAGGACTAATTATGATGTCAACAAAGTTGCAGACTGTAATACTATCACAGGGAAGAGCAATAAGTAATTGAAAGCAACAATTCACTCTATGTGGAAAATGTGGTATTTGCTTAAAGCTCTGTGATTAGAGTGGCTTCCAAACAGTAGCTACATTATATTTGGATTTATTTAGCTGCACTGAACCACACACAGAGACACTGAGTAAACGTCAAAGTCTCTGCTAACTGATGATAATACTATACATCATTTCTTGAAGTCCGTATATTCCCTACCATAGAACAATAAATGGAATTAAGAATCAAGAAAGCACTTGGACCTTCTTCCTTTAATTGTTTTAATATAGGCTCCTTGTTACATTATTGTGTTTGATGAACAGTGGAGTTCGCATAAGCCTTTTGTTCTCAGCCACCATAAAGCATCACATTAGATCATGCCCCGGTACAAAAGCAAGATAACATCCCATTGGTGAAAAAAAGACAAACTGTACATTGAGTACCGGACTGTACATTTCAGTTTTATCCATGCTTTTGTTCATACAGATAAAACACTTTTCTTTCTGTTTTGTTTTTTTTTGTGTTTTCAAGACAGGGTTTCTCTGAGTAGCTTGGTAGACCAAGCTGGCCTCGAACTCAGAGAGATTCACCTGCCTCTGTCTCACTGATTGCCAGGATTACAAGTATGTGCCACTGTGCCTGGCTATTGACACTTCTTTCGATAAATTATTATTGCTATCAACTTTTTTCCAAGAAGTTCATTAGTAAAAATTCTGTACCTAAAATGCGAGTTCTCAGTATTCCTAGAAAGATATTCCTGTTAAAACTAAATTTACTTTGGTATGTTTTATTATAACCAAGTTAAATAATATACAGTAAAACCACACCTTTTCCTGATTTAAAAACAAAATATAGGTGGAGGAAAGAAAATTTAACCAGAAAATTTGACCTGCTTGCCCTGACCTCTGTTCATCAAATTTCCCAGTGACCATTAGCTCTTTTCTTTATTTAATGCAAATAAGGATTAAACTGAATTTTCAAATAATAGTGAATCAGTCAAATTTACTGTCAAATAAAAAGTCATTTAAAGATAATAGTATCTACATGAAGTAATTTATTATGTAATTATTTCATTGTTTAGCCTTAAAGGCTAAACAGGTGAAAGTGTCAGTGATTTCAAAAAAATGTGGATTACTTTATATGCAAATATGTCTCCACATATTATTGGAACACTGCAATGTGTACACTGATATAGAATATTAACTAGGAAAACATTGTTATACAAGCGGTGAGAATATAAACAAGTTAATACACATGTGTTTCTCTGCCTATAGCATTCCACAGATTGTTCAGATTAATTTTATATTAATAAATAAAAACTATAAAAATTTTAATTATGTGTGCAACATTGCTTCTTCAAGTTCACGGCCTTTCAAAAAGAATGTCAGCTGAGACACAAGGCTAGGTTTGCTCTTTTCTAATGGGATGTTGTAATCTCCTCTCATAAGGACCTTGCCAACCAGAGTTCTTTGTAGGGATACAGAGAGTTACCTGAGTTTCTTATGACTTCAAAATACTCAGCCAAGATCCCTGCCCTCCATATCCAGTTCTCTTCTAAGCTTATGTTTGCTACCTTTATCCTTTGGGAAGCTGTAGGTACAGAACCCTGATAAACAACTGGGGTGCTTTATCTACTGGACATTAGTTTTCCAGCTAAGATCTCTGGGCTTGCTATCCACAGCAACCACAATTTTTTTTTTTTTCTGTACTCCTCTGACATTGTCTGAACTCGTTGGCCTCTTGCTGGGCTACCCCAGTCCTCCATACATTTAGAGCTTCTTTTTTAAGAACTCAGCTTTAGTTGGTTCCAATGATGTGAATGGCTAACAATTCTCAACCTACAGCGAATTTTCAACAGTTTATTTTCATGAAGAAAAGGTGCACTCAGCTATTGAACTTCCATTAAAGACTTGATTGTAAGGTGCTAATAGATTTGAGAACGGGGCAGCTTTCTGTTACGTTAATTAAAGCGTGACGATTAAGACACTGCTGTGTTTGTGCTACCTCAGGCTCTAAGCGCTGCTTCCTTCACTTCTCAAAATCAGTGTAGTTCCCTGGGCCTTCAGCAGCCAAAGGCTGGCATGTAGAGAAATCTCAATATTCCTGTCTCCCTGGCAGGTTTTTCTGACAGCAGCCCTTCCATCATTTATATCCACCCTTCTAAAAGATGACTTGATCAGTACCCCTTTTATTGCCAGCTATTATTCAGGAGATTTTTTTTCTTTACATTTCACTAGTTTTGTAGAAGAAAAATGCCATTTTGGTCATAGAAACATCATTCTCATCCCACACCATATTTCCATGGGTCCATTAACAATTGGTAATGATACGCTGGAGAAACCTCCTTAAAAGAATTGGTGGTTTGCTACTCACATACTTTTCCTTTAGATGAGAGTGTTTACTTGCGTTGAATACCCTAAGACAGTAGAACTAGTCTAAACAGCTTTGCATTTACCTTATTGCATGTTACATGTATGGGACTTCCTAGTCTTTTATATTATTACTGCTGAGACATCATCTCTTTGTCATGTAGTTCAACATGTTCAGTCATGTAGTATCTTGAATTCTGCTGAGCAGGTATCTTCTCCATCTTATACTGCAGGAGGATGGCATATTTAGAGTGCCCATATGACTTTCTAGCCTTTGTCTTTCCTCCCATCCCTAATGATTACTAGGGCTTATGCTGTCTTCCCGGGTTACTGCAATAAAGTACCACTATCTGGATGGATAAAGGAGCAGAAATCCATTAAACAGTTCTAGAGGCAATAGCTTTTAATGCTTTTGGCACTTGGGGTTCTTTGAGAGGGCTAAGAAGAAAAAAATAAGTCTGTTTTAAGCTTTTCTCCTTACATACTTTTTATATTCACTTGGCATCCTTCTTCTGTGTCATTTAAATTGATGCAAAATTGTGCATACTTATGTGTAAAAATGCAAAAATTTTACACATAGACATGATCTATAGTAATCCTACTAGAAAATATACTTTTCAATCTCCTTATATATTGAGGATCTTTGTATTTCTGATTTTCTTTTTTTAAATAAAATATAGAATGAAGTTTTATAAAGCATAGTTACCTTTTGCTGTAGATCACTAGATGGTACTCATTTAAATGTTTTCTGAAGTCTTGTAGTCAATCTTCATCTGATCTACTCCCTCAACCATTATTCACCTCTATTAACCATTTTGTTCTCTACTCTAATGGAATCGATATTTTGCCTTTCATATGAATGAGAACAGATGCCATTTCTATATCTTTATCTAGCTTAAATTTTTTTTCCTTTTAGATGCTGGTCATGGTGCTTTAGCCGATTTATAGCTATTGAATGGCCTCATTTAAACTTGAGCACCTAAGGAACTTGATCCACAAGATTAAGTCCAGGCTCAGTACTTTAAACTTGCTCCTAAACTCATAACTGAAGAGGTCTGAGCTCCTGGAAAAAAAACTAAAATTACCCTTTAGCTAAATGGACATTGTCTCCAACCATCCGCTATATTTCTATTTTTATACTCACATACAAAGTTTACCTCAAGACGTAAGCAAGTTTAAACCTTTCATTCACTTTGCAATGAGTACAGGTAAATTCAAAGACGCTGAGAATAAAGCATAGTTGAGGGTTGAGATCTAGGCAAGGCAATTATATCACTCCTTAAGAGCTCTTGGAAGATTGTAGAAGGAGTAGTAAGAATTTAAGAGCCATAACATAAAGAAGGAACATATAAAAGCATGGCGTAGCCATGGCAACTACCAGTTCATCACAGCAGTGTATATATTGCATAGAGGTGAGGTCCTAGTAAAAATCACCTATGGGCGGGACAGAGATGCACTTGGACTTACCACGTACTGATGATATGTTGGCAAACAATATGTCCTGGGAGAGAGGGAGGCATATTCAGCTGTGTACCCACTTGTGAGCCAACCAGGTTCTAATTTGTTTTTCCAAACTCAAGATTGCATAGATAGTCTCAACCTGGTCTCTGATCACAGCCAGCAAAAATTCTAGCTGCTATGAACTCATTGGCAATAGTAGCTAATTCTTGTGAGATCATGATGGATTATGCTAAGTGCTACCTCAAGTAGATAATGCAAACTTGCAGTACAGAGCATCCTAGTAGACTGCAACCATAGACTCATTTTATCATTTGGTCAGCTCACTCCTTAGTGTCACACTGCAAAGATGTATTAAGTTGTTAGCGGTAAAGTGCTTTTGTCGGCAAAGTGGGGTCTATCTACAGCGTAACAAAGTCACTTCCAAAGGGGAAAATCACGGTAATAAATTAAACCATTACATACTGTATTACTAATAAAAATTAAATAAATTAAAAAATAAGTGGTGCCGTGACAAACATGAGAATGTTACAGAATAAAAACATTATTTCAAAAATCAATTAAACATTAAAATGTACAAAATGGTAAATGCAATTTTAAACTACATAAAAGCTAAAATACAATATTTTTAGATGTTCTTTTGAGATAAAATAAAGCTTATAGTGAATGTGTAGAAAGAATATAAATGGAATGTATATACCACACCCCTCTCTCCAAATGCTCAGAAAACACTGTGGAAGAGAGGGCAGAAAGAGTATAAGAGTCAGAGGAAATGACTAAAAGGAAAGAGTGACTTGTGGACACAGCAGGACAGATAACAGAAGAACTCACAGTGGTTGCAACAGCATGCACAAAGCCTGTGCAAGCCCAAGCTGGCAAAATCTCTGGCATGGAGAAGGGAATTGGGCACAAAGCCCAACCCTAGCTGAGAAGCTCCGCCCCAGCCGTGAAGCCCCACCCCCAGCG
>NW_026596125.1:10958103-10991606 GCF_907164565.1 Psammomys obesus | reverse complement strand
CTCCGCCCCAGCCGTGAAGCCCCACCCCCAGCGGAGAAGCTCCGCCCCAGCCGTGAAGCCCCACCCCCAGCTGAGCAGCAATTGGCATGTCTTCTCTGTTGTGAGTCTTCGTAAAGTACAGTCCCTGGTAAGTCCACTGCACTGCAGGAGAGGACCACATATCCAGCCATGTTTGACAGAGTACATTGGCTTTGAGAGGACTGGTGAAAGGATACACAGTTGGATAGTAGCTGAACAGGAGTGGATCTGGGAGAATTGGGGGGAGGGAGGGTGACTATGATCAAAACACAAAATTCTCTAAAATCTAAAAAGGGAACACATGTGCCCTTCATTCAGAATCCCACCTGTTTATTGGCTGACATTTGCCAGTTTCCTCTTTTCCTTCTTTCTTTTCTCTCTTCCAAACCTCCTTCCCCTCTCATCCTCTCCCTCCCTTTATCCTTTGCGCTTATGTTCAAACAGTTTCCAGTGATTATACTGCTTTTCATTCTGTAGCTTTCCTCTGTTTCAGGCAGATAAGGTTTGTCTGGGCTGTCTGATAATGCTGCCCACTGCTGCAGAGATCCCTGGGCATGATCTGCAGTCCCCTCTGTCTCATAGCCCCACGAGGTGCCAGCCCTCAGAGGAAGGAGAACCCAAAATAGAGGGAGAGTAGTAAAGATGTTTGGTTTTAAGAAGATATGGTCATTGAAACAAGGGGTTAATTTCTGCAAGACTCATCTTGTGAGTAAACGTCATAGGCAATGTGAGAAACACAGGAAAACTCTCGAGTTAGGTCTTCTGGTCATAGAGAAGACTGAGGGTTAGAAGTAAGAAATTTTGCTTCTTCTGAGCTGCCACAGAAAAGACCGTCTCCAAAGTTCAGAACACCCATTGTTCTTGTATAAAACACCTCTGATACTTCCTGGAATGGGTCAAATTACTCACACCTTTCTCATTTGTTCTGCTTTTGAGTTTTAGCTCATTAAACTAATATATTCCATGGTCTTCCCTAGTTTGCTGGAGCTCATGTCCACCCCACTCTGTACCTGGTCCTAAATATCAATGAGAGAGTCTGTGATAATCATCTGTGTACTTAGGACATACCGTAGGGACGTTCCTAAGAAATAATTAATAAAAATAATTTAAAATCCTAGCAAGACTTTCAATTTCCCTTCTACAAAATATTTTTTTTTATGTTTAATATTAAATAGCATACAGTTCTTATGATTTCTAAGTAAGAAGATATTTTTGCACTGGTAACCTTTGGAGCACTTAAAATGAGATTTTAATTTTTAAGCAATTTTTTAGTGCAGGAGTGTACATGTTAATGTGCAAAGAAAATAAATATCTAAAATATTCTTGCTCTTTTGAAACCATCAACAAGTGAAGGGCTCTTTCCATGCCAGCAGCAAACACCCCAGGAAGACCCGAGAAACAGTGACTCCCCCATAAAATGCCAGCTTCAGAGTTAGTCCTTCAGATGTGATGAATGCTGTGGTGAAATGGCATAGGACCACAGTCTTGGACCATACACAGTTCCGTGCCTACTTCTGAAAAATAACTCCTCCCTTATTTTAGTCTGCGTTTAAGCCACTTTAGGCCATCATAGAGCATTTAAGACCTTCATTAACACTATCCAAATATTACAAAATGTATGCTGACACTTATTTTATTTATAAGTGACTATAAACACTCCCCATGTCTGTGTATGAGAAACACCTGGGACAGAAGACTAGGTTAGCTGTATGTCGTTAATAAAGGAGACTCCAGGTTCCCATTGCTGTGGCTTGAATGCAAATCTCTCACTTCACAGAACTTTCACATACGGTACTCCTGGCCGTCTTAGAATATGGGAGGTCTCCTCTATAGTCCATGAATGCAGAAACAGGTTCCAGAGCTAGTCTGTCTCCGCCGTGTGGCCCCTTACAGCCTGCTGGATGAGGTCCACACTGACTAAGAACACTTCTCCTTTGTCTGTATCATTTAAGCATAAGCTTCCTGCTGATGAAGCAGAATTTCGACTAGCTGGAATGTTCATAATTAGCATAAATGAAATTAATGTGCCTCCCCTAGAATCATACCTTGGGAAGAGTCTCTGTGATCGAGGATGGTGTATAAGTGCTTATTGTGAATATGTCAAAGTATCCTCTCCAAATTTTGTCATTGTATTATAACAGACCTTTAATTCCTATTTCTGATATGCCTGTGCCTTATTCCTTAAATACCATATGAATATGTTACTCAATGTAATAATGCTAAACTTAACACAAATAACTAAAATTAAAGTGTGCATTGCTAGGACTTCATTTCTATAGATATTGCCTCTATAGCCTTACTTCTTTTGTTTTAGTCTTATTCCTGTCTTGATAGCAAAATACCTGACTCTAGGTGTTTTATAATGAAAGAAGTTTACTACAGCTTAAAATCTTGCATCTGAAAGTCCCAGGTCAGGTTAGCCCCATGTTTTTAGTCCCTGGTAAGATCCTTGTCATGAATGACAGCATATCAAAGGAAGCAAATCTAGAAAACTTCACACAGGCAAGGGTAGCCAAAGGGTTCAGAGGTCAGCTATGCTCATTTTTAATGATGGCCTGTTCTTAGGAGAAACTGAGATCTTGTGATGAACAACTCTATTTATTGCCCTAACTTCCTAGGAGAAGGCTTCAACTGATGGACTCACTTTTCTTGAGGCCCCAACTCTGAATGATTCCATCACTCTTTAACATTGCTAGTTGAAGGTGCATTTCTTTCATGTGGACTTCTGAAGGACGCACTCATGCCTACCCATTGCACCTCACATCTCTACACAGGTATATGAAACTTCAACAGCTTTCTAGTTGAGTTAGAAATGACAGCTCTTTAAAATCTGTTACTTCAATATGTGTTTGTTTGTATCCTATTGAACTAACATCAACAGTAACCTGACCGTTTTTCACCAGAGACATCATTCTA
Organism: Psammomys obesus; assembly: GCF_907164565.1. Classification (NCBI taxonomy): domain Eukaryota; kingdom Metazoa; phylum Chordata; class Mammalia; order Rodentia; family Muridae; genus Psammomys; species Psammomys obesus. The sequence goes on along the minus strand of NW_026596125.1, from coordinate 10,988,672 downwards.
AAGTTAAATTAATTTTTGAAGTGTCAGGTAATGAACTCATCTATTGTGAATTTGATTTCAATTAACACTCCTGGGCTTGTTTGTTTATTTGGAATTTTTTTTGTCTCCTGCCTGCGCCTTTGAAAGTGTGTAAATTCCATTGTTTTTACTAATTCATTATATTGGTTGCAGAACAAAATAGTAATTTTGAAAATTATAGCTATCTAACATCCACATTTGAAAAAGATGAGGCATTCTAAAGAATATTGCTACCTAGATGATAATTAAAAACTGCAGAGAGAGTGCACCATAGTGAGGCATGTAATGGCCTCTTTTAATAAATGTTGGCAATGAGATAAACAAAATCTTTAAAGGACACATCTAACCTTGAGATCCCATTGACTTTTAACTAGTGAAATAATGTAAAGCAGAGGTTATGAATAGCAGAAAGAAATATGCAATCTATCTATCATGATTCAGTATGAAAGATATGTAGAAAAACCAAAATTTGTTGTTATATACTATTTTATAGTTAACTACCTTGATTTAAATACGGTTCTTTGATTCTCATTTGATAGCTGAGACAGTCAGACAAGAGTTCTTAAGTAATTTATATGACGCTCTTCTGAGAGAATTGTTCTCACCAGAGTCACCTGGAAGGTACATGTGAATCCAGGAGAACATGAGGAGTTGAGAAAAATAAAAGACACTCAGCAACCTAGAGTGGAGGAGGAAGGGTACTGGTTTGAACTGAAGTTCATGAAGTACTAAGGGTACATTCAGGAGATCTGGGTAATAATCAACCATCTGCTGCTCTCCCCCATTGTCTAAAGACTAATCTGTCCTCTGGGTGAATAGTGTTTTGCAAGGAATGAGTAACACAGAAGATGAAAGAGATCCTTAAAACTCGTGCATAAGACCAGAGAGCTGAGCCTGAGAGAATGTAGGTGAGTCTGATGTGGTTTCCTTATTAGTGTCAGAAAATGGTGATAATGAAGGAACTGGGCATGTGAGACAAATGGGCAAGCTTTCAGGTTTGTTTTAACCTTTTGGAAGGAATTGCCATTTTTCATGACTGGAGAGAGACACAAACTACTGGGCAATGATTTTTTTTTCTACACTAGGAATGGTTGTATTATGATTTAAAAGAAAGTATTTTAAACTTACAGAAGTGGCGTTTTAAGTAGATTTCTATACTGGGGATGAAAGTTTCAGAAAAGAATGCAAGAAACATTCTCAAAATGTTTCTTAGGACTGTTACATTGGAGTGTCTGCCTGGCTTCTGAGTCATCACCTGGCAGTTTTTAAGTTTTTCAACCTCTTACAATCACCTGGGTGATGTACAGTGAGGAACTGCTCATTGGGTGTTTTGTTTTAACTTTAATTAGATCTGACACTTTCTTAAATAAACTTTAGGAGTCAGTGCCATTAGGTTTCTGGGATTTTCTTTTTCTTTTGTGTGTGTGTGGTTTGTTTTGTTTTGTTTGTTTTGTGAAATGGGGATAATAATATCTGTCTTGGCAAGTAGATAACATAAATATAAACTATGGAATCTAGTTTAAATGAAGCTTTCAGAAGTCTTAGTAGTATTCAGTAAATACCCGTTTCCCAGAAAAATATTACTGTAGTCAAGATAATTTCTAGGAAGTTATTTAAAATACAGATCCGTGGACTTTTCTGACAATCTTATGATTTGGATACAAATATCAATCTACAAGACACTGTGTATATGGGGTTGGTTGCCTATTGGATTATAGGTAGATAATTAATTAGGAATCAGGGTTCCTGGGCATAGTAATATGATGATTCCCCTGCAGGCTTTACAGCAGGCAGAGGAAAAAAGTAGAGTGAGTAAGACTGAAACTTGGCTCAGGCCTGTTTTATTATAATGGGCACTCCACCAAGACTTCTAGAGTCTGGCTCAGATCATTTTACTTTTGCCATATTTAAGCGCAGCACAATTTTGGAAAAAAAAGCTTTGAGATGGCAACTCAGTCACAAGTGCAAAACAATTTAAGACATGTTTACATTTAGATTCTTTATAAAGTATATCTGGCTCTTTTTACAAGAATGTGTACCCCTGACACACAGTGCCCAAATTTAGGGTCTGGGGAGATTGATTGAGGTAAACATAATGCCTGTGGGTGTCGGGATTGGCCTGGCCCCAAGGTGACATAGAAGTCACTTAGGCTGTTGTGAAGCAAAATAACATCATTCATAAGAATGGGTTCTATGGTGTAAGATTTAGGGGGAAAGAGTCTGAGGCAAGTAAATTCCAGGAGATATGGGCAGAGCCTGTCTCAGCAGATAGCAAAGGAGCTCCAGGATTTAAACTCTCTAATTCCTGGTATTTCAGTAAGAGCAGCTACACACCTCATTACACTGAAGAGGTAAGCTGTGTGCTTAACTTGGCTTCTCTGGTGCTTCTCAGTGTCCACAGTCCGTTTTGCCCTATACATGGCAATAAGTCAAGCCTGTTCACATTATCTACCAACAGAGAAACACTGGTACTGTGGGATTAATCATCTGTGAAATAAAAGGAATCTGATCTCTAGACGTCAGGAGTTTAGTCTTTATGTTTTAGGTGAATTAGCAAAAGCTTACAAAACTTAGAAAAGTAAAAGTATATTAAAGAAATATTGAATATTGCTTATAGCAGTTGAAGTTATTTTCAAAATAGGTTTTATGAGTAGGAATTTCCAGGAGGATATTTACCAGATATTCATGAGGGCATTCACCCATTACCATCAATGTCCTAGACTGTTACACTGCACTAAAAGGATCGTTTTTTTTTTTTTGGTTCTTGGTACACAGCTGCCAGTCTGGACATTATTCATAATTTAATTGTTCAAGTTTGGTTCTATATTATGATTTGTTTTTTGATGTATTTATTTTTCCATACTTTAGAAAAGTTTATATTTAGAAAAAAAAATTTAAATTTTCCAAAATACAAGTAGTAAAAAGTAGTGAATTATGGTAGGGTTGTGCTCTGCGGCACTGTTCTTTGATAGGCTAGGAAAGTGTTCAGGGGCTCCGCGGGCCTCAAAATAGATTGATATCTGGTCTGTATCTCTTCAGAAAACTAAGTGCCTGTTTTTGTGAAACACAAGATTGTGGTTTGTATTTCGATCATTACTTAAAGTAAAGAAAACATCACCAGGCGATGCAAACATCAATACCCATGAAATATCGTTCCTCAAAAAAAGTTGGTTAAATTTACATATAGATTAAACTTAAAATTTATGGAATGTGATTTTCTTTCTTTCTGATGGCTTAATGCCACCATGTTTTATGAGTGAGGTTCCCACACATATTTTCCCACATTTTACCATGCAGCTGAATCTGTGGGAGATACTATATTTGGCAGACACCATGGTGTTAAATTGAAAATTGAATTTCACACAGCAGAAAATGATGCACTAAAGTGTGACTCAGGTGTGCGAACCAGAAGAGGACAAAGACAATGCATGTGGGCTATGTTACATGTCAAATTTACATCAGCACCAACCCTGGGAGTTGTATGCAGGGAGTAAACTGGTATCTGTCACACAGACACACACACACACACACACACCCGAGTTGACCTACTTGTGGGTTAAAGAGAAACCATAGCTTCCTCTTTTCACCTTACTTCTCTTCTCCATATTTTCTATGCAATGCCTTTGCCATTGAAAGTTTGGTAACAAAAATTCATTTCTCATTAACTGTGGGCTTCTATTCTATGACTGTGTAGTTTAATGTGGTTAGTTTAATAACTGAGAGCACTTTAACAAGTAAATTTATATAGAAGTCTTCTTACACATTCTCCTCACCCTTATGGCACTGGCCTATTTGCTGACCTCTGCAAAAGCTAATCTCCTCTGTCAAAGGATGTTTACAGTAGACTGTAAAATGGACATTTTCAAAGGTTAGCATGACTAATGGAGATCATATGATCTCTTTCTGCACATGTGTCTTTTTATTTATTGTGATCATTTGGTGACAGGAAGAAGCAGGTAGAGATGACTTTAATATGACTAAAAAGTTTCAGTAGCAAAACTGGTCAAATTGTAAAATTCCCAAATCATGAATGAAAGAGGATGAGAATGAGTGTAAGTGGGCAGAGAAAGGCATACCTATTGACACACTGTGAACAGTATATTCACAGATCCACTAGAATTTTGATTATTACTTCTCACAATAGAAAATACAGAGAATCCATTTAACCAGATTCATTTTTACAACTGATTTATTTTCCCTGGAGAAAATATCAGTAGGGTGCATGAAAATATAGAAGCACAAACAGACAGACACACACCCCAATAGGAATTAAAGAAGAGGTAGTGAGTTTAAGACGGAATGATGGCCTGCAAGGGAAGTTGGGAGTGGGGAAAGGGAGTGGGAAATGGACGTGAATAGGATGCTTATGTATGGCATTCTTAAGAATTAAAACCAATCAATGAATAGAAACAAATATGTAGAAATATAAAAGCACGGTAGAAAGTGCGCTCATTGGCTCAATGGGTAACAGAGTCTGACAATTTGATTTCCATCTTTTTAATCTTCTTGGTGGGAGGAAAGAGCCAAAACATGTTTTTCTCAGACATCCTCCACATATAAGCTGTGATATAAACATGGGCATACAAAGAAACATGTTCTCTCTCTCTCTCTCTCTCTTCCTCCTTCCCTCTCTCCCTCCTTTCTTCCCTCCTGGAATTAGACTCTCAACCCTGCTCTCTGAATGGGAATCCTCGAGGTACACACATCTGTAGTGAGAGGTACAAATAGGATATAAGTATGAAAGCTACTCAGTCATGATTTTCCACTTAGATATATTAACATATCAAAGGATGTAAATCCCTTTCCTATCCTCTCATTACTCTTGTATCCAAAGCTATTTTCTGCTACATCTCAATACAACAGCTTGAACTTTTCCCCTGGAGCTGAGAAAGTGATGAAGCATAGCCCTGACCAGTGCAGAATCAACTGTGTTTTAAACCATGGCAAATTCCTCTTGTAAATAGAAAAGTACAACTTAGGAGCAAATAAATTAGAAAGTCAACACCAACTCAGTAAACTCAGAAAAGTGCCTTTATTCCTGGAGCTTAAGAGCAGCTAAGAGCACTCACAAAGACCTTCACACTCCTTGCAGCCTGACTTGGGTTGATCACCAGCCACACAAAATGAATATAAAATGATAACCTTGAGGAGAAAATTATGTCTTACTAGTTCCAAGCCAAAAGCTCCAGCTCAAACATCACCATTATCTTCAGGTTCACATGCATTTTAAAACTGTCTGATATGACCCTCTTTTAAGTTAGTGTATGGTATAGATACAGTTTATGCTTTTCTTTCTTTCTTTTTTCTTTCTTGCTTTTTCTTTTTTCATTTTCTTTTTTTTTCTTATGAAGAACTGGAGGATAAATGTGCTTTGAAGACATTTTATTTTACCTATGCAGAAGAGCAATTTTAAATTAGAAAAGGAAATATGTTACTCTGCATCATAACTCTCATAAAAGAAAGAGTTGACACATATGTTAATTGGTCCATTCATCAGTGATGCTATTTCAAGTCAACCACCACAGGCCACAGTTGCAGGATGCAGCAGTTAATCTGCTGCCACGCACCATGATACTCGAAAGTGAACTGGAATGCTAGGGAGGAAAGTTAACGTGTTCGGGACTTTCAGCTTCCTAGCTTTTGCTGTGTTGTTTGGGTGGTCACAGTAAACATTGTGAGTGCGACACATGGATTTCAGAGCTGCATGGCGGTGATAACGGGATCATGTGTGCATTGGGAGACTGTTAGAAAACTTGCTATTGTCTCTGAATACCTCTCCAGTCAGCCCTTTGTTCTTCCTTTCGTCGGTTGTTTCCTAGGCTGCCCTCCACTCTGTGACTCCCTTCATAGTTTAAGGTCTTTACTACATCGTTCACTGTATTTCCCTGTAACAAGTTTTTCTGTACTTGTTCTCTGTGGCTATTTTCCTTTTCTAAATCAAAAGGAATGTGCGTTCTGTTAGTAGTTCCAAGTCTACGCATTGACATTTTCCCCTCTATCTTTTCTATTAAATGCTAAGACCTATATAACTATGCTAGTTATATATCCAAAATAATTGAAAACAGGGTCTAATTAAAAGCTTCCACACCAGTAATTGCAGTAACATTTTCATGGGGACTAAAAGAGGAATGTATGGAGCGATGTATTTTATACATACAGTACAAGAGTGCTTGGCCTTAAAAAGATAAGCCATTCTGATATATGCTCAACTGTGGGTAAACTCTGAGAATATTATAAGATAAACTTTGAAAGCAATTCATACCAGATTTGAAAGGTCAGACATCACATGGTTTCACATATATAAAATAAATTCAGAGACAGGAAATTGTGTTACAAATACCAGAGTCTTTGGAGAAGGCAAACGAATGAGTTTAATGAGTACATGGTTTGTGCTTTGGAAGATGAAAACATCCTGTAAATAGATACTACTAGTAGTTCATACTACTGTCACTGCACTTAAAGGTACAGAATTGTGCCCACCAAATGTCCCCAGTGGGCGCATATTTGAAACACAAAACACATTTCACTACAGTGAAAAGGACTCAGAGTAAAGGTTTCTTTGTTCTTTAATTCTGTACCTAGCATTTTTGCACTGCAGTGGTATACAATGAAAGGGCTTAAAATGCAGTTTTGTGAAGACTGAGTCAGCTTTAAATCCAAGGCCATGTCTACAGTGTACCCCTGCTATTAACACTCTGTGCCACTACATATGTGCACTGTGAAGAGTCTGACATGTTTCAGGTGGCATTTGAAACAGCTTCACACAACTCAGACCATAAAGCCATAAGACCGTAACTCAGTACTATTTGTAGTACTTTAGAGATAAAGTTTGCTTGTATTCTACTTATTACTACTTTTAACATTTTTGGGATTTACACCGAGTCTCATTCTGTTGCAGTATCTTCAACACTTGTTAATATTTACTAGACACTCTGTCATTAACACCATGGGTGTGGATGGAAGAAAAACAAACATTTTATGTGAGACTAGCTTACAAGAGGAGATCACGGCTGTGTGGTTGTCTTACATAGATCCCTGAAGAGAATTTTACCACTGATTTCTGTAGTTAGTTCCTCTTGCATTTAATCAAAAACATACTGGGATTTCTATTAGGTTTTTTTTTTAATTTTTAAGTTTTTGTTCCAATTAGCAGATACTAAGAAAATTTATTAAAATACAAAGAAGGATGACCTGCATCTGAGGATATTGTTCCCTTAAAGTTCATTTTTTAGCTTCATTTCCTCCATGCATTCCCCAGTCTCAAGGTATCTGTATAGGAAAATTTGAGCTTTCAGGGTCTTACATTATTCCTGTCTGATGCTGCCTATGTGCTTTTCATAACTATACATGGCCTGTTGTGACTTTATACACAATTCTGTATACAGTAGATGTTAGAAAGTAATTATCCATGACTGTTTTTGATGAAATGTGACATAGAAGTAGAAACAGAAAAACAAAACATGGCCAGGCAGAAAAACAGAAAGAGAAAAAAGAGAGAAGTAACACTGACACACATTCTGAATTGGTCTCCAAGGAGAAGGCATTCAGTCATCACTAAAACACCTCTAATAGAGTTTATAACTCATAGAAATCAAAACATCCAGAAGAGCCTCAGAAGGAGCTGATACCTCCTCTTTTCTTCTCTATTCTAAGAGCAGAGATGAATGATGGTGAAATGGTCCAGACTGCCAGGGTCAGTTCTTGCTATTTATCTAAAACCATCATTTCACCTGTCAGTATCATCTTTATATTTACCTCTGACCTCATTTTACTGAGACGAAAATACAAGAAAAAATTTTCAGCATCACACACTGAACTAGTTTATACTTTGTTAGTTACAGTAATCAGTTTTCTTCTTCCTTTTTATTTTTAACAAAAAATAAATGGAATGGTTATCACCTCACTGTGTTAGGGCCATGCCCCAGTGCTGTTTAATGTGGCTTAAGCATTATGACTGAATAGCTCACTACTGCAGGATTTACAATTTGAATTAGCTTATTTTTGAACCTGCTTCTTTTCAGCCAGTACCTTCACAGAGAGAAGTCATTTCTCTTTGTGCCATTTGCCTTAAAACTGGTTAGTTCTTTATTACTTCTGAGTCACCTTGGAGGAATGACTACATCTTTCTTTGAATCTTATGTAACATTTGAACATTATGTAACAGTAAATATTGATCTCCCCATAGTATTGCTATTATGAGGTGCTTTTTATAAGTAAGTGTTGAAATAGATATTAATCCATAGTGATTTTTTTTAAATTTTGTTTGCTTTTTTAAAAAATTTAGCCTAATTTTCAGACATACTTATTAACTTCTATCAAAACCCTGCCTGGCACAGTTAAAATGGACTTATGGAGCTACAGCGGAAAACAATAATTGTTCACCCCATTCCTTCTTGCCTATAAAACTCTATCCCAAAGCTATTATTTTAATATCTGATTTAATTTGCTAATTTTTAATTTTATATATTTTAGATTTTACTCATAAGTCTCAATGTTTTTAAAATGGTTTCTCATGCCCAAGTTTTACTTTAAAGTGAAAATTGAGTGAAAGAATAAGGAGGCCTTTGTGCATTCTCCTTCTACAACCAAGACCTTACTGCATGGTTTGTCTGTGCTCAGGGCCTCAGCTGCCTGAGACAAAGCTTACCAACAACACCATAAGAGAAGGATTTCAGTGCAATGTCAGGTTTGGCAAGACAGAGCATACAGGGATTTTTGTGATTCAGTGACCATATAGGCTCTGGAAAATTATTTAGAAACCTCTTCCTTACTGAAAATTTGCCAAGATCAGAGAAGATAACTTGGTGACTTTCTAATTTTAAAAGTATTCCTGCTGCAATGAGTATTGCTTTGACAATAACATGTCTTTTCTTGGTAGCCTGTGCCTATGGCTTTAATAGCAATGCGATTGGACTTGGATTCCTGCAACTGTCAAAGTGAATGAAATGAAGCGTGAATCCCATTGCTTTATCCTGCTGCATTTGGGTTTGTTTTCAGAAGTAATTACTTGCAGGAAGTAGCATGTTATTTATTTATTTTTCTGCTGCAGAGAATAAAGGTTCATGATGAATCAATGCTCTGTTCTTAGCTAGAATTCCAAAGAAAGCTGCCCTGAAGATCACTGGAGATATTTGGAAGAAACAAAAATTTCTTACAAGGAAAAGTTAACATGATTTTTTAGCTACTGTAATAAATACCAGGAGAAAGAGGGCTGGGGTGCAAAGTGAGAATCACTGTGGACAAACCCAATATGGTTTCCGTTTACTGAAGACTAATAGTTCAGACAAATACATTTATGATTTAATCCTTTTGTTGGGTTTAATACTTTACTAGTTCTTTCATTAATGAAAGAATCTATCCATTTATTTATCTATGTAAATATTCTCGTTTATGATGCTTATCAACTAGCAGGTTTTGGCTGAAGTAACATCAGGTAACTTCTGATGCTATATCTAAAGAGAATTAAAGATCCTTCCCTCACACTTCAGTACTGTCAAGAATACAGAACAAAGGGAAGCCAGGCAAGTCTTTCAGTGAAGACCAGTGTTGACAAACCGAAACTATGATTTAGCAACCCACAGCACTGTAAGACATCTAGATAGCTCAGAACCTCCTTAATGCAGCCAGCCGAGACCTGTGAAAACTCACAGGGAAATACAGGATCAGCTACATAACTAGGAGCTGACTCTTGCAATGAAGCCATTAATTGTCAGGGTTATTTGTCACACAGCATAAGCTCAATATAGTCTGCTTCCCAAACACACACACACACAAACACACTTATATATGGACACACTCACATGCACATGGACACATACAACACATGCAGACACACACACACAGACACACATGCAGACACACACTCAAATGTACATGAACATAGACACATGCACACATTCACACGCACACACACATACACACATACACATGTATAAAACACACACACACACACACACACACATACACACCACATACCTTTAAGGGGTTATTCTTACAGCACATTTACTTATTTTTTATTCACTTTACATCTTTGTTGTAACCACATCTTCCCTCCCCTCCTAGTGCCAGCCTGCATTCCCCCCCTCACCCCTTGCCTTCTCCTCAGAAAAGGGGAGCTCCCTTTCCCGTTCCCCTAGCTCATCAATTTTCATCAGGACTGAGTATGTCCTCTTCCCTGTGGCCTGGCAAGGCAGTCTTGCATATCTTGGTAAGGTAAAAAGCATGTTAACATTGATTGAGAACTGTAACTCCTTTCTGAGGCTGTTTTCCTCATATGTAAAGTTAATGTGGATGTTGTGAAATTAAGAAATTACGATATGCCGGGCACAGTGGCACACACCTATAATTCCAGCACTCAGGGAAGCAGAGGCAGGTGGATATCCGTGAGTTCCATGCCAGCCTGGTCTACAAAGCAATCCAGGAGAGCCAGGGGTACACAGAGAAACCCTATCTGAAAAACAACAACAACAACAAAGAAATGAAGATTTTATACATTCGTGGGACAGAGTCAGGGCTTGTCTTGCTCCACGATCACTTAACATCTTTTCTGTTTCACAGGTTTCCACTTAATTCTTGCTTTTTATGCATTATTAGCTTTTAGCATTTAGTTACTCAAAACTTTCTCTTAGAATTTTGTTTGGCATAATTATTATTTCTAATCTACCCCGTTTTCAGAAAGCAATCAGAATGTTATTTAAACTCTATCCGTTATTTCAGCCGGTGCTGAGGGCTTGATATTCATTCACTTTGCCTTTTCTTCACTCTTTCATGTGTGAACTGAAAGAGTGTCCAACTCTCCCAAAGACAGAAGTCCTTGCCTCTCAGTCAAATCAATCATAGGCTTCCTTCCTTTGCAGGTCAATTTAAAGGTCATCTGAGATCACCCAGGTACACACACATTCTCACTCACTAACACACACTCACACCATCATCTCACATGTGCTTTAAAACACACACAAAAAGCCACAAAGTTCCATACTTACCCTCATTCGTATCTCACACACACACTTCAAACTTGCATACACAAAAACATGCACACCCGATAATACACAACCGCATACACAGCCACACTGAGTCACACACACACAGACACTCAGCAGACTTACTCTCACACACCTACACATATTGACCTGCTATCACACAATAAAACACGCTCGCTCTTCCACTCACGTTGGCACACCAATTCATTGTACACTCATCACAGATGGTCACCAAGTGACACACTCTCACTCTCACCTTTACCCACAACACCAGCTCACATTCAGACTTAAGGGCCAAAATATCTTACTGTCATCTATACTCACATGCTTTCATAGTCTCAGTCACATTAGTAATCATATAAGAAGGGAGCTGCATGTGTACACCATATGCATGAGTGGACAGAACCATTTTAAGGAGACCCCAAGAAACCTAGACAGCTTGAATCCTGTATGCCATGAGAAGTTGGACTGCAATGAAAAGGGATCATCCTGCGAGGCCATCAACAGCACCTCATCTTTCATGAGGTGTAGTAAATATATTTGCAGTGCATTCTTGTGAAATATGTTGTCTATGCCCAGAAGTAGAACTGCTGAAGTATACAATAAATATGTGTAAAATCTAGATCTCCTTCTTTGGTCATCTCAGAATAGCCTTCAAGAGCTACGGTAGCCAAACCTGCTTCATTCATTCATTCATTCATTCATTCATTCATTCATTTCTTCCTTCCTTCCTTCCTTCTTTCATTCAAATAGTCAGGTCTGCCAGTATGTTTACTTCTTGCCAGTATGAGTGACTTTAAATATCTTTAAGCACAGCAGAGCACAGGAATATACAGGTTTATATCTGATCAAACAGATGAAGAGTGAGCAAGACAAATGAAAGAGGCATAAATATTTAAAAAAATGGAATTTGGAAGGTAGTGTCTCCACATAAAGATATAAATCAATGCCACAGCACTTGTCAAGCATTCCCAAGGCCCTGGCTTCTATTACCAACACTTCAAGAAATCGATTAGCCTATTTTTAATATAATATAAAGGAGTTTAAAAAAATGCTACATGATCTCTAGTAGAGTAAACCATATTACGTCTTATTACATCATGTTTTAATCTATCCTCCTCAGAGAAGCTTTCGGATTTTATTGGGGGTTGGTCTAATGCTTGTATGTTGATGCTAATTACTGGCCCCCAAGACCTGGTTACAGCCTAGACAACACCTATCATTGTTGTGTAAACCTGCCTAAGACGTTATTCCTGATTGGTTAATAAAAAGGCCTATACCTGGGCAGGGCAGAAGGAGGTAGGTGTGGCTAAAGTTCCTGGGCTTTGGGTACAGAAGACTCATGGGGAGGAGACAGACAGACAGAAAGGGAGGAAAGAGGAGGAAGCCACTATGTGTTAGCGTTGAAAAAAAGAAGAAAAAAAAAACACATGTGCAGGGAGGAAGGACTCTGAAAGTGGTGTGGAAAGGAGCTATCCAGATGAAAGACAAGCAAGTAATTTTGGAGTTATGGATGGAAGGTAGCACAGATAAAAATGGTCAAGGCATGTAGATAACCTAGAACCCCTGCACAGATGTAGTCCATGGCAGCTTAGTGTCCAAATGTAATGGGAAAAGGGACTGCCTCTGACACGAACTGATTGGCCTGTTCTTTGATCACCTCCCCCTGAGGGGAGAGCAGCCTTACCAGGCCACAGAAGATGATAATGCAGCCACTCCTGATGTGATCTGATAGACTAAGATCAGAAAAAAATGAAAAGAAGACCTCCCCTATCAGTGGACTTGGGGAGGGGCATGTGTGAAGAAAGGGGAGGGAGGATGGGACCGAGAGGAGAGGAGGGAGGGTCTTATGGGGAGATACAAAGTGAATAAACTGTAAGTAATAAAAATAAATTAAAAATAAATAAATAAATAGATAAATAAATTAATTAAATAAATAAAGAGAGATAAATTTTAAAAAATGGTCAAGGCAGATGGCAATGGATGGTGACTGGGAGGTAGATGGTGAACTTATTGAGATAGCTTAGGTGGAATTATTTGCTCAGCCCAAGGTATTATATAGCAATTATAAAATCTAATAAGTGTCTGTATCTTATTTATTATGATAACAGGTTAAATAATACTGCCATAATAATTATAGAGCTAATAATAAAGATTATTAGCCCAATACCATTTAATTTACCACAACACACCTTCAAATTCACCTGTGTCTCCGGTAGGAGTTATAAAGAGAGAAAATAGAATCCTCCTACCCCCAAAAGTGTTTAACTGTTTCCAGGAGGTTTCTGACCTGTGGGTTCATGAAGCAATAGCCTCGTACCTAATTTATGTTAAAGAGGGCTTTTTACTTGAACAACAACATACTTAAACTTTTAAAATAGTTTGATTACAACCATAATGTAGAATATTTAGGTTAATTTAAAATATAACTTCCATTGCAATTGAGAAGACCTGGCATATATGGTATTGAATTTTTGGTCACCCTTAGGTGACCATACGCTTTCTACCATGCCACAGTCTCTTCCTGTTATATATAAGCTATCAGACTTGATTCTGTAGCTGCAGGAACATGACACTGAAACACTTCATTTACACTACTGGTTGAACTGACTTCATGAAGGAAGCATTGATCAGAAAAAAGGAATTGACAGGGACCCTTTTAAATTATGAAAATATCAAATCAGAAGTACATTGTGGACCTTTTCATGTGTTTTTCAATTTATTGCCTTTGTTTTTGTTTTGTGTTTTTTGCTTTGTTTATTTTTCCAATGTATAGAAATCAAAGATTTTCACCAGATAGAAGCAACAATAGAAAAAAAGAAGATAAAAATATTGCTTAAATGTATTATAAAATACGGTTCATGCTTTAGTGGCTTATCTCTAGCTTTGTTGTTTGCTTAATCTTGTATTTCCCCTGATATCTGCTGTTGAAATAATATAAATGTTCATGGAGTGGGACAATAAAAGATTTCTCCAAAGGCGTATGACAGAGGTAATGAAAATTAACATCAGGCTTTCACCTGCAACCTGAGATTTCCACTTTGAAGAGATGTGTGGCAAGTGTGGAAATGTGCATTATCAGTCTTTGCATCCCCTGTGTTGAGATAAATAAAGTTGTTTTATGATCCAGGGAGTATCAATATGCTTCTCACATTTTATCTCACGTCCTGTCTTCTGTTTCTGCCTCATGGGGGAGAAGGGACTGCTTGTTATATAGTTCTTCATATTTTACAGAGAAAAGAAAATGTTTTTTACATTATTGATAGCTAAACACAATAGCAGCCAGAAACAGTAGAAGCATAACAATATTTACCCAAGAGTCTTGACTATTTAACAAGTTTCTTCATAGAAATACAAAGTAATAGGGTGCTCTCTGATCACTAGCTAATGTACATAATTAATTCATGAGATATTGCTATTATTTCTGTATTATTTTTAACTAGAATCTCACTGTGCATTCCATGCTAACATTTTTCAAATCAAACCCCACATTTGAACCTTCTTGAGAATGTAGGGATTGAGCTTTTTCAGCTAGAGATGCCTGTTTATGAGTGAGGAGAAAAATGGTTAATTCAGGATGACTTTGTGTTTTACTCACACTCAGGACTAAAATCTGCAAAGAAAGGAGAGCAGGATCTTAGAGGATTTTTGATTGACAAAAGCCAGTCACAGAGAGAAAAGCTTGTTTCTAAGCTTGGAATGAAGGTAAGCTTCCTGACCTTGAGAAAACCTACTAAAACTGTTAGTTGCCAGAATAAAAACTTTGGTACCCAAGCTCTCCCTATGGAGATACTTCTCCACCTGCAGCAGACCTACTATGTTTGGATGTGTGGCCCCAGGTCATATACATCTTATATTTAACTTAATCAGAGCATGATTTTCTCCTAATGAATATGACAATGACCTTCAAAAATAATCAAAGTAACTGTAAAGTTCCAGAATATGTTCATGCCTTTTAGGTTCCTGGGTCCTTAAAATTGTTCCTGCTTGATGTTTTTAAAGAAATGATTGTTATTGGATTCAAAATGCTTTCATAGTTCTTGTTTCAGTTCATTCATTTATATATTTGTTTGGCTTGTTGTTGTTGCATGTTTTCAGAACAACAGCAACAAAAACCTTAATTTTTCCAAAGACTACATTTTTTTATCTGCCAGGGATTGTAATTAAGGTCTGTCTTCCTGAAATTAGGGAATTTCTTCTCTGAACATTATCAATGATAACAGTCCCTCAGTCAACACTAACGTTAAGTAGATTCTTGATTTGAAGAAAAATATTGACCTAAGTTATTTTTATTTAAAAATATTTACTTCCTGCTGAAAAACCAGTATATCTGATTCACTCTATAGTTTATAAAGCTTGAAAGTTGAGAGATTGATTTCTCTTTTCCCGGTTATCTACAGAAGATAAGTGACATACACAAGACAAGTCAATCCAAGTTTTGGTTCCGCCCTCCCAAATCACCAGAGTAGAGCTGACTCTCATGCTAAATTAGTTAGGCTTCATTCAGGGATTACATCAGCATACCTAACAATACTGGGTTCATTTTCATCTCAAAGATCATTTTACTCCTGGAACTAAAGTCATTGACCCCAGTTCACTAGCCAGTGTCTGCTCTTCATTGATAACAATTTCAAGCTCTCACTCCTCCCTCTAAGTAAAAGCAGCTGTTAGTGTAGCTATTTCAGAATGTGTTTATCCTTTAACAACATGCTTGAAAGACAGACTAATAGTTTAGGTCTGCTGAAAATACAAACCGGTTTCTACTTTCTCTGTACTTGAATGAACTCTGCTCATGACTTCTCCTGTTTATGGTCACTGTATGTTTGTTTACTACATTAGATGTGTATTAATGTGCTTACTGAGCTGCACAGAAATAAATGTGGTATCACTTCTTTCATTTGAGTCATATAGACATGCAATTACTAATCTAAATTGTTTATTTGGAGGAATGATCACAAAATATGGGGTAGGCTGAGACTTTCACATGACCTTTGGTAGTGTTTGGAGAAGTCTTTACATACATCCATAAAAGCTGACCCATTCATTTAGTACTTCCTTGATTTATTGATTAAACTCTTAAAATCTCAAGCAATTCCTCAGCTATGTAGAAAAAGCTTAATTAAAATGCTGCAATCAAAATAAGACTGGAGAGGATAATTAACTGACTGCCAACCTTCAGTGAGTCACTTGATCACAATAAGCCTCATTGTTTTATGCACAAATAAAATATATTTCCTATCCTACTTCTAGATTATTGTAATGTTTACATGAGATAATACTTATAAAATTTTCTAATGGGTTATATGTATAACTATTACTCACTGTATCTACCTTTTTTTTCACCATATCTGTTGAAATAGAATGAGAATCTGTAAACATAGAGCATATTGTTTATATAATTATAGCATTTGTTTTATGAATTAATTGTCTCATTCCATCTCATCTTAGCTAATTACCATGTAGAAACAAATGTATCATTAAAAAGCATGAAGTCTTTATAATGGGAGTTTTGTAACTGCCAAAGGGTTTGTGACTAGATAAGTTCCTTCAGGAATGTAGATAGTGAAACCCTTTCCTGTATGAATAGTTGAACATAAAGGATGCTGTCCTTCCCTCCTACATGGCAAGAAAAGAAATGGAATCTTATCAGTGTGTGATTAATAAACATTTATATTGTGTCAATGTAAGAGAAAAACTAAAGCTTTAAAATAGTCTTCATTTTGTTTGAAAATCTTTAAAAATGCCAAATTGTGGACTTGGGGAGGGGCATGCATGCAGAGGGTAGAGGAAGGGAAGAATTAGGACAGGAGGAGGGAGGGAACCACAGGGGGGATACAAAGGAAATAAAGTGTAATTAATAAAAAAAATGTAAAAATCAATTAATTAATTAATTAAAAAATGCCAAATCGTAGTAATAGGATCACATCAGAATTATAGGTGGTACTGAGAGACCAAAACATTAAAAATTAGCAGCTCTTATTTAAGGCCTGAACTAGGTGGGTAGAGAAGTCCAGTAATGCCCTGAGGGGAAGAACCGCCTTATTGCATTCTTTCCCCACCCACTAGAGATACAGTTGCTAGGAAACTGACCCATCTCCCTAGGGAGAGACACCAGGTCATTAATGGTTTGGGGACCGTCCTATAGCCAGTCAATTAAAAATGTAGCATTTTGACCAATAGATGCTTGCCAGGCAGGAATTGCCCCTGCCTTGGGCATGCTGGGAGGGACCAGAATCTTTAAATCACCCAACTAACCTGAGCACAGGGCACTCAGCTCTCACTACTTTGATGGTAGGGGTGTGTGGGCCCAAGCTGCAGCTTGTAATTTACAATAAAAAGAACCTCATGTATTTACAGTGGAGTCTGTTTATTCCTGGTCTTTTGGGGTTTGTGAACTGGGCAGAACAGTACTAAGGACACGTTTCATTTGTTTCTAAGAAACAAAACTTTTTTTCTTGAGATGAACTAGTTATTGAAGTCAAACTACTTACATATCTCATTAAAATATGTTTAATCTGTTTAAACAGAGTCATTTCATTGGATTCAACTCCAGGAACAAAGTTACCCTCTGTGAGACACATGGTGTCCGAGCAATGCAATATTCCCATAAAGGAGCCCAGACCTATGTGTGGGGAGGGAACACAATGAAAAACTGAGAAAATGAATTTTATTTTATTTTTTCTTAATGAAACATCACAGAGGAGTATCCTAGAATCCTGAGGTCATTTGCTTTAATTCTAAACCTGCTAGTGATGGTTGACACTGACTGACAAGAAAAGATACTCCAACTTAAACACTGGGACATAGAGCTCTGGTACAGCTTCAAAATAAATAAACAAGTTAACTAAAGATTAACAAGGAAATGGTAGATCTATTCTAATGATTTCCCATCTAATTCTACTTTTACATAAAAATTCAGTCAGGGCTGAACTCCAAGGAATGAAAGGAGGAGGGACAGGGAAAGCAAAGTGACTGGGGTCACACGATTGACTAAACGAGCAACAATTACGTTTTTGTGCCCTAAATGGCAGGAGCAACTTGACAGATTGGTGCAGCAATGACCAGATGAGGCCAGGAGAGAGTTCATACCCCTGAGATAGCCCCTTACGTAATCAGTGTAATGCCTGGAAGGGAAGACCATGCAATCAGGGACAGGAGGCCTCACTGTGATGCCCTGGAAGTCACTGGCCCAGAGCTCCACTAGCGACTTGAGACACAGGACAACACTGGGACTAGCAGAAAGATATTCTTATGAGATTATGAGGAGAAGCTAGAGGTTGGTGAGGGTTTAAGACATTGCTGCTGTACCCCAATCAAAGTGAGGATACATTTCCAATCACCACATTTAGCTAACACTACAGGAAGTGCAATAAAGGAATGAAGACTAGAACCAGTAGGAGGATGCAAAATTAATAACCCAAGTCGAGTCACTGCCATAACATAAAAAGAATAAATGAAAAAAGTAAACAGCAATAAAGGACAATAATAGCTGCTATTAATTCAATAAAGATCAACAGAATAATCAATTTCAGATTCCCTAAAACATTGTATATGAAAAAAGTGCCATGCAATGAACATTACTACAGATGGGAAGATGAAAGAATATGATAGTCTATGGAAGAAAATATTCTAGTATGTTAGAAAAAGAACCCAATATAAGCTTCATTATAAACAGAAGATAATATATTTACAGCAGTTATTTAATTAGTTCTGAAGCTGTAAAGAAAACATAATAACAATAAATGAACAAATAGGGAACCTCTGGAAAAAAAATAAATAAAATAAAACAGCAAATTAATTGAATTCTTGACAAACAAAATTACATAATTTCTGAAAGCAATAAATCAGGTACTAAAATGTAATGAATAGTAAAACATGTAAAATAACAAAAGATGGGAAAATATAAAGCAAAGCAAACAAATAATAGCAGACAAAGAAACAAAAGACAAATGTGTCAGTGAGCAAGGCACGTGATACCTATCCTGTCAAACTACATTGATCCGCGTAGGCTTACACTTCTACCTCCCTTCCAACCCCCAACCTTAGGTGGGAAATTAGTAGAAAAAGGGATTGTAGACCGATTTTATCTACTTCCTGCTGATTAGGGTCCTTGGGTTATTTGAGGATATACAGGTCTCACTCTGCTGGAGACCAGAAGTCCAGTCAACAGCAAAGCAGCAAACCAGCAAACCAGAGCATCAGCAAAGGGGTGGTACCACTCCACCAGAGTGGCCTGACTGCCCAGAGCAGCAGGAAAAGTTCTCTGGAAAGTTTCTCTTTTCAAAAACCAGCAAAGCAATCCAAACCATTGCGAAGTATTGCAAAGAATATTGCCGCACTTTCTGCAGGATTCCACTTGTCTCTTCTCAGAACCCACGGGAGGATGCTTCTTTCCAGCACACACAACCCCCACACCCCTCAAATGAGGTAGTTTTTAGCTGACAAACATCCCACGCCTTTTTACTTCCTCTGTTTTCCCTGGGGGAAAAATATTCCCACGTCCCACACTTGGGACCAAATCAAAATATTCATATGGTACAACTGAGTTTCCAAAGGAACCAGAAACTTCCTCCTCAGATCCTAGTGACCCACACTGCTGAAGAAGAGGAAGAACTCTGGCAACTTCTGACCACCCATAGGTGTGAAAATACTCATAGACACAAAGATACACACAACAGATCTTTCAACATAATTAAAAATGTGCAAGGCTAGCATATAATGCATTGTTACAAAAGTTGATAAATAATAACATATATTTAACAAATTATGATGTAATATAGTACAAGCTAATGTAAAGGGACTGGGGACTCTGGATGTTGATGAGAAAAAATATACAAGACCTTTGGATTAAGTGAAAAAAGATTGCCCCAACTTGGTGCAAACTTCAAGTAAATGTTTAGTGAAATGCATTTAGTCGAAGGTATTAAAACAACATAAACAAGATTTATATAGGCACATTATAAACTTACTAATAAATATTATATATAAACTGAAAATAGAAACAAGGAAAATATAAATAATGTATATGGTTTTAGACCTCCAATTAAAAATAGAAATATGTACAGGTTACATGTATTTATTTTTTTATATAAATAGCAATGCTTATATTACACCAAAATTTTCTAAATTGGTTTCACCTGAGAATACATAGAGTTTTTTTCAACGTTTTGTTTTGTTTAAAGACAGGGTTTTTCTGTGTATTCTTGGTTGTTTTGGACTCACCAGGCTGGCCTCGAACTCAGATATCTTCCTGCCTCTTTCTCCTCGAGTATTGGGATTACAGGTGAGAGCCATCATGCCCAGCTATTTTTATAACATTTTAACAAAATTAAAATTGTGCAGTCATTTGAAAATATGTATCAGAAAGTAAAGTGAATATAAGATTGGAAAAAGAAGAGGGTTATGGGCAGATATGTAATAAACAATTATAACATCATATTAAAGGTGGAATTTGTATGGTGGTTGCATGGTTTTATACCATGTAATTACTTCAAATTCTAGTGTTTTAGACTTTTATAATAAATTGTTAAGAAATGAACATAATAAGAATTTGGGTATATGCTCTTCACTTAGAATTACTCTCTAAGTATAAATTAAAAAGAACTGCGTTATAAAATAAATGGGCCAAACAATAAATAAGAATTTATAAGTTGGTAAATTTTTTCCTATAAACATTTGTTTTTAGATGTTACTGGTGCCATTGAACTGACTTACATGTGGTTTCTAATGTTGTAATCATAGAAACTTGAATTCTAAGAACTATTAAAATTAATAAACAGTATTATTGGTATGAACCTCTAGCAAAAACTTGTAATATCATAAATTTTATGTACATTATAAAGTAAAATAGGAAAAAAGTATTTTCCATTTGTTTTAAATTGACAATGGTTATACTTCATTATTATAGTATTTTATGGTTAATTACACGATTTGAGGGAATAAATCAATAAAAGATTGAGAGAGAGTTTATTCAGTAGCTTAGATGTACATCATTAAATTTTAATAAAAATGAAATATCATAGCAATAAAACTTTATAGACTATTAATGCTCAATATTTTTAAGTGCTTTCATAGTTTACATCATTGAGTTCTAACTAAACTCATGTTTTCAGTAAAAGCTCTACAGAAAAAGAGTTCTGCAAAAGTCATATAATCTCCCACCTTATCTAGCATCCAATAAGTATTCCTAATTTAAAACTGTGTATAATGAAGAGATCCAAACATTTTGTTGTGCAGAAAGCTCTTAAAACATTATGTTATACACAACGCAACATAGCTTCAGGAAGTCCCTAAAACTAAGCAGATTCACTAGGCCCCTCTTTGCCACAGTAAGCAATAAATGACTAGATTTCCCCTCAGATGCAGAAAACTAAGCTGCAAAGAAGTCTTTGCCAATCTGAGCTGCAAAGAAGACTCTAAGGTCAGACCAGAAATGGAAGAAGTAGAGGTTTACTTAATATAACCCCTGATATCCATCTACCTGTGACTAAAAACAATTTTGAAAGTTTAAAATGTCTTAGAATTATTAGAACCATATTCTGCATTTTTGTTTTAGTTTTCCTTGTTTTCTTATCTCACATAGTAATGAACTCAGGATTGTAATCAATATTCTAGATGACTTTCCAGGCCAGAGCAATAGCAAAATTTCCTATACTTATCAAATCAGTTCAGTGTCCTAAAGGTATGAGGAATTTGCCTAGGGTCATTAATTATGCCCATATCCAGCAAAAACTTGAGCGGGATGAGCCCATGGCTCCGATGTTGTGACTCGGGAGGCAGTGCAGACGGGTACACAGTCTGCGTTAGGAATGAGTCACCGCGAAACCATCAAGAAGGAGATGATGTCATCAGGAGTACCACTGTACAGAGCTTTCCATCACTGTAAACAGTCGTAATGTTTGTCATGCTCTGTGACATGTTACCTTCATTCAAGAGAGACTGATTTTGTTTTCACTTTTGTGCTTCCATTCATATTCTAGTTCCAAATGGCTTCTGTAATTGGTTTATTGCCTTTGCAGATGTCTGAGGCAAATTTTAGGGCCCAAGCCAATTATGGATTGCAGTAGCTAATGAAAGCAAACTTTAGAATTGATTTCTCACTGCGAGATAAGAAATATTTCATGTATGTTAAATGTATGTTTTATGAATCTAAAACCCAACGACTGCCTGTTAGTCTTAAGCAGGTGTTGGTTACTAATCTTAGTCTATCAGTTCTCATCAGAAGTGGCTGCATTGTCAGGCTCTAGGTTATCTCATGGATAGTCCTTGGTTGGAGTATGAGTCTCTGGGAAGTTCCTTGTGTTCAAATTTTCTTGTTCTGTTGCTCTCCTTGTGGAGTTCCTGTCCTCTCCAGCTCTTACTATTTCCCACTTCTTACAAAAAATTCCATTCACTCTGCCTATCAGTTGGCCATCAGGCTCAGCATCTGCTTTGACAGTCTGCACGGTAGAGGCTTTCAAGGCCCTCTGTGGCAGGTTCCAAGGTTGTTTCCTGTTTTCTTCTTCTGGCTTTCAGAGGCCCTCTGTGGCAGGTTCCTAGGTTGTTTCCTGTTTTCTTTTTCTTCTGATGTACATCCTCTTTGCCTTTCAGGATGGGGATTGAGCATTTTTAGTTAGGGTCCTCTCTTTTGCTTAGTTCGTTTAGATGTACAGATTTTAGTGGGTTTATTCTATATTGTATGTTTATATGAGTGAGTATATACCATGCGTGTCTTTTTGCTTCTGGGACAACTCACTCAGGATGATCCTTTCCAGGTCCCACCATTTACCTACAAATTTCATGATTTCCTTATTTTTCATTGCTGAGTAATACTCTACTGTGTAGATGTACCACAGTTTCTGCATCCATTCTTCAGTTGAGGGGCATCTGGGCTGTTTCCAGCTTCTGGCTATTACAAATAAAGCTGCTACAAACATGGTTGAGCAAATGTCCTTTTTGTGTACTTAAGCCTCTTTTGGGTATATGCCTAGGAGTGGTATGGCTGGATCTTGAGGAAGAGCTATTCCTAGTTGTCTGAGAAAGCGCCAGATTGATTTTCAGAGTGGTTGTACAAGTTTACATTCCCACCAGCAGTGGAGAAGGGTTCCCCTTTCTCCACAACCTCTCCAGCATGTGTTGTCACTTGAATTTTTGATCTTGGCCATTCTGATGGGTGTAAGGTGAAATCTCAGGGTTGTTTTGATTTGCATTTCCCTAATGGCTAATGAGGTTGAGCATTTCTTTAAGTGCTTCTCTGCCATTCGATATTCCTCTACAGAGAATTCTCTCTTTAGCTCTGTTCCCCATTTTTTAAGTGGACTACTTGGTTTGCTGCTTTTTAGCCTCTTTAGTTCTTTATATATACTGGATATGAGTCCTCTGTCAGATAAAGGGTTGGTGAAGATTCTTTCCCAATCTGTAGGCAGTCGCTTTGTTTTGATGAAGGTGTCCTTTGCTTTACAGAAGCTTTTATTTTCATAAGGTCCCATTTATTGATTGTTGCTCTTAGAGCCTGTGTGGTTGGTGTTCTGTTCAGGAAGTTTTCTCCTGTACCAATGAGTTTTAGGGTATTCCCCACTTTTTTTTCTAGCCGATTTAATGTGTCTGGCTTTATGTTGAGGTCTTTGATCCACTTGGACTTCAGTTTTGTGCAGGGTGATAAGTATGGATCTATTTTCATTTTTCTACATGTAGACATCCAGTTGGACCAGCACCATTTGTTGAAGATGCTCTTTTTTCCATTGTATGGTTTTGGCATCTTTGTCAAAAATCAGGTGTCCATAAGTGTGTGGATTTATTTCTGGGTCTTTTGTTTGGTTCCATTGTTCCACCATTCTGTTTCTATGCCAGTACCATGCAGTTTTTATAACTGTTGCTCTATAGTACAGCTTGAGATCAGGGATGGAGATACTTCCAGAAGATCTTTTATTGTAGAGGATTGTTTTAGAAATTCTCGGTTGCTTGTTATTCCATACGAAGTTGAGAATTTTTCTTTCCAGGTCTGTAAAGAATTGTGTTGGCTATTTGATGGGGATTGCATTAAATCTGTAGATTGCTTTTGGTAAGATGGCAATTTTTACTATGTTAATCCTGCCAAGCCATGAGCATGGGAGATCTTTCCATCTTCTCATATCTTCTTCTAATTCTTTCTTCAGAGACTTGAAATTTTTTTCATACAAGTCTTTGACTTGCTTGGTTAGGGTTACAACAAGGTACTTTATGTCCTTTGTGGCTATTGTGAAGGGTGTTTCTTTCTCAGCCCTTTTGTCTTTTGTATACAGGAGGGCTACTGATTTTTTTGAGTTAATTTTGTATCCGGCCACTTTGCTGAAGGTGTTTATTAGCTATAGGAGTTCCCTGGTAGAATTTTTGGGGTCACTCACATATACTATCATATCATCTGCAAATAGTGATAATTTGACTTCTTCCTTTTCCATCTGTATCCCCTTGATCTCCTTCAACTGTCTTATTGCTCTAGCAAGGACTTCCAGAACTATGTTGAAGAGATATGGAGAGAGTGGGCAGCCTTGTTTTGTCCCTGATTTCAGTGGGATTGCTTTAAGTTTCTCTCCATTCAGTTTGATGTTGGCTATAGGCTTGCTGTATATCGCCTTTACTATGTTTAGATATGTGCCTTGTATCCCTGATCTCTCCAAGACTTTAAACATGAATGGATGTTGGATTTTGTCAAATGCTTTTTCAGTATCTAGGGAGATTATCATGTGGTTTTTTTTCTTTCAGTTTGTTAATATGGTGGATCACATTGATGGATTTCCGTATATTGAACCACTCCTGCATACCTGGGATGAAGCCTACTTGGTCATCGTGGATGATATCTTTGATGTTTTTTTGTATTCAGTTTGCGAGTATTTTGTTGAGTATTTTTGCATCAATGTTCATAAGAGAGATTGGCCTGAAATTCCCTTTCTTTGTTGAGTCTTTGTGAGGTTTAGGTACCAAGGTGACTGTGGCTTCATAGAATGAGTTTGGTAATGTTCCTTCTGTTTCTATTTTGTGGAATAGTTTGAAGAGAACTGGTGTTAGCTCTTCTTTGTAAGTCTGGTAGAATTCTGTGCTGAAGCCAGCTGGTCCTGGGCTCTTCTTGGTTGGGAGAATTTTGATGACTGCTTCTCTTTCTTTGGGAGATACAGGACTATTTAATTGATTTACCTGGTCCTGATTCAGCTTTGGTAAGTCAAATTGATCAAGAAAATTGTCCATTTCGTTTAGATTTTCAAATTTTGTGGTATATAGTCTTTTGAAGTACGTCCTAATGATTGTTTGGATTTCCTCAGTGTCTGTAGTTATGTCCCCCTTTTCATTTCTGATTTTGTTGATTTGGGTGGTGTCTCTCTGCCTTTTAGTCACTTTGGCAAAGGGTTTGTCGATCTTGTTGATTTTCTCAAAGAACCAGCTCTTGGTTTCATTGATTCTTTGAATTGTTTTATTTGTTTCTAATTGATTGATTTCAGCCCTGAGTTTGATTATTTCCAGCCGTCTACTCCTTTTTGGTGTGTCTGCTTCTTCTTTTTCTAGGGTTTTTAAGTGGGCCATTAAGTTGCTTGAATGAGCTGTCTCAAATTTCTTCTTGAAGGCACTTAGTGCTATGAACTTTCCTCTTAGCACTGCTTTCATTGTGTCCCACAAGTTTGGGTATGTTGTGTCTTCATTTTCATTGAGTTCTAGGAAGACTTTAATTTCTTTCTTTATTTCTTCCCTGACCCAGCTGTCATTTAGTAACACATTGTTCAGTTTCCATTTGTGTGTAGGCTTTTTGCTATTTCTGTTGTTGTTGAAGTCCAGCTTTATTCCATGATGATCAGACAAGATACAATGAATTATTTCAATCTTCTTGTATCTGTTGAGGCTTGCTTTGTGACCATCTATATGGTCTATTTTGGAGAAGGTTCCATGAGGTGCTGAGAAGAAGGTAAATTCTTTTGTGTTTGGGTGTAAAGTTCTGTAAATGTCTGTGAGGTCCATTTGATTCATGACCTCTGTCAGAGATATTGTTTCTTTGTTTAATTTCTGTTTTGTTGACCTGTCCTTTGTTGAGAATGGGGTGTTGAAGTCTCCCACTATTAATGTGTGGGGATCTATATGTGGTTTAAATTTTATCAATGTTTCTTTTACAAATGTGGGTGCTCTTGTATTTGGGGCATAGATGTTCAGGATTGTGATGTCTTCCTGGTGGAATTTTCCCTTGATGAGTATGAAGTGTCCTTCCCGAACTCTTTTTATTAATTCTGGTTGAAAGTCTATTTTATCAGATATCAGAATGGCTACTCCTGCTTCTTTCTTGGGTCCATTTGCTTGGAAAGTCGTCTTCCAACCTTTTACCCTCAAGTAATGTCTATCTTTGTGCCTTAGGTGTGTTTCTTGTATGCAACAGATTGCTGGGTTTTGTTTACGTATCCATTCTGTTAATCTGTGTCTTTTTACTGGAGAGTTGAGTCCATTGATGTTGAGAGAAATTAATGACCAGTGGCTGTTAGATCCTTTGATTTTGATGTTGGCTGTGGTCATAAGGTTGTGTGCTTGGTTGCTTTTTGTTTTACTTAGTAAGGTTAATTATTTCCTCTGTTTTCTTGACAGAAGCTAATTTTCTTGGGTTATATTTTCCCTTCCAGTGTCTTCTATAATGCTGGATTTGTGTGTAGGTATTGTTGAAATTTGTTTTTGTCACTGAATATCTTGTTTTCTCCGTCTATGAGGACTGAGCGTTTTGCAAGGTATAGTAGCCTGGGCTGACATCTGTGTTCTCTTAGGGTCTGCATGATATCTGTCCAGGCTCTTCTGGCTTTCATAGTCTCTGTTGAAAAGTCAGGTGTGATTCTAATGGGTTTGCCATCATATGTTACTGAAAAGTCCAGTCTGTGATGTTCTGGGCCCACAGTTCAGTCTGAGACAGTGACCAGATCACGCAGGCGTGTAGCTCTGGGCTGGCGACCAGGCAACTGGTGGAACCGGGATCTCTTCCGCGGTTTAGCTGGGTGAGTTAAAGCTGATTGAATCCCCCACCGTGGGGTATCCTCTCACCTGTGAAACACAATCACTTGTGTTTTATGGCCGTGAGTTCTGATTGCTGGTCACTGTGCCAATCCTGCTGTGCTGCTCCTCAGAGTGAGAGTCCTCCCGGCGCTGCCATCTTGCCCTGCCCCGTGAAATACTTTTTTAATGTACTAAAATCTATACGTTTTGTGTTTAATGTTTAAATTATTTAAAACAATTTTAGCTCTAATTACAAGATATAGCAAAGTTTCAGGATTTGATCAGCCCAAAATTACTTTAATTTTTGCACATTAAGTTATAAATCTGAAATAATAAACTGGAAAATAATGTCTACTTTATATTAACATTCAGATTAAGAAGAGAAACTGGTAAAAATAAACAAAATGTTGAAAAATT
This sequence comes from Psammomys obesus, assembly GCF_907164565.1. Taxonomy (NCBI): domain Eukaryota; kingdom Metazoa; phylum Chordata; class Mammalia; order Rodentia; family Muridae; genus Psammomys; species Psammomys obesus. The sequence continues at coordinate 10,961,289 of NW_026596125.1, read as the reverse complement.
TAAGAAAAATATTAAAGCTCTGATAAAAAATATTGAAAAGAAATAGCAGAAGTGCACTTTGTCAATAAATTGCACACTTAAATTTTGAGATATCTAGTCTGCGCAAATGAATGTAATTTTCTATATCATTTATTGAACAAATAGGAAGAATCTACTCTAAAATTTATATGTAATCTGAATAAATTCTATACACCCAATTTAAAAATAATAACATAACATATGGGTTAATATTCTATTAATTTAATTCATATCATAATATAATTTATTAATCTATATTGGTATAATGTTCTTGTACAATGTACACAATTTACCCTTGTTCATTCAGATGCTGATTTCTCTCCCCACTATCTGGTTTCAGTAGGACATTGCATTATGATTCTTATTCTAAGCATCACCTATCTCAAGTTTGTGTAAACACGCCACCATTTGTTCTCTGTAATTTCAAAAAACAACCAGCCAAGGCTGAGCAATGGAGAAAATAGGGTGGGAAATCCTGGTTGGGAGGGGAGGAGAATGAAGTGAGTGGGAGGAGTCAGAAAGGAGAGATCAGGAGGAGAAGACTTGGAACCATGAGGAGAAATGAACTAGCAAGTATAATGTGTGAAATGTGAATGGGAGGAAACTATGAGGGCTTTGAGGTTTAGGATGGAGTAACTATTGCCCAGCATTGTGTTCTAGGTTAATTAAATAAATCCTAGTGTCTTTGTGGTGATTTGGGTATACAGCTGGGTTGGGAATAACCACTGTTTAGTTAAAAGATAAATCTCTAATAAATATTAAGATTATTATTAATAATAATATTAATATTAATAATCAACAACAGTAGTGGAATGATGTCCAAAAGAGTTTCAGGTCTACCAAGTAGCCAATGACAAATTCATTCACAAATTATATTGGAAATGATGTGAATCTATATGCAAAAGAAAGAAGGGCATACTTCCCTTATACCCAATGCAAGAAAAGCAACGCAGAAATGATCACTATGGTTTAGGTATGAAGAGGTCCTCTATCATCAATCAGCAAAAGTTTAAAAGTTTAATCTCTATCTGATATACCAATCACTAAAAGATTGTTGACTAATGAGTTCTCTGATTTCGTCAATTATTAATGTAAACATCAATTGAATATCTATGTCTGAAACAGTCTTGTTCTTAACTGCATTCATTCACGTGTGATCAGATTTTGAAAATCTATTACCACTCTCAGTATTTATTGTATGCTATCTATTCACATTCTTTTAAATTTCAATTTGAAACAAAGTCTTTTGAATGCATTAGTAATTGGGGTTTTGATAGTTATGAATTGTTATTCTGATCTTCCACCTCATGGGAAGTCTTTACCTTCAATTTTGTAATAGAAAAGTTTTTCTACCAAATCTCTCCCTTCCCTCTTCCCTTCCTTTGTCCCTCTTTCTCTCTTCCTCTTCCTTTCCTTGCCCCTTATCCTGTTCCTCACACCCCAAAATAAAAGTCTCAATATCACTGTTCTTTGCTTAAGCTTCTCTTCTTTCCTTATGCTCACGCTTAAACTACATAAATATTTGTTTAAATTTTTTAATTTTTTTAATATTAGTTACAGTTTATTAACTCTGTGTCCCAGCTGTATCCCGCTCCCTCATTCCCTCCCAACCCCACCCTCCCACCCTCATCTCCTCCTTGCCTCTTTCCAAGTCCACTGATGGGGAGGACCTCCTCCCCTTCCATCTGACCCTCTTCTTAACAAACTTTAACTCTGTTTCATAAATAGAAAGACTGGAGGAGCTTTTTAAACATTTATTTATTTATGTGTGTTCTGTATACATATAACGTACATGCCAGAAGATCCCATTATAGCTGTTTGTGAGCCACCATATGGTTGCTGGGAATTGAACTCAGGACCTCTGGAGGAGCAACCAGTGCTCTTAACTGCTGAGCCATCTCTCCAGCCTGAAACCTAACCCTAGCCCTCAATTTAAGCCTAACCTTAACCTGTAATCCTTACCCTGACCCAAACCCTAACACTAATCCTAACCCTAGCCCTTAATCTAGCCTTAAACATAACCCTAACCCTAAACCAAATATGAACCCCAGCCCTAGCTCTAACTCTAAACAACATGACCCTCACCCAAACTCCAGCCCTAGCTCCAACCCTAACCCTAACCCTAAACCTAGCAAGAAAAAAAAAAAAAAGGAAAAGGAAGACTGTTCTCTAACTTTTTATCATATTGCAGTTGAAATTCATTTTCACATTTCTGTTCACAAATGGAAATTTCTTTTTAAAAATTTGTCAGAGGCTTCCATAGCAAACACTAATATTGGTAACAAATTTAATCTAAAGGGGAAAAGGAATAAGGTTCTTCATATGGCATGGGGGTAAATCCAAGACACATTTTAATTGGAAAATGTTTGTCAGGCACATCAGAGGTCGATGTCACATCCAGGACTGCCCTTCCTGAAAGAAGGGAATGAAGGAAGCTAGCTTTATGTGTGCATGCCTGCCTCAATTTCATCCACTATGCCTATCATTCAATGTGTTATTTCTCATTTCTGCTTAGGCTCCTAAGATACTCCTCTCCTTGGTAATTACTATACATTCTTCTAGATGCAATAGAAAACGTTACTTCTACCACTTTTAATTTTTAAAAATGTTTAACTTCATTTGTTTTGTTGTCCACTTTACATTTTAATTGTAATCCCCTTCCTCCTCTACTCCTGGTACCACCCTTCGTCCTTGTTCCTCTTCTTCCCTGCCTTTCCCTCATAAAAGCCCGCTCCCCACTAACCCACTGGAGCACTTCAAGTCACATCAGGATTGATCAGATTCTCTTCCACTGTGGCCTGGCAAGGTAGGCCCACCAGGAGGAAGTGATCTAAAAGCACGCAACAGAGTCCATGTTGCTTTCCTTACTAGGGTACCCACAAAAAGACCAAGTTATCCATAAGGCATATATGTGGGGGGCCTACATCCAGCCCGTTCATGGTCCTTGTTTAGTACTTCATTCTCCACAAGCACCCCTGGGCTCAGTTTAGTTGGTCTTCTTGTGAAGCTCCTGTTCCCTTTGGGTCCTTCTATGCTTTTCCTGAATTGTCCACAAGGCTCCCTGTGCTCTGCCCAATCTTTGGCTGAGAGTCTCAGCATAAGTTTCTATCTGTTCACTCCCAGTCCATGGCAGAGAGTTGTTATAAGCATGAGGGTTTGATTCTCTGC
>NW_026596125.1:10951749-10958093 GCF_907164565.1 Psammomys obesus | reverse complement strand
GGGGCAATTTCAGATTTCGGGACGTATTCTTAAGTCTTTGTTGATGAAAGGATAGTGGTGATATCTAAGTCATTAAATCTTATTTTGCATAGAATCGTATAGACTTTTTGACTATACGTGGTATAGAGGGGAAATTAGAATAGATTAAGCTAGAGGGAGTGATCGGTAAAACCTGACATAAAATCTAGGATATGAACCGGGAGACAACTGAGTACAAACTGAGAGATGGTTCTAAAAAAGGTTCAACTTTCTGTTTTCTGGGGGGAAAATACCAGATAAAAGCAATATAAAAGAAAGACAGATTAATGTTGGCTCACGGTTTGAAAGCTGTCAGTCCATGACCACTTATGTCTGTCACTGTGGACTTCTATGAAGACAGATAGTGATGTGTAGTCTATACGTGTAGAAAACCAGCTCTGATCATACTGGTCAGTGAGGGGCAAGGGATATAGATAGAAATGAAGGTACAGATGGAAGTGTGTTACAAATTCATGAGTGTGTGTGTGTGTGTGTGTGAGAGAGAGAGAGAGAGAGAGAGACAGACAGACAGACAGACAGACAGAAACAGAGACAAGGAAGGGGTAAAAGAGAGGTTGGGAGAGAATTTGAGAATGATTCTACAGAGGTGCTCCATCGTGACTCAGGTCCTCCACCTCGGGTCTGTTTACCTACAGCGCATTCAGCCACACACTAGTGAGTCCATATCTCACCTGTGAATCTAAAGGATATTTGGTAAAGCAGCTTTATATATTGCTGAACTAGCTGCACCTAATTCTTCAATATCTAGAGAGTTTGGGGGTTGGTATGTCATGTATAGCTGTCAGGAGAAGAAATAAGCTTATTTTTTTTTCATGAATAGCTTGAATACTTTTTCAGTTATTAAGATATTGCCACTGATGACAGACTTATAGAACAAAAACTGACATACTTAAATCTTTGTGGATTTGAGGATGTGTTTTTATATTTAAGTTATTAAGTCTTACTTTGCATAGAATTTCTTGACTTTTTCATGGTATATCTGATCCCTGCTTCAAACATGGATCTACCATGAAGAATACTTGCTAAATTCTTGCTACTTTATCCCAATTTTTAACATAATTTTTTTCTCTTCCCTTTCTTCCATTCTTTTCCTTTCTTTTTGTCTTTGAAAGCTTTCTCATCTATCCCTATGGGCATACACATGCATACACATGCTCCTTACAGGCATTTGAGTCATTGTTGTACTGTACGATTTTTTTATTCACTGGATGCATACTTTGTAGCTTTTCAGATATCTCATAGATTTACATTCCATAATATCCCTGCAGCCAAATTTCAGCAGCAGAAGCACACAAGCTCTGAGAGGCTGATGACATGCCCAGAGTCATACTGAGGCAGCGTTCTTCAGTAATATGCTGCCAGTGTGAAGAGCAGATCTCTGGAAAACTCTGAAATTATATGTGCTGTATTATACCCTTCTGAATTAGTATAAGGCACTTTGCTCAGGAGCTAATACAATTTTGTGTGTACTGACTATGTGCATTGTGTGTGCTGACTATGTGCAGAACTCTGTCAGGCCACCATTGCTTCAGGTCAGTTTACTTTCTTTACATTCTTACTAGAGCATGTAACAAACCTTGCAAAGACACACATTCAGGAAATGATAGAGCCAATGCTCAGACTCAGCACTACCAACCATGCAGGGTCTAAAGACAATTCCATGCATGGTAAACCCTTACTAGCAAAAACTGTTGGCTAATTGTTGATTTACCAAGCATAATCCTGCTTTCTGTGTTGAGTAGAATTGGTTCTGAGCCCAGCGGTCAGAGAGGGAATCAGTATGATCAAACTGCAAAAACAGAGATACTGTGAGGCTTATCAGCAGCAATTTAGAGTCACTGGCACTGTTTCTGGACCTTGGTTTCATAGGGTGCTTCATTCTTTTCTTGTTCATTTTCTCTAGCACATGTCCTTCCAAACTTATCTGCTAAAAAAAAAATTATTTTAATTAATTATTTTAAAGGTTCTTATCAACATTCTACACTTCTTGTATTTGCCTTCCTGTAAATATTTAGCTTTATTTTTTATACACTAATTTGGTCTGTACATTTAAAAATGAGACATATAAAGTGAAACCATAATTGTATTATCAGTAGGTACTTGAGAACTTGGCTTTCTTGGCCTATTGGATATATATTTTACAAAATTCTGAATGAGTGTGAATCATTTTTTCATGCTCATTTAAGCTTTAATCTATTTCAATATTAAATTAGAAAACTTATTTTTATATGGAACAATCTTTAATCAATTAATACCACACATACTGAAAGGCTGAGACTATTAAGAAGGTTTATATTTATTCATAAAGGACTCTTGTGTTTCCATAAATTGTATGCATCTGGATGATCATTTATTCTATGGCTGGTGATATAACCTTTCATATTGTTCAGCGTTACTATTAAATTCTTTGTTGTAGTCAAGTGAAAACTCTCCTTCTGCAGAAAGCTATGTGTATTTTGAATTAGGTCATTACTATTTACTATTTATGTATCTTTTATTAAAGCTGCAGTTAATCCTAAACAGCTATATAACAAAACCAATACAGAGAGACTAGGATTTATTTAGTTAACCTAGAACACAATGCTGGGCAATAGTTACTCCATCCTAAACCCCAAAGCCCGCATAGTTTCCTACCATTCAGTTTCACTCATTATACTTGCTTTTAGTGATATCTTAGGTCAGGTTCATTTCTCTACATCATTCGAAGACCTCACCTCCAGTTTCTCCTCTCTCTACTTCTGCTCCTTTTCTCTCTCCTATTCCTTCCTCTCCTCCAACTCCTCCCCTCTCCCTCCTACTCCTTCCTCTCCTCCTGCTTCCTTCCTCTCCTCCCACCCTGAACCAGGATGTCCCACCCTATCCTCTCCGTTGCTCAACATGGCTGGTTGTTTTAATTGGCAAATTAGAGAACAAATGGTGGCATGATTACACAAACTTGAGACAGGTGATGCGTAGAATAAGTATCACAAAGCAATGTCTGTATTGAAACCAGATAGCGGAGGAGAGAAATCAGCATTTGAACGAACAAGGGTAAGGTGTATACATTCCAAAAGAACATTACACCAACAGTGTATCTTCAAGGAATTCTGATGCTGCTGAGTAATGTGACATATATGCAGTATATAATTTGGTCACCTAGTTTGGACAAGTATGAATGCTTAAGTCACAGTTAGTTAACACTGGTTTTTTCATCTCAGAATTTATACTCTCTTCACAGGACTGTAACTCTGATCTTATGATGAAAACAGTTCTTTGTATTTAAAGTATTTACTCTGTGTATTTCTGTGAGTATGTGTGTGTGCGACTGTGTGTGTGTGTGTGTGTGTGTGTGTGTGTGTGTGTGTGTTTGCTGTGCACATATGGGCACCTTTGGAGGCCAGAAGGTGGCAACAAATCTTGTGGAGCTAAGTTGCAGATAGTGAGCCACTGATGTGGTTGCTGGTAATTGAACTTGGACTTTCTGGAATAACAACAAGAACTTTCAAGCACTAAGCAATATCTCTAGCCCCAAAGTGTAACTTCTTTTATATATATGTGTGTATATATTAATTACAGTTTATTTGCTTTGTATCCCAGCTGTAGTCCCCTCCTTCATTTCCTCCCAATCCCACCCTCCCTCCCTTGTCTCCTCCCTGCCCCTCTTTAAGTCCACTGATGGGGAGGTCCTCCTCTCCTTCCATCTGACCCTAGCTTATCAGGTCTCTAAAGGACCGGCTGCAGTGCCCTCCTCTGTGGCCTAGCTAGGCTGTTCTTCCCACTGGGGGTAGGGAGGTCAAAGAGCCAGCCACTGAGTTCATGTCAGAGACTGTCCCTGTTCCCCTTACTAGGGTACCCACTTGGATACCGAGCTGCCATGGGCTACTTCCGAGGAGGGGTTCTAGGTTATATCTATGCATGGTCCTTGGTTGGAGAATCAGTCTCATAAAAGACTCCTGTGCCCAGATATATTTGGTCCTTGTGGAGCTCCTGTCCTCTCCAGGTCTTACTAACTCCCCTTTCTTTCATGATTCTCTGCACTCTGCCCAAGGTTTGGTTATAAGTCTCAGCATCTGCTTTGTTAACTTCTTAACCGTTAATGGTATGTAAATGCTGATAGCAGATATTCTCACCATGAGCTGGGAAAATATGTTTTGTGTTCTATGAATGTCTAACTGAGAACTGCAGAAAGAGAAAGGAGTAATATTTGATACTTATATGCTATGTCTCATAAGCATATATCTCTTTTTTCATCTCAAACTCTATTGATATTAAATAATTCTTTTTATTCTTAGCACTTCCTTTAGCATTGTTTTGCTAGTCCCTGATGATGAAGAGCTACAGCTGTGCTACAACAGACAACTTTGCATGAGCTATGCTCCTCTGAGGGATCCTAACCTCGATTGAGAATATGTCTTCATAAGATCATGCTGTGGGTAAACCTGTATGGTGTTTTCTTAATTAGTGGCTGGTGTTGGAAGGCCTAGCCCACTGTGGAGCATGCTACCCCTGGCCTAGTGGTCCTGGGTTTTATAAAAAGGCAGGCTGAGCAAACTTGGAAAACAAAACACTGAACAGTGTTATTCCATGACCTGTGTATCAGCTCCTAGCTCCCAATTCCAGGTTCCCACCATGTTTGACCTACCCATCAGGGTCCCAGGCAAGATGGTAGAGTTGTGTGAATTTTAGCTAAGATTTTTAGAAACTAAAAAGATATTTAGTAGTCATTAAAACTAAAATTGAAATACTTCCATAAAACTATGTGCCGTTAGGTATCTAATGCATTTCAAATTCTCTAAATTGTCTAATATTCTTTATTATGACTTATTATTTCAGACTTATAATAATAAGTATGGTCAATGCTTACTATCTGCTGTGCATTTTGCTGGTTGGGGAAATAAAAACTATACTTAAAAGTAGAGCATCCCCTTCAAAAATAAAGCTCACATCATTTACTGACATATTGTTTTATAGAATTATGGTATATATTTTAAAATGATTTTTGTCAGAAATACAGAGAATGAGAAAGTAACATAGTCAAAGCCACATCTAGAGAAAAAAGTGAAAAGATTTTCTTAAGCTATTCTCTTAGCAACCAAGCAAAGTATTTTTAAGTATAAATGCATGCGTGACAGGAGTAAATTGGAGTGAATAACGTATCCTCAGATATGAGGTTCAGTTAAGAAAGGAGAATGCAGTGTTACTGGGTACTCTGTAAAACTTAGTAAATGCAAGTATTTTATAATTATTTATGTGGACAGAAGAAAATTATAGAGATTTTCTACATGCAAAAGTAGTCATAACTTGCAATGTATTCACTGAATGTATTTTTCTATTGAAATAAAACAGAGAACTCCAATATTAATTTTTGTCTCATTCTAAACAAACTGATTTCCCTCTTTTAAGCAAACAAGTGTTTGCTTAAAATTTTAAGCAAATAACATGCTGGAGTAGAATGAGCAACTATCTTGTTCCAACAACAACTCAAATACATTGATGCAGATTTATTTTTTATTCCTTAAAGTAGCAAACAAAATACAAAATTTCTGTGCTTTCGCTCACCAGCTTTTATTAGCAGTCAACTACCCCAGTATTGTGATGAACTGGGATTCCTTCATAACTCAAACATGATTTTGTTTGGAAATAATTTACAGAGTCAATAATACATCTTTTGCTTTTCCAAACTTCTCTGAATCCACAGTTTCAAAACTTTCAAAGGAAGCAAGGCGCACTGATATATTCCGGAAAAAGATTTATCCAAGAAAGCAGACTGAAAGCAAGAGTAATTATTTTCATTCTTCTTGACTAGAATTAGACTTTTTTTGCTAGCTCAGACACTTTTTTGTTCTTTTTTTTCTTTATTAATTACACTTTATTCACTTTGTATCCCCCCTGTGGTTCTCTTCCTCCTCCATCCCAATCCCTCCCTTTCTCTACCCTCTACATGCATGCCCCTCCCCAAGTCCACTGATAGGGGAGGGCTTCTTTTCCTTCCTTCTGATCCTAGTCAATTAGGTCTCATCAGGAGTGGCTGTGTTTTATTCTTCTTTAGATTTGTATAATATATCCATTAATCCTATAGAGAGAAATAAGTAGAATTAAAGCCAAAATATAATTAAATTAAGATGAATCTCATTGACATATTTCAGAGAGTTTTTATGATGTAGAAGGTCCATTGTCCTTTTAATGGGTGAGAGTGCTGCTCAGGAGTTCAGATAGTAAATTAAAAATAACAGTATTACACAACATGTAACTTTTCTTTTCTTAAAGGTCTATCTCTCCATCTATCTATCTATCTATCTATCTATCTATCTATCTATCTATCTATC
>NW_026596125.1:10884770-10951739 GCF_907164565.1 Psammomys obesus | reverse complement strand
ATCTATCTATCTATCTATCTATCTATCTATCTATCTATCTATCTATCTATCTATCATTATACAGCATCTGCCTGCACATGTACCTGAACACCAGGAGAAGACACCAGGTTTTATTATAGGTAGTTGTAAGCCACCATGTAGTTGCTGGGAATTGAACTCAGGACCTTTGGAAGAACAGACAGTGTTCTTTTTTTTAAGTATTTTATTTTAATTCTTTATTAATTACACTTTATTTGCTTTATATCCCCCCTGTGGTTTCCTCCCTCCTCCGGTCCCAATCCTTCCCTTCCTCTATCCTCTGCATGCATGCCCCTACCCAAGTCCACTGATAGGGGAGATCTTCTTTTCCTTCCTTCTGATCCTAGTCAATTAGGTCTCATCAGGAGTGGCTGAAGACAAAAAGAGGGAACAAGTCAGGAGCCTGACACAGAGGATCTCTGAAAAGCTCTGCCCTGCAGACTATCAATGCAGATGCTGAGACTTATGGGCAACCTTTGGGCAGAGTGCAGGGAACCTTAGGAAAGAAGTGGGAAACAGTAAGATCTGGAGAGGACAGGAACTCCACAAGGAGAGCAACAGAAACAAAAAATCTGAGCACAGGGGTCTTTCCTGAAACTGATACTCCAACCAATGACCATACATGGAGATAACCTAAGACCCCTGCACAGATGTAGCCCATGGCAGTTCAGTATCCAAGTGGGTTCCATCGTAGTAGGAACAGCGACTGTCTCTGACATGAACTGAGTGGCCTGCTCTTTAATTACCTCCCCCTGAGGGAGCAGCATTACCAGGCCACAGAAGAAGACAATGCAGCCAGACACTGTTCTTAACCTCTGAGCCATCTCTCCAGCCCAACACCTCAGTTTTTACGTTTTAAAAGTGAAGCCACTTTTCCAAGTCTTGAACATTCTAACTTTCTTCCCAGTAGGAATATCCATCCCTAAAGGAGTGAAACCTTAACATATTGGTGGAATAACACCCACAATGTCATTGGGTTAAAACAGAGTAACGAAACAAGACAAAACAGCAACTCCTTGTTTTTATAAACCAGATTAGATGAAAAGCAAAGGCTCTGAAGTGCTGAAGAGAAAGAAACATCAAAATGATGATTTCGTTATGAATCCAGAGAAAGAGTTGAGGGAATGGAAAGATGGCTTGGTGGTTAGACACCATGCTGCTTTTGCTGAGGCTCTGCATTCGATTCCCAGCACCCACTTGGTGGCTCCCAACCATCTGTAACTCCAGCTCCAACAGATCTGGCATCGTCCTCTGATTTCTGAAGGGCACCAGGCACTCACGGTGCACAGATGTTCATGCAGGCTAATCACCTATTCATGCAAAATAAAAATAAAATTTATGAAAAAAATAATTTGGAGAAAAAGATAATAAATAGAAATGAAACAGGGCTAGGGATAGCTCTGCTGAAAAAAAAATGTTTCCCTAGATATCCCAACATTCTAGGTTAGATCCCAAGCTCTACTTTACTGCATGTGATGATTTATACTTGTAATTTAGATGACAGAGGCAGGACCAACAGTTTAAGGTCATCCTAGACCACACCAAGTGTATAGCCAGGATAGAATGAATGAGATTGTCTTTAAACATTGGGAGGGAAATATGAGAAAAGGAAGAGATTGTTTACATTTGAAAGCATAAAATTGAGAGGAATGTATGTCTTTTTTGGTTAGTAAGAAGGAAGATTGGGAGTAGTCATTTCTGTTGTAATAAGAAAAATAAGCTTATTTATTAGAAATAATTGAAAGTTTAGAACATTGTTCTTCATAAAGTCGAGTAGAATTCTTTTTCAGAGTTCAGGAACTTTAGTGTTTGTGTTACAGAGAAATTAATTTTGTAATCCAAGCAAAGGTGGGAACCTGTGTGTGGAACTGGACAGGATATCTCAGAAAATCTTTTCATGTCTTTCATCATAATATTGAATGAGGTCAAAAAATTGGAAAGTTATTTAAGCATGATATTATTGAACTGTGATATGAGCGGCTACCTCTCTTATCTCCCTTCCTTCAAACAGGACATTCCACAGTGTAAAGGATTCTGCTCTATAATGGGACAAAGAAAACAAAGGCTTCTGAAAGAAATCTCACTTTAATCCAGAGTGCCATTGCACTCAGGAAATTGCAGCAACAATAAGAGCGCAATCTGACCATACTACAGGGTATGAGCAGGTAATGTCAAATAAGAGGCTTTATTGAATTGGCCTTTGAGGCAGATAAGTGTGTAAATGCGAAGCTGATAAAAAGGAGTTTGCTTCATCTATTAAACGGATCAATATCAATCCACTAGCTCTAGTCTTTGTATGAGTTTTTATTATAAATCATAACCTGTACTTTTTAACAATATATCACAGAAGTCTAGCTTTAAGGGAAATTAAGTTTTGCCATTGGCTGTTTAAATAAGTTTGTTATTTCACACAAAGGTGTTTCCACTTCATAGACTTTTGAAGATACTTGTATTTGAAGAAATCTGTTCAGCCAAAATCTAAATACTGTTTTATTATTGATTGGAGGAAACTATAGCAGAGGTCCATAAACTTAGAGCATCTTACAACCTACATGAACTTGCATTTGTTCCTCATGAAGAAACAGCATTTAAAACTAATTTTCACATTTATGTCAATACTTCATTCATAACCACCCACTGCTTATCTTGAAGAATAAAATCAATAAATCTCCAGGTTAAAATAACCTTTCATGGAGATACAAATTATTTAAAAATATTACATTATAACAGAACATTTCAAAAAGCATAATACAATAAGAAACGGAAATTTCTGCAAAAGTACTTACACTCATTTCTTTCTCAGAAGTTGTTTTGCCTTCTGTTATCTTTCACCTGTATTGGGGGCAATTGTCTCATCTGTTTGTTAAGAGGGGAAAATATATTATGTGTAAGTAAAATATGGCTGGGATAATCAATTGCTTTAAACATAAATCTCAAACAAAAGTTTTGAAGCCGATGTTGTTTTCTTTTCCCCAGGCTTTGAAGACATTTCCCATGGTGAGTATCTTCACAACAGGAAGGAATGTACCATTATGCACTAACGTTGAGAAGGCTGAAGGTAGTAACTGAAATCCTAACCACATTAGCATAACACAATGGAGCTGAAGGGAGAGATAGACAATAATGACGTAGTGACAGAGACTGTCAAGGCTTTTGAAGAGACTGTCAAAACTGGACATACCATCTAAACAAAGAGCATAACACAATAAAACAAGCAAACAAAAATAATAAAACACAAACGTGGAGTCAAATAAACTTAACAGATAATAGCTATATCAAAACTATAAGCAGATAAAATGGTTCATTGTTTAATGACAAAGTGGTGAAGTTACCAAGAGCATGTAAGAAATGTGGATACATGTGTGCCTAGTAAGGATCACTGATACAGTCTTATTAACCTAGGAGAATGCTCAATAAGCAGAAGACACAACAAGACAAAACAAGGCAGACAAACAAACAAAAAACCCTATTCTGCCACCGACTGAAATGTCTTAAACATGTCTAGTAAGTTTCTGGGAGTCGTGTTCTGTCCCTGAGAAAACTCATCCTTTGGCCTCAGCAGCCCTTGATTGCCTGGAACTTTCATCTATGGACAATACCTTGTAAAATTTCTTCATCCACTCTGGCATGTCAAATGAGGGCACCATTGGCTATTCTGGTTTAGGTAGCCATACTTCACTTTCCCTATCTTGTCTAGAAAATACTGCCTCTCAGCTAGTGCACTGGTCCTCTCTCTCTTACAATCTCCACATCTCTTCTGTGATTTTGGAGGGTGGAATTATAGATATACCCGTTGAGGAAATGCATCCAAGGACACTTATGCTTTAGATTTTGATCATTTGCATATCTCTGGAATAGCTTCCGTCTACTAAAGAAAGAAGCCCCTTTGAGTAGTAGGTGAAGCTAAGGTTTTCTGTGGGTCTAAGCACCAGCATTTAGAACACAGTTAAAATATATCTGTTATCACTAACATTGCTCGTTGAACACAAAGACATCATCTGGTGCCTACCTAGAGCCTTCACCCCTACTGACTAGTGTTCATGGTACAGGAAGGCATTCTGCATGCTACCAGAGGAGAAAGCTGAACACCAGGTACCCGAAACCCTTCAATCTACAATCTTGACCTGCCTGCAAGATACGATGTCATAGGAGGACAAAAGTTGTGGAAGTAACTAACCAGATTTAAGGTCTAGTCCATGAGATAGAACCAGCGCCTGACACTGCTCAGGTGGTCAAGTACCTGAGACTAGATAGGCCACAGATCTAGGGGGAAATCACATACAATTGTTATGTTAAAGGAATCACAGCAATAAAATAACTCCTAACAAATTACACCAATAGTATTTGCTAACTCATAGATCAGTGTCTCACTGATCATCAGACAAGCTTCTTCCTACAGTGTATGTGAACTGACATAGAGACCTACAACTGGACAGTGTGCTGAGAGTGAGAGGCCTTGGAACACTCAGCCCTAAATGAGATGTCTTCACCAAACCCCTCCCCTTAGGGCTCAGAGAACTCTGCAGAAGAAGAGGCAGACATACTCTGGGAGCCAGTGGGAATGGAAGAGAATGGAAACAATAATAGGACATATGAACTCATGGAGACTATGGACAGCACCACGCACAGAGTCTACCCAGGTCCAAGCCAGATGAGGCCACAGTGCTGAGAGAGGACGTGGAAATGAGTCCACATCCCCAACCCAGAGGTTATCACCAAGTACAGAAAAAAATTAGTTTTCTGCAACAGAGGCTCACTGGATATACAAACCTCTACTTAAAGGCAGGACTTGTGGTCCTGAGTAGATGACCCAAAAATAAAACCAAAGTTATTTTTGTTTATTTGAGCATATTATTACCTTATTGGCCTTTTGTTTATGTTTTATTGTTTTTGATTTTGTGTTTATGTAGTTGTGTGTGTGTGTGTGTGTGTGTGTGTGTGTGTGTGTGTGTGTGTGTGTGTATGGGTATAACTTTATTGTGCTTTTTATTTTTTCTGTCTTATTATTTTGCCTGTTTGTTTTCTAAAGAGAAAGAAATAAGATATAATGATGAATGGATGGGGAGAATCTGGGAGGAGATGAGGAATGGAAAACTGTGATCTGAATATATTATAAAGACATGTTATTTTCAAGAAAGAAGGGTCAGCTATTCAGTTTCTGATGGATTGATGATGATGGAGCAGTGAAAGCCATGTGAGATTCAAGGACAGACATACAGGAGTAGTAGCTCCCAGGGTCTTAAAGTATTGTCAGTGGCCATGCTATTGCTATGACTGTGTAGAATAAATGAGCAATTAGAAAGGTAATATATATATATATGGTCTATGACCTCTCTAGCTAGGAAGAGTTGGTGAGGCTCGCACTATCACCTGTGAATTTCCTCCTGTTGTGTGAACATCAAATCGAATTAGAAAGTTTAAATGATTTTCTCCATAGATCTATTTTGATTTCTTAATCCATGGTCCTTCCAGCTTTTGTTATCCTACCATTTACATCTTTTAATGTTGCATCAAATTAGTGACGTCATTAACCTGTCACGTTTAAATCTCTAAGATTATGAGTGTTCTATGTGCTACCATTATAACATTAGACTATTCTAAATATAAATTTTCACTTATATTATTTTTTGTGGTGAGCTTCATACCTTCAATTTTTTAAATTTTGCACATATTTAAACTCAAACAACGGCCTTAGGGCTTATTTTTCAGAAGGTAGGTCTGGTGATTTTAAAGTCCCTCAGCTTTTGACAAAGTGTAAGTTCTCTTCGTTCATTTTCCAAACCATCTGGATTGTTAGTAATTTGTCTTGTCAGATTTGTATCCACAGATCTTTGACCTTCCCATGCAGGTTTGTTCACATATTTCTCCAGGTATGTAAGGTTTGTGTTGCCATTTCCTTAATATGTTTTTTCTACCTATTTACAGGCTGTCATTGTTATTTGCTGTTCTCATGTTTTCCTTTCATCATTCCCTGCCCCACTCACACTGCTCCAGGCCACCCTGAAATCTTTTCTATGTCCCCCCTCCAGAAAGATCCATGTGTGCTCCCTGGACCCTTCCCATATATCTAACCTCTCTAGGTCTCCCGATTATAGCTTGATTAATTAGTTAATGGCAAACACCCACATATAACTAAATACAGCTTTTAAAATGAGCCCTGGGTGTCCTGTAGAGACTGATGCACCAACCAAGGACTATGGATAGAACCTAGACCCCGTGCTCAGATGTAGCTGGTTGGCAACTTGGTCCATGTGGGTACCTGAGTAAGGGGAGCAGGGGCTGCCTCTGGCATGAGCTAGATTGCCTGCTTTTTGATCACTTGCCCCTGGCAATGGGGTCTTGCCAGGCCGCAGACGAAAACAGTCCAGGCAGTCCTCATGAGACTTAATAAGCTTTTGGCAGATCACAGAGGAAAAGAACTCCCCCTTTCAGGGGAATAGGGGTAGGAATTGGGGGGACAGAGGGAGGGAGGGTGGAACTGGGAGGAGTTGAGGGAGTAGGCTTCTAAAGGGAAATATAATGAATAAATTAATCAATCAATCAATAAATAATCTACTTAGAGCTAAAAAATTTAAAATGTAGTTTTGATTTACATTTTCCTAATGGCTGAAAAAATTAACACATCTTCACATATTTATTGCCTATCTGTATAACATCTTTTGAGAACTATCATTTAAATCATTTGAATATTTATTAATTAGGTTTCTTGACTATATGGCTTTACAAATTTTAGTTCTTTTTTTCATTAATTAATTAATTTATTTATTTATTTTACATCCCAATTACACCTTCCATCATTCCTCTCCTCCCAGTCCCTTCCTTGTCCCTTCCTCCACCCATTCTTCGCTCCTTTTCTCCTCAGAGAAGAGGAGTTTTCCCATGGTTATCAACCAACCTTGGCATATCAAGTTGCAGTAGGATAGGCACACCTTCTCCTATTGAGGTTTTACAAGGCAACCCAACAAGCAGAAACGGATACAAAAGCAGGCAACAGAGTCAGAGGCAACCCCTACTCTGGTTGTTGGGGACCCACATGAAAACCAAGCTGCACATCTGTTACATATGTGTAGAGTGCCTAGGTCTGTCTTATGCATGCTCTTTGGATAGTGGTTCAGTCTCTGTGAGCCCTTATGGGCCCAGGTTGTTAGTTGATTCTGTAAGTTTTCTTGTGATGTGCTTGACCTCTTTGGTTTCCACAAAGTTCTCTGAGCTAACACTAATGTTTGGCTGTGGGTCTCTGTATCTGTTTCCATCAGCTGCTTGGTGCAGCCTCTCGGAGGACAGTTATGCTTGGTTCCTGTCTGCAAGTATAGTAGAGCACTTTCTCTCATGGAATGGGGTTCATATTGAACAGCCAGTCATTGGTTGACCATTTTCTCAATTTCTGCTCTGTTGTGGGTTATTAATATTTAATATTGATTTATCTTTATTTAAACAATGGTAATTCCTAAACCAGCTGTACATCTAAATCAACACACAGAGACTAGGATTTATTTAATAACCGAGAGCACAATGCTGGGCAATAGTTACTCCATCCTAAACCTCATAGTTTCCTCCCATTCAGATTTCCCACATTTTACTTGCTTATAGTCATATCTTAGGTCTGGCTCATCTCTCCTCATGGTTCCAAGTCCTCTTCTCCTGATCTCTCCTCTCTGATTCCTCCCACTGGATTCTTTCTCCTCCCCTCCCTGCCAGGATGTCCCACCCTATCCTCTCCATTGCTCAGCATTGGCTGGTTTTTTAATTGAAATTACAGAGAACAAATGGTGGCATGTTTTCACAAACTTAGAAAAGTAATATTTAGAATAAGCATTATAATGCAATGTCCAGATTAAAACCAGATAGTGGGGTAGAGAAATTAGTATTGAATGAACAAGGGTATACATTCCACAAGAACATTATACCAACACTGTTCCATCCTTACCTCTGCATTTCTTGTAGGAAAAAAAATGGGTTGAGATTTTGTGGATGGGTTGGTGTCCCAATCCCTCAGTTGGAAGTCTTATCTGGTTACAAGAGGTCGCCATTTAGGTTCCATATTCGTTGCTGCTAAGAGTCTTAGCTATGGTCACCCTGATAGATTCCTGAGAGTTTTCCTTGTCCTGGGTTTCTGACTTGTGCCTGAGATATCCTCTCCCACTTATTTCTCTTCTCTCTTCCAGTTATTTTTTTCCTTCATCCTCAACACAATTGGTTCCCTCCTGTTCCCTTCCCCACACCCTCTCTCACCTGGAAAAAACTTACCATTTTGTCAAAAAGCAATCTACAGATTCAATGATATTCCTAAAAATTACAACACAATTTTTTACAGTGAAAGAACAATTCTCAACTTCATATGGAAAAATAAATAAGTCAGGATAGTTAAAACAATCAAGTGGTATAAAAGAACTTCAGGGGTATCACCATCCCTCATCTCAAGCTGTACTACAAAGCAATAGTAATAAAAAATGCATGGTATTGGCATAAATACAGATAGGTTGGTCAATGGAATGGAATTGAAGACCCAGAAATAAGCCCACACACCCATGGATACTTTATTTTTGACAAATAAGGTAAAAGCATGCAATGGAAAAAAAGAATTCATCTTCAACAAATGGTATTGGTCTAACTGGATGTCTGCATATAAAGAATGCAAATAGATCCATATTTATCATCCTGCACAAAACTCAAGTCCAAGTGGATCAAAGATCTCAACATAAATCCAGAAACACTAAATCTAATAGAAGAGAAAATGGGAAATAACCTTGAACTCATTGGCATAGGAGACAACTTCCTGAACCAACAGCGCTGGCACTAATATCAACGATTAATAAATGGGATCTCATGATACTGCAAAGTTTCTGTAAGGCAAGGGACACCATCAATAGTACAAAATGGCAACCTACAGAATGGGAAAAATCCTCCCCAATCCTATATCAGACAGAGGGCTAAAATAAAACATATATAATGAACTCAAGAAGCAGGCACCAACAAACCAAAAAACCCAATTTAAAAATGGGTTACAGAGATAAACAGAGAATTCTCAACACAATAATCTCTAATGACAAAGGAGCACTGAAAGAAATGGTCAATATCCTTAGTCATCAGGGTAATAAAAATCAAAATGACTCTGAGATTCCATCTTACACCAGGCAGAATGGCTAAGATCAACATCTCAAGTGACAGCACATGCTGGCAAGGATGTGGAGAAAGGGAAACACTCTTCCATTGCTGGAGGGAGTGCAAACACTTTGGAAATCTGGTGGTTTCTTTGAAAATTGGGGATAGTTTTACCTCAAGATCCAGCTATATCACTCTGCGCATATAGGCAAAATATACTCCACCATAATACAAGGACACTTGATCAACTATGTTCATAGCAGCTTTAATCATAATAGCCAGAAACTGCAGAAACTGGTAACAATCTAGATGTCACTCTATCAAAGAATGGATAAAGAAAGTGTGGTACATTTACACAATTGAGTATTACTCAGCTATCAAAAATAAGGAAATCATGAAATTTGCAGGCAAGTGGATGGGACTACCAATATCACCCTTAGTGAGGAAACCCAGACCAAGACAGACACACACGGTATGTACTCACTTACAAGTGAATATTAGCCATAAAGTAGTATAACCATGCTACAAATGACAGGCTTAAAGAACCTAAGTAATCAGAAGGCTCCAAGGGAGAATGCTTGAATCTCATTCAGAAGAAGAAATAAAATAGACATTGAAGGTGGATGGAGGAAAAGAACATTTCTTAGTTCTTTTTGCGTTCTAGATAGTCATGCATTCTGAGACACTTAGCCAGTATAAACTTTATCTCATAGGACAGCCTGCTTTTTCATGTGGTCATTGTTTCCTGTGTAGAGGCCTTTTAATTTTATTCAACCTTCAGTGTGAATTTTGGTCTTATTTTCTATTTGAGTTATTTTCAGAAGGTTCCATATATTGAGGTTTCTTTATTTTCCTTTAAAATTTTCAGAATTCAGGGCTTCTTTAAGGTATTTGATTCGTTTTTAATTGACTTTTATACATAGTGAAAGATAGGTTTCTAGTTTCATTTTACTACATGTGTAGAAAAAGCACTATTATGTTCATATGTCTTAGATATTTATTGTTATTAGTCATTTGGATATTACTTTGGTTTCTTTTTTTCTTAACTTTGCGTTTCTGTGTCTTCCAGTTGTCATCTGCACCATTGGATGGTTCACGACTGCCACACTGTAGAGTGTCAGTTCACTAGAATTTCAGTTGTGCTTGACCATTGTCCCTGAGTCTGTGCAGATGTGGGAAGCACAAGCTGTTGCTTGCTCCAGAGCCTCGGTTCATGTAATGGTCCTCCGCTTGGAAGCTTATTCATTTTCCTTCCTCAAAGCTGTGCTGTGTTGATCCTGGCTGAGGAAGATCTAGTGGTGTAGATTCTCCCTCAGCTCAGTTTCATGTAATCAAACCTGAGATAATCCTCAGTGTCAAAGGTTCCAGAGGTCATGCTAGTAGGTTGTGATGGCTACACAGTGGAGGTCATGTACTAGTGGCTACACAGTTCTGGAAGCGACTTGTAGACCCATCATGAGAGGATGGGTTCAGGGCAGGAACCTGGAGGCAGACACTGAAGCAAAGCCATTGACTCTGATCCCTGGCTTGCAAAGCCAGCTTTCTTATACAGCCTTGGACCACCTGCTTAGAAGCAGCAGCAATCACTGATAAAGTGCCTACAGGGTTTTATACATCTGATGGCAGTCTTTTTTAGTTAAGACCCCCTCTTCCCAGATGAATCTAGCCTATATTAAGTTGTCAACAAACTAAACGGCATGCATTTATTGTACTTTGGAGATCTCCAGAGATACACCCAGCTTTGGGCAGGTGTTTAGATACTGTTTCTGGGAGGCTGACAAGGAGGGATAGCATCTCCTTCTCTGCCATCTTATCAACATCACTATCTTGTTTGGAGTTTCTTCTATATAATTATTTTGAATTATTTAACAGGCAAATTTTAGATCCCCATTTACCTATTTACATAAAATTCGCATGTTGCTATATCTACGATTTCTGTAACCTTTCTTCATAAATATTCAACTTCTGAGACAAATATTTCTGTATTCCCGTATCTAGTTTCCCATGAGTTATACTAAAGCTCAAGGGCTTAGACTCTAAAGAGTCTACCTGAAAATTTGAAATTTTCTGCCCTTGATGGGTGTTGCTGGAGCTCCTTATTACATACGATCCATGTATGCTGCTCTTCTGTCTTCATATTTTTCCTTCTTTTTTCTTTGTTTTTCTCTCTTGAATCATTAAGAATATATGCTAGACAGATATGTTGGATGGTTTAATATTGTTTATAGAAGTTGTGCTTAATTTATTCTATTCTAGATATATCATCAGAAAATCATAATTACCCATTGCTGGGATTTAAAAAATGACTACAGGAAAACACTGAACTAACAGTGGTGTTTTCCAGATTGATAATTAAGGTCAATTTTCCTAAAGCTTGAATTTCCAATGTAAACTAGTTGTGAGCTGACTCGTGGTAATAAGTCAAAACTTTCTCATCATATTAAGTACAAATGGGGAACAGGAAACATTTAATTTTCCTTTCATCACACTGCAAACTGGACTTTCCCACACATAATGCTTATAATTAGGTGAATATCTTCATAGTTCTAACATTTCTTTACACAAGACCAAAGGAATACAATAATAGTTTATGTAGCCTGTGTAAACCACTTTTCCAATTTTGAAAAATTATTTATTTTTAATTGACTTGTAGGACTTTTACTGAACCTGGCTAATAATTATAGTTTATTCACTTTGTATCCCAGCTGTAGCTCTCTCCCTCATCCCTTCCCAATCCCACCCTCCCTCCCTCATCTCCTCTCATGCCCCTCCCTAAATCCACTGATAGGGGAGTTCCTCCTTCCCTTCAATCTGATCCTAGCTTGTCAGATCTCATCAGGACTAGCTGCATTGTCTTCCTCTGTGGCCTGGTAAGTTTGACCCCCCTCAGGGAAAAGTTGTCAAAGAGCCAGACACTGAGTACATATCTGAGACAGTCTCTGTTCTCCTTACTAGGGTACCCACTTGGACACTGAGCTGCCATTGGCTACATCTATGCAGGGGTAGTAGGTTATCTCCATGAATGGTCCTTTGTTGGAGTATCAGAAAAGAGCCCTCAGCCCAGACATTTTGATTCTGTTGCTCTCCTTGTGGAGCTCCTGTCCCTTTCAGGTCTTTCTATCTCCCTCCCCCCCTTTTTTTACAAGATTCCCTGCACTCTGCCCAAAGTTTGGCTATGAGTCTTAGCATCTGCTTGATACCCTGCTGCGTAGAGTCTTTCAGAGGCCCTCTGTGGTAGGCTCCTGTCCTGTTCCCTGTTTTCTCCCTCTTCTGATGCCCATCCCATTTGCCTTTGTGAGTGAGGATTGATCATCTTGTGCAGGATCCTCCTTCTTACTTATCTTCTTTGGGTGTACAGATTTTAGTAGGTTTATCCTATATTATTTGTCTAATATCTACTTATAAGTGAGTATAGACCATGTGTGTCTTTCTGCTTCTGGAATACCTCACTCAGGATGATCTTTTCTAGTTCCCACCATTTCCCTTCAAATTTCATGATTTCTTTATTTTTCATTGCTGAGTAATACTCCATTGTGTCAATGTACCACAATTTCTGTATCAATTCCTCAGTTGAGGGACATCTGGGTTATTTCCAGATTCTGGCTATTACAAATAAAACTGCTATGAACATGGTTGAGCAAATGTCTTTGTTGTATACGTGAGCATGTTTTGGATATATGCTAGGAGTTGTATAGCTGGATCTTGAGTTAGCACTATTCTTAATAATCTAAGAAAGTGCTAGATTGATTTGCAAGGTACAAGTTTACGTTCCCATCAGCAATGGAAGAGGGTCCCTTTCTCCACATCCTCTCTAGCATGCATTGTCACTTGAGGTTTTTATCTTAGCCATTCTGATGTGTTTCAGGTGAAATCTAAGGGTCGTTTTGATTTGCATTTCCTTGATGACTAAGGACCTTGAGCATTTCTTTAATCAATGTAATCCACCATATAAACAAACTGAAGGAGAAAAACCACATGATCATCTCCTTAGATGCCAAAAAAGCATTTGACAAAATCCAATACCCATTAATGTTTAAAGTCTTGGAGAGATCAGGGATACAAGTCACATACCTAAACATAGTAAAGGCAATATACAGCAAGCCTATAGCCAACATCAAACTATACGGAAAGAAACTTTAATCAGTCCCATTGAAATCAGGGACAAAACAAAGGCTGCCCACTCTCTTCATATCTCTTCAACATAGTACTTAAATCCTATGTGGAGCAATAAGACAACTAAAGGAGATCAAGGGGATACAAATTGGAAAGGAAGAAGTCAAAACATCACTATTTGCAGATGATATAATAGTATACATGAGTCGCCCCTCAAATTCAACCAGAGAACTCCTTCAGCTGATAAAGCTCTTCAGCAAAGTGGCTAGAACAAAATTAACTAAAAAAAAAAAAATCAGTATCCCTTCTTTATATGAAAGACGAAAGAAAGGGCTGAGAAATTAGGGAAACCACATCCTTCACAATAGCCACTAATAACATAAAGTATCTTGGTGTGACTCTAACCACTTTTTCAACTTTTTGGGATTTTGCTTTTGTTTTAAATATTCTGTTAAATAATTCTTACCTCTCAATCTCTCTCCCTCATTCTCTCCCTTTCATTTCTTTTTTTTTCTTCCCCACATTCAGGCTTTACCAAGCTCTAGCAAGGATTCCAAATATTCCAAGGATGCCAATATTCTTTCAAATTTCATATTTAGTTTTCGTAAAATACTGCTTTCTTTTTACTTATAAGGGAGGAGAAAGGGCTCAGCAGAACTCTCATCATTGGTATTAGGAAACTGATTTCTGAGCTAAAGATAATGAGGCCAAGAGACTTGAGTTTCTTCCAGGCTGAATAAAAATGTACAGATATTACTGTTGAGAACAATCCCACATTGTGTCATAGGCTGAATCAGCCCTCTTTCCCTTGCTTTCACTGCTTAGATCCTATTATGATGGAAATAGACTGCGAATGAGCTCCATCTGGGCCCAAGCCTGAAAAGCTATTTCATAACCAGTTTTAATCTGACTATTTAAAGGTATAACCTCAAGATCAGTGTCCCAATCTATCATCTATATAGAAATAGAAATTATTAAAAATAAAAGAACTGTTATTCCCACATTCCCCATGCTACATGGAATAAGGAAACCATGCTTCTTTCTCTTGGATATTTAATAAAGATGATGTGTTTCACTATCACTAAGAGTATGTTCTTAACTTTTAGTCTTGCTAAAAAAAAAAATAATTCAGAAGTTACACATTGGTGACTGACAATCAAATTTTCAAATAATATGCTTAACAGAGTGTTAAAATAACTTTAATGCAATTGCATTTCATTTCCCTTTTAATATATATTTAAAAAAATTTAATGGTGGCTACATTTAATGTATGCACTATGAAAAATGAAAGTGCAGAATGATACAACTCAAAAATCTAACGTTTTCTGACAGTTTTATAAGAAGGCTTAAAAGAGCAAAAATACATACCAGAGACAATAGAAGTACTTTTACTGAAGATACTGACTAAATCAATAGCTTCTATTAAAACATTTTTCTTTTTCCACTAGTAGCTTATGCTTCTTCTCTATTACTATGAATGTGAATTTTTATTATAAAATCAATTATGTTTACTTTCATGTGTGAGTTGCCAATCACCTAAGAACTTGAATGCTTTTCTTGGAGTTGGTTCTTTATGGTAACTTTATCTCTTTGCTTCATTCAGGTATTTCTCACAGTTTTATTGACCTAGTCACAATGATGACAATGATGTTGATGAAGATGATTGTTATGAGCAATGAAAGGTTTGAGTCTTTCAGGCCTCAGGCTTAGAGATATCCTCTACAGCATCCACAATACAACTAATTTCAAGTTATAGCACCTTTTCTCTCACTGGGAATAAGTTAATAATTAATTCTCCAAAGAACATTAAAAATAGATAAATTGACAAAAATATCTGCCAATTCTATTTGCCCATTTACCTAGTTGCTTTGTCCTAGAATTTTGTGTGGTATTATGTCTGTGTCTACAAAATAAAAATATATTTTATAAACATCATTTGAACATTTCATCTCTGATGTTTATTTATTTTTAGATTCCTACTGCATTGTGGAACATTGGGCCTAATGAACTTTTAAATGAAAAAATACTAAATGGAGATATTATCTCACCTTTCATTAGGAATTCATCTCAATTCTTTAACTGTGCCCTGATAATTAAAATCTAGTACAGAATATTCATGATAGCTATCATTTTTCCATTACCTTTTCCTCAGGATTTGTGAATGGCTATTGATATCCAATGCCTAATTATTGAGATCATTCCATTAACAGTGCAGTTCTTTAATTCTAAAAGCATAAGCCCTGTGACTATTCATGAGTAGTTCCCCATAGCCATGAAATACAACCGAAGATGCATAACACTGCCTCATTCTGTCAGAGACTTAATTTTAGTAATTACCCACAGATAAAATAAGAGAAGCAGCAAAGCTTCCTCGGATAAAAGTGAAAGAGCTTTGATAACAGTTATTTTCGTCTAGTCTTCTTGAAAGAGTCTGTAATTCTGAATGAAGAGCCTAGCGTGTGGCAGAATAAAACTACAAAGGCTGCTTATGGAAATAATTTGCAATACACTAATATATTTAAACCACATCATTTGTAGGGGTTTGTGGTGGACCATCTGTTACTTAAAGAAAGCTGTTTCCAGGATAAGCAGAAAATGAGTACTTTCCAAACAGGAAGTGGGGTTTGTCTGTGAATAATATAAAATAGATATAAAGATCATTTTTAGATGTGGCAAGAAAGGATCATACTCATTAACTTGAAGATTGGGTTGAAATGAAGCATTAGAATTCACGAAAACACCCACAGCCAAATAAATATTGCTGTGGATATCTGGATGAACACAAAAGAGCACATTTGATTTCTCTGTAGCCCTCTGTAAATAACTCTGTTTAAAATTGAGTAATGCATAGCTTAGCTAAGTTTTGTTTGCTGCCCGATATACAAAAGTCTATGGCATTACTAGTAAGGATTTTTTTATAGTAACTTTATCTCTTTGCTTTATTCAGGTGTTATCTAGATAGATTAGCAGACTGATCTACTAGGTATATTGGCAGAAGTTGGTTAGTGAAAGATATTAGAGATTTCTTTTCTATTGTGTAGAGAAGTTATATTTCTCTTTCTCTTAAACACTAGAAATAATGTGTCATAACAGATGACAATTATTCTAATAATGGCACAATCAAAGTCACTCAGGGGCCAAGCTAGCTTTCATTGCGTGACAGATGAAATGATGTTCTAACAATTTCATTCTTTGTTATTTTTTATTTCACAAATATTTCTATGACACCTGAAATTGTGAAAAGAATTGTTGTCTTGAACCTGGTGAAACTGTGTGACTTGATATATATATGTCTATTGTCTGATAGAACCATTAATATAACAAGAAGTGGGAAAAGACAGCTTTTCAGATTCTACAAGGATGTAGCATCTTCTGAAGTTTATTTCTAAAAAAAGAAATTAAGTTTCCTAGTGATAAAAATAACTTAAGAGAACAGAGAAAATGTTGATGCCATTGTGATTCTATCTAATCATGCCTGCGTCAGGCAGTTAGTACAGGCAAAGTGGAGACCATGAAATGCTGTAACTAATTGTTCAGATTTGATGTACACACAGCTCTGGGACACACTGTGGGTAGAACACTTCCGGAGGTTGTTCCCATCTCCGTCTGCTGATCATTCCAAGACTTCTCTGCTGAGATACACCAAGTATCTGCCCCAGAAACAGCTAGAGCATGGGGAAAGGGAAGTTAGGAGGGTCAAGGCTGTTGCCATTGTGTAAGAGATTCAAGAACTATCATTTCTGACATCACCTTTACAGTAGGAATTAGATGAAATCAGAAATCCCTAGTAGGGATCATTCATTCATTCCTTATAGGTGCGTGGCACTTTTGTATATACAACCAATCTTAGGATGCCAATACATTACTAGAGTTGTTCTAGATTTTAGGATTATAGAGGAAGAGCAAATCAGTAGTCAGACAACAGACAAGCCTCTTTACATACTACCCCAACAGCAACTCCTGCAAGTTGGTGCATGTTATCCTTTTCTCTCTCATGCTGCTTGAAAAACATGCAAACAAAAGTACTTTATCAACATGACATATTATACATTAAGTAATTGAAGTAAAATGCATATTAAAGCATAATCAATTATGAATTTGGCACACAGAATAGTTTCAATAAAAACAAACAAATGTTAGACAACAGACTAATCTCTGGGCTATAAAACTGTTTTGTGTTCTTTTTATCTGCCCACCTGAGATAGAATTCATAGTAAAAAGTTCTTCTCTATAGGTTTTTGTTTTGTTTTGTTTTTCCTGATGGACAGCTCGTGTACTTGTAGGATTTTCTTTTGGTAAAGAGCATCCAAGTTGAATGTGATACATTGGTGTACTCTTATTTGGTGTTTTGGCCAAAGGGCACTCTTGCCTATAACCTGGGTGCTTTTAACTCATCTGTTTTTATGCAAAGCCCATCTACTAACCGATAAAAGAACTTGACCTTTATCCAGGATTTCATATTGCCAGACTCTGGGGAAAGAGTTTTACATTTGTTGTGAATTTTTCTTTCCTCAAAGATGCAGTATCAAATGTTAAGAACTATAAAGTGGAGAGCATGCACAGACATAGGAATTAGAATAGAAGAAGTCAAAGAAAAAAGAAGGCAGATAAATCCAAGCAAGAAGGAGTAGGGAGTAGGAAATTATTCTTTTTGATGATTCAGTGGTGAATCATCAAAGTTTCTAAATGCAGAGTTTCTATATGCTGCTGAATCATCAGCTCCTTGCTTTACTATTTATAGATTTTAATTGCTATTTTTATTTACTATTATTGTTTTTATTATTATTTACAGTTTATTCACTTTGTATTCCGGTTGTAGCTCCCTCCCTCCCACTTTGCCCTCCTATGTCCCTCCCCTAGTTCACTGATAGAGTTTTCCTCACTACTATCTGACCCTAGCCTATTACATCTCATTAGGACTCTTTGGATCCTCTTTCCTTATGTCCTAGTAAGGCCACCTTACCAGAGGGAAAGTGATCAAAGTTCAATCTGGCACTTTCTCAGAAAATTAGGAATAGTGTTACCTCAAGATCCAGCTGTACCACTCCTGGGTATACATCCGAAAGATTCTCAACCATACCACAAGGACATTTACTCAACTGTTATTTTTTAAAATGTATTTTTTTTATTAATTACAGTTTATTCACTTTGACAAATCAATAGGTTTTCATGTAATTGACGTTCATTTTCCCATCTTCCTGTTTCCTCCTTCCCCACAATACCCTTTTGTATCAAATAATCTCCCTTTATTTTGCTCTGTTTTCTCTACTTTCCTTCCTTAAATCCACATTTTGTTCCTCTCATATTAGCCCTTTTCTAGCTTCTTGGCCTTTGCACACCTTTACTTCATCTAGGGATGCATAATTAAAAGTTGAATAGTTGGATCTAAACGTAAAGGCGAAGATACAATTCCTGAAACCTGATTACTTTGCTTCATTTATTGTTTTCAATTTCTATTCCTTTTTGTACAAACTTCATGATTACATTGTTTCAATATCGCTAAATACAATTCAGTTTCATGTATGTGCCAACTTTCCTTATCCATTAACCTGTTGATTGACATCTAGCCTGATATGTTTGAATGTGTATTGGTCATATGTACTTTTTGTTTCAAGAAATACTTGTTTAGACCATTGGCCAATTTACTAATTTATAGTTTGTGTGTATGTGTATATACATGTGTGTGTTCTATATTTGCTAGATATGAATTAATTATTCTAAGTACAGCTTTCATAGATTTTTCTCTCACTTTTTAGCTTTCTGTTTACTGTTTTGGTAGTTTATATTGCTCTATAGATGGTTCTTTATTTAACGTAATCTTATTTGTCAATTCTTGCATATATTTCTTTTGCTATTAGAGAATTAGTCAAAAAGCTTTGGCCTATATGTAATTTTGAAGTGTTTTCCACTAGCAGTATCAATGATACTAGTTTGAAAATAGACTTCGGTGTGTGTGTGTGTGTGTGTGTGGTGGGGGGTTGATAGCAAATAGATTCCCAGTCTTTCCTACATGATTGGATGAAAAGCCTGACTCTTCCAATACCATGTTTTGGTCATTTTTTTCCCAGGAAAAAATCTATCTTTGTGCCAGGGCTATGCCCCTGTCACCTAGCTGTGCTTGGGCAACATGGTGCCTCCAGCTGTTTTCTTCATTGTAGGAGTTCTTTGATTGTTCATGGTCTTGTGTGCTTCTATGAAAAATTAGGATTTTTTTTCTAATTCTAAAATTTTTCATTGGAAATTTGATAAAGATTGGATTCAGTCTGTTTAAGACAGGTTTGTTGAATCAGTATTAATTCAGGTGCATTGAGGTCTGCTTGTTGTCTAGTTTTTCCTTCCATTTCCTTTCCTAGTGTCTTAAAGTTTTCATGATTGAGGTTTTCTTCTTCCGTCATTAGGTTTTTATTAGATATTTTAAGGCTAATGAAAAATGGATATTTTCCCCGATTTTTTCTTTTTTAATGTTAATTTTTATTTATTCATTACATCCCAGTCATAGCCCCCTCCCTCCTCTCTTCCTGGTCCCAACTTCCCTCCTTATTTCCCCTATCTCCTTTACCATACTCCTCAGAGAAGGGAGCCCCCTTTAGGCCCTCAACCCAGCATATCAAGTTGCATCAGGACTGAGCACACCTTCTTCCCCATGGCCTCATGAGGCAGCCCCGCGAGGGGAGAGTGATCAAAAAGCAGGCAAAAGACTCCATGTCAGAGTCAACTCCTACTCTCCTTAGTAGGGAAACTATATGAGGACCGAGCTGCCCAGAAGCTACCTGTGTGTAGGGGGCTTAGGTCCAGTCCATGCATGGTCTCCACAGACCCTCCTGGGCCATGGTTAGCTGGCTCTGGTGCTCTTTGGAGCTCTTGTCCTCTCTGGGTCCTTCTATCCTTCCTCCCACTCTTCTATAATGTTCCCTGAGCTCGACCCAATGTTTAGTTGTGGGTCTCTTCATGTTTCCATCAGATGCTGTGTGGAACCACTCAGAGGACAGCTATGCTTGGCTCCTCCCTGAAAGCATAGCAGAGTATTGTTAACCATGGCAGGGGTTGGCTGTCTCCCATGGGGTGACTCAGGTTGGGCCAGTCATTGGTTGGACATTCCCTAAATATCTGCTTTATTTTTGTTCCTGTCTATCTTGTAGGCAGGATAAACTTTGGGTCAAATCGTTAGTGTGTGGATTGGTATTCCTCCCTCCTTTAGGAGTCACTTTCAGTTAAAGGCCTCTTCAGTCTCCATGACCCCTGTTACTAGGAGTTTCAGCTAGAGTTACCCTCATATCCTCTCAGGAGCCTACCTTGCCATAGCATCTTCAACAAATGGTGCTGGTCTAACTGGATGTCTACATGTAGAAAAATGCAAATAGATCCATATCTATCACCCTGCACAAAAACTCAAATCCAAGTTTAACAAAGACCTCAACATAAAACCAGAAACACTAAATCCATTAGAAGAGAAAGTAAGAAGAGCCTTGAACTCATTAGCAAAGGAGACAACTTCCTGAACAGAACAGTAACAGCTCAGGCTCTAAGATCACCCATTAATAAATAGGACCACATGAAACTGAAAAGCTTTGTAAGGCAAAAGACATTGCCAATAGGGAAAAATGGCAGCCAACAGATTTGGAAAAGATTTTCACTAACCCTACATCTGACAAAAGGCTAACATCTAAAATATATAAAGGACTCAAAAAATCAAACACTAATAAACAAAATAATACAATTAAAAATGGCATACAGAGCTAAACAGAGAATTCTCAGGAGAGGAATATTGAATGGCTGATAAACACTTAAAGAAATGCACAATGTCCTTAGTCATCAGGAAATGTAAATCAAAACAACTCTGAGATTCCATCTTATACCTGTCAGAAAGACTAAAATCAAGAAAAGGTGACAACACATGCTGGCAAGGATCTGGAGAAAGGGGAATACTACTCTATTGTTAGTGGGAGTGTAAACTTGTACAACTACTTTGGAAATCAATCTGGTGCTTTCACAGAAAACTGGGAATAGCTCTCAAGACCCAGATATACAGCTGCTGGGTATATACCTAAAATATGCTCCACCATACAACAAGGACACTTGCTCAGCTATGTTCATAGCAGCTTTATTTGCAATAGCCAGAACCTGGAAACAACTTAGATGTCTTTCAACTGGAGATAAAGAAACTGTGGTACATTTACACAATGTTATACTACTCAGCCGTTAAAAACAAGGACATCATGAAATTTACAGGCAAATGGATGGAACTAGAAGAAATTATCCTGAGTGACATAACTCAGACCCAGGAAGACACACATGGCATTTGCACACTTATAAGCGGATTTTAGTCATATAGTACCGACAGACACACTGAAGTGTCAGACTTCAGGAAGATAAGTTACAAGGAGAACATTAGGGAAGACACATAAATCTCAATCAGAAGCGGAAATAGAATAGACAGAGGTAATGGTGGAAGAATGGGAACAAGGACCATCAGACCCAGTCAACCAGCACCCAGAGGGGCCTTTGGAGTGTCAAGCACCATCCAAGGACAATGAATGGTCTGGACCTAGTTCCTCTACTTACAAATACCTGATGGGCAACTCAGATTGTTAATTTGTAGAAAAGCAACTGATTTTTGTATTTTTATTAGGCAACCTGCTATTTTACTAAAATAATTTCTCATATACAGAATCAACAAAAGCCAGATCATCCTGGAATACTTGGAAAACTTGCATTACATTAAATTTGGAAATCTAGAATAAATTAATAAATACACATAAAATTGAAGGTAAAGCTTGAAGATATAAACTACTTAAATAAACTCATAACAAGAAAATGATTGAAGTAGTAATTACCTTGCCCTACAGATAAAAGTCCAGTGCTAGACAGATTTGCTACTGAATTCTACCAGACTATCGAGGACCATCTGAAGCCAACCCTGTTGTTTAAACTGTTCCACGAAGTGGAATGAGAAACTACTAAAGGCATTCTCTGAAAGCAGTATGACTAATACCTGAACTAAAGACAAAGACCAACAAAGCTACAGCCAATCTCCCTGATGATCACAGATATACAATCCCTCAACAAGACACTTGCCAATTAAGGTCAAGATCACATTTAAAAAAAAGCATGTATCATGATCAATTTAATATCATGCAAGGAATGCAAGGGTCAAAACATAGTACATACAACTAACAAAGTTAAAGGCAGAAATCATACGACGATTTCAATAGATGCAGAAAAAGGAATCAAACAGAGCTCATCACAACTACATGATGAAAACTTGGAAGAAACTAGAAATAGGTGAAATATGCTCTGATATAATTATGTATATGACAAACCTGTAGCTATCATTATACTGAATGTGGAAAACTTGAGATAATTTTCTCTAATCGCTGACATGAGACAATATTGTCCATTCTCTTCATTTTTATTAAGTATAGCTTTTGAAGTCTTAACTAGAATAATAATAGAAATAATAGGCCAAAGCAAATTACTAGGAATAAAACAAATAAAATAAAACTGTTTGCAAATGATTTGATTACACATTTAAACTGTAATGCCAGGTTCACAGGACCCTCAGAGACCACGAGGAGAGGACTGGATGCAATTGCAAGAGAGCGTTATTACATGAGCGATCGAACTTGGGACCCAAGTCTCACTGACACAGCAGTAGAGAAGTGGGTCCCTGAGCCCTGAGTGAGCAGGGTTTTTAAAGAGAAAGTCTGTGATCAGGGGGTTTCCATGACAGCAAGCCCGGGGGGGGGGGGGGGTGTCTGTGGAGGGAAAAGGGGGGGGGGCATTTGCCTTAACATTACAGGATTAGGTAAAAGTTAGAGGCGTGAGGTGACCTTTTTTGAATTACAATTACCCACGGCATATGCCTCTATGAGGCACAATGGCCTAAGACATATGATCACAACGGGTAAAGCATATAATCACAATGGCTATTTTTCTAGACTATATCTGAAACATTGGGGAGGATTTTCTTATCTGATTCCCAACCGATTCTCATTGATTATTGCCAGGGAGTTTGTCTCTATTTTCTTTGAAGCATTTATTCTTTTATATTTCCTGGAGGCTATTGCTAGGAGAGTTAATTTTGTTTTCTGCCAGTTTGCACGTTCTGTGATATTTCCTGGAACCTGAATTCAGCACCCAGTCAAGATGGCTCTTTATTTCAAAATGGAATTATCCTCAGGCTAACTATACCCAGGCTAACTTACACCCTTCAAAACAAACCCAAGGACTCTAACACACATACACACAGTTTTTAAAAAGTAGATAAAATATTCCTAACCTTGATTTCTTCCAGGCTATACTGTAATAATCAGCTCTGCCCCATTTAAAGCGTACTTCACCTCATACTTGTCACAACACCTGATGGGTGTGCTCATTTCCACATGGTTGTGGACTAATTCTCATTAAGTATTTTGGTTTATTTGATGGCTTTCTCTTGCAAACTTCATCATACATTGATCTCCACCAGGGCTTTTGTCCATTTTGTATTTTATTTGTGAGTGTGTGTGTGTGTGTGTGTGTATTTATAAGGATTCTAAGTATTCAAACTCATGCTTGCTCAGTAAACCATCATTGCAATTCCATTTTTATTCTTACTATGAACAAACTTCAAAGATAAGTCAATGGTTTTTGCCATCACCCTCATCCATAATGCCACTTTAAGTGAAATAAATTTCAATGAATATTGGATAGATGGATATGAATTTTCCAATTAACTCCCACATGCTTTATGCAATTTTCATCTACATGAGAAAATTATAGGAAAGTTAGTGGAATAAGAAATGAGAAAAAAATTGTACTACAATTATGCTAATCCATGAGACTGTAATACTGCTTACTTTTTAAAAGTTTTTCTTCATTGTTAAAAAGAAAATGCAAAAATTTTGTTCTTTCCAAATAGAAAAATATTTTCTAGCTGATGGTCTGTTAACCTTGTTCAAGCGTTATTATATGGCTGCTTTCTGATACAGGAGCCAAAGGCATATCAACCTAATTATGTTGTTGGTTTCTATCCAAGATTGACTTATTTTTTTACAAGATATTATTGAGCTTATTAGACTGCTAAATCAAGACTTTATTAAAACAAACTATATTTTCATAGCTTTTCACATAATTACAGTTATAGAGAAAAGTACTTACAGCTATAAAACATTGAATAGGAGTCATAGCTTGACTTTCTAGTTAAAACAAACACAATTTTATTTAAAATTAGAAAAGCTATTCAAATTAAAAAAATAAATCATCTTACATGGAAAAATCCCATTTTAATAAGACAATTCTATGTTAATGAGAACATGTGATGATATTTGGGAAACAACTTCTGACATTGTGACATGGATGACTTTCTTTTCCAGCTCCAGTTTCTAAGCAACATGTTATTTTAGCATCATTTGTCTTGTGTATCAGTTGCATGTCTATTGCTTTGGTAAAACAACATGACAAGAAAAGCAAAACAAAACTGTAATGATTAGTTAATTTTAGCATATGGTCCCAGAAGGGTAGAGTCCTCATGGGAAGAATGCCATGACATTGTAACAAAAATAAGATTGGTCACATTTCTTCTGCTAGAAAGAGAGATAGAGACAGAGATCAACAAAGACAGA
The DNA here is from genome assembly GCF_907164565.1 of Psammomys obesus. Classification (NCBI taxonomy): domain Eukaryota; kingdom Metazoa; phylum Chordata; class Mammalia; order Rodentia; family Muridae; genus Psammomys; species Psammomys obesus. Next base: position 10,926,903 of record NW_026596125.1, on the reverse strand, counting down.
GATACCACTAATTGATGAGTCGTGTCTTGTCCAAACCACACATTTAGAGGAAGCATTGATTTCGTAGCCTCCAGTAGATTCTCATTTTAAACTATTATTTATGTTATATGAAACTCATCACTGGTTACATGGACACTTGTGCATCAAACCAGTAATGATTCAAAACATGACAATAACATTTTCTTTCATTGAAGATGCATTTCCTCTGATCATCAATGTATATTTATATTTTCATGCTCATATCTGAGGCTTAGAGTTTGGTTTTCTTGCTTAGTTGTTTTTTCAATATGAATATTCTGTGGTAGACATATTTCAATAAATTAATCCATTAATGATATCATATTTATATTTTTACTTAGTATCTTACGGTTAACTACTTAGGCTCTCAACCCTGCATCATCACTGGGACAACAATGCCACATGTAAACTAAACAGGGAGAGACCAGGCATCTTTTAAAATAATTATGGAACTCATCTGGGTCTCAAAGACATTGAGCAAGTCCATGGGACAGCAAAAGTTGAGCTGAGAGGGAAACTTGATTATTTGTTAACACAGTTTATTCATCTAGGATGTAATCACTGATGCTTTTGCGATTGTAGTGAATAAAGATTTCTACAGGATAAAAAAAATAAGAATTTTTAAATGTTTATGGTATATATGTATACATAATGCCATATGTATAATGCAACATAATGCTATATCTAAGTAATGTTGTATATGTTTTATATCTTAATGTATTTCTTTATAAATATGTTATTTTATATCATATATAATCTTAATATCATAAATGTATTACCATCTATTATAGCATAGATACCCTTGAATTTCAATGTTAAGATTCAGGGAAATTTGTCAGAATATACAATAAGAAGTAATATGTACAATATTCTTCTAAATAGTATTGGTTTTGTGATTTTTGAATTTAAAAATGAACAAAATTATGTTGGTTCAGAATGCAGAGGTGGGAAATAACAATATTTCCATTTCCAGTTAACAAAAACTATTATCTATATTTGTACAGTTATTTTAAATAGTGGTGTTATTTATGTGAAAATTATTAACAGAGTAATAAGCACAGTGTGACGTTGTTTTTCTTAGACTTAATAAAAAGTTCTTTGTTGGGGAGGAAGCAAAGTAAAGCTAAGAAAACCACATTCGCTATACCAAGTAATCTTATTTCTTAGATGTGAAACTTCCTAGTAGGAATAGAGTCATGTCAGGAAAATTTCATTACATCTGGATAACTAACTCTTAAAACTTTTAATAGAAACAGAATTATTGAACTAAATTTAATAATACTGAAATGGAAAGAACAAGGAAGTGAATTAGCTCATTGTTCATAAGAAACCTATATGATCTTAGATTCTAAAATGGAAACATTTCCTTCCAGAATTACATGTGGGCAAACAACACAAACATAAGAACTGGAAGTCTGTCTCTTCTTTGCATCAGTATTTTTGGTGTCCTTGGCATTATGATCATTTAGTTAAGTGCTTAGTACATATCTTATAGTGTGCTAAATGACCTATTTGTTCATTTATCTATTATGATAACTCAACAAATGAATTAGTTTTAATTCCAGTCTATAGTCATAAGGTTATTGTGTAATTCAAATGCAGCTTTCTGTATCCCCCACACCTCCTTGAAAGCCTTTTTTCTGAGAACCTTCTGTCTTAATGTTGTATGAACTCTGCTCTCAATGGTCCCCTGATACGTCAATAAAGCAGGTTACAGCCAATCCCTGAGCAGAGAAAAGAATAGGGCTGGACTTCCTGCCAACCAGGGGAAGAGGAATAAAAAATGAAGTAGGAGATGCAGCCACCTGAGTACTTCCAGATAAGATGAGAAGAGAGGAGCTGTTGCAGGAAAGCTACAGAATGCAGGTATCCCTGAAATGCATGCTGGGAGGAAACCAAATTAGAATAAAGGGTTAAGAATAGAGTAATATCTGCTCAGCTATTGTGTTTGAAGCTTATTATTAAACAACGATAAAAGAGTCTCAATTATTTATATCATAGCAAGGTTAAGAGTAAAACTATGAGAAATGAACACAGTTATATAAAATAGCAGTAAAATTATTCCATCACGAAAATAATTAACAGAATCAAGCTCACTGAAATATAACAGATCTAGAATTTGAGCATCGGTTACTTACGAAAAAGCCCTACTATATTGATAAGTAATTTATCCATCAAATTACCTAATAGCTTCTGGTCCCTTCAACTCAAGGTGAGAGGAACTATGTAGCACATGCTTCTAGTTTCATGTGTGTCTAAATAGAAAGTTTGAATACTGTCTCTTAGGAATTATAGCCAAACATCTTTTATGAACTTGCTTTCCTCAAATAAAAAATAAGTGTCTAACCAAAACACTATGTCTCCATTTGTGAATATTCAGGCATGGATACTAAGACATGCCTCATAGTTTAAGAGCATTTGTTGCTCTTTTAGAAGACCCAGATTTGGTTAAGTGCCCATACCATGTGGGTCTAAACTATCTGTAGGTAGCTCCACTTACAGGGGATCTGATACTCCTTTCTGATCTTCTTGGCACATGCGTGCAAATGGTACCTTATATACACTCAGGAAAACACACATACACATAAGACAGGTAACCCTCTTAAAAATGATAAATAGCTTCTACACAACTAGTTATGCTGCCTGGCTTTTCGTGGGGAGGGGTGTGTTGTTGAAAAGGATGGGCTGGCTTCTTCCTGCTCAGGCACCCATTATTTAAAATATTCTTTACCATCTTGGCTTATATCCACCAATTTTAAGCACAATCTCCTTTCTCATTCAGTGATGATCATATTTTTCTCCTACCCTAAAATTACTGTGAAGACAGTTTTCATTATTCTTGCAGTCATGTTTTCTGGATGTGTTGAACAGTCAAGTTTACTTCAGGATTTAACTGCTTAGATTTATTAATCATAGTGAACTCCATTTCAGAATTATCTGTATATATTAGCCTTGCTTTTGTGTCTCCCTTCTTCTCTTTATCTCTCCTCCTTTCCTACAGCAGCATCTCCTTCCTGAAAGTGTGTATCAGGCATAGAACAGAGAACCAGAGAGAAAATCCATGATGAAACCCACTGCTGTAGTAAAAGAGGAGGTTATGCACAGCATCTCAGAAAGGCAGACAGCAACACAGTCTTCGCCAGGCAGATACTGGAGTGTGAGGGGAATCAAATCTGTAGTGTTGGTAAATCATCTCCCCCTAGAATCTATAAACAATCGCAGGTTTGTTTGTTTTGTTCTTTTGCTTATTTTAGAATAGTAGAAGAACTTACACAGTTCACTCTAATTAGGCTGTGTCACCTATTACATACTCCTGACTAAGAGAAGCTGACCTTCATAGGCTAATAGGTTTTGGAGGATGCAGGCCTGTGAGAGTCGTTATCCTATAAGAACCTGGAGCATCAGGTCCACTCAGACTTTATATCTGAGGTTGTTTTGGGGATGATGTCCCTTATCATGGTGATTTCTCTCTATTAGGATGTGCTATTGTGGGTTTGTCGAGGGGTCTCCCCTCTTATGAGGGGCAGGGAAGGGGGACTAAGGGAGGAGGGGAGAGACAGAAAGGAGAGGAGAGAGGGGCCTAAGATTGAGATGTAAAGTGAATAACTGAATAAAAAATTACTAAAGAGAGAGAGAGGGAGAATAGTAGCACTATTTATCATCCCAACTAACGGATATCCATCATGCATGCTTATCTTTAGAATTATTAGGTCTCAGCTTAGGTCTCAGCTACACAGGATGAGGACACACTCAGTCCTGATGCAACTTGATGAGCTCAGGTGGGTAGATGGGGGGGGAGCAGGGGAACTCTTCTTATCTGAGGAATGGGAGAGATGGGATGGGGCATAAATCAGAAAGTGGGGGACTGGGAGGAGAGGAGGGATGGGGCTACGATCAGGATGTTAAGTGAACTGATAAATAAATTGATTAATAAAAAAAGAAAAAGATTCTTTGCATCTGAACTCAAACCCCAGGATCTTCCAGGTCAGCTGTTAACTTGTTTTCCCTTATTTTATTTCCACTATTTTCCTTCATGCCATCTCAAATTCTGTTCAGGAACAACCAAAATCTATGCTCCTGATCTCCTAAAACAAACTCACTTCCCAATTCCAGCATCAAAAAATTGCTAAAAAACAAGCCGTAATAAATGGGTGGCTAAAAGCCTAAGGCTTGGCATCTCCCAGTTCTTAGGGCTGGGAAGAACAGGTTAAAGTGACTACAGATTCAGCTCTGTAGAGGCTCTCTTCTTGGATATGAGAAATAGGGGGAGGAGTGTAAATTCTACCATTTCTGCTTTTTAGAGGGTCAGCCCCTTTCTCAGGCTCCAAACTCGTGACTTAATTATCTTACAAAGGTCATAGTGGATAAGGGATAGTCTATAATACTGAGGTTAAATTCCACAAAGAAACTTTGAAGGAGCACAAACAAAATATTCCGTTCATAACACTTAAACTTATCAGTTAATCAAATTATGTTTTGGCTGGTATGGAATGCAATTGGCCTTTCTAGCTTTATTCTGCCTGTTATAACTCAGAATCATTGTGATTGGTTCTGACCCCCAATTAACCCTAATGCTTATATCCTCCATCCTTCTGTCCTCTGCTTTCCCCGCCCCCTCAAACCAGAGGAAAGCCTAATATTCTTAGTTTTTTGTTCTGCTTTCCAACATGTTATTCTTACAGAAAAGCTGTTTTTGTTGTTGTTGTTGTATTTTGTTTTGTTGTTGTTGTTTTACATCTAGGACCAAGATCAAACAATATAAAATGCCCTCTCTCTCCCTCTGTGTGTGTGTATGTGTGAGAGAGAGGGGGGGAAGGAGAGAAAGACAGAGAGAGGAGGTTTCCACATGCTTCTGGGTCATTAAACACCTCCTATACTTTTTCACGTCTTCTCCTTGTCGTATCCCAGACTTTTCTAAAGCCTTGCTCTAGCATGTCAACATTGCTTTATCTCCATTTTTATTAGTTTTTTTTCCCTACACCTGAAGCAGTCTTGACTTTTCACTCCTATGAGATAATTTTTGCCAGTTGAATTTACTCTTTGGCTGTTGTGTTTTGGCAATGTATATTATTGAAGGGTTTTTAAACTTTGTTTCCTAATCCATTTTTAATTTAACATTAATTCCTGTTATGTTTGCTCCAACTTTTAAACTCCTTTGTCCATGATCACTGATTTCTGGAAGGTCATGCTGTGTGCTTAGTATCAAGCCTTGCAGATTCATTCACCCAGGCGATGGCAGGTGTCTTTCCCTTTTCAGTGTTGTTCCATGATACCATTTTGTTCTGCTTTACTAGTTCTCTCTTTGCAGGTTCCCTCCATCCTCACTCAGTAAACATTTCCCACTCTTAGTTCATGGGTTTCTTTGGACACAAAATTTGTGTAAGATAATTGGATGTTCTACATCCTTTTATTTTCTTTTAGAACATTTGTTGTTAGAAGTTTAGCGTTAGTCAATATGTTTCTGTGGTATATATAATCCAATTAGAGTTTTAATTTGCATTCTATTGATGAAAAAACATATGCATACATTTTCTTACATGTATTTACCAGTTTTTATTGGAATATATAAATGCTTCTCTTTTAAATGTATTTAAAATCAATTGCCCATCATTGATTGGGTTGTTTGTAAAAGTATTTTATTTATGTTGCCATAGATTTTATTTGAAAGATAAACATTCCTAACAAAATTTGTCTATCCATTTTTCAATAGTATCTTTTAAAATGTCAAAGTTTTCATTTTGAGGAAGTACGTTTCAGGAATCTGGTAACTAAGTTCATTCTCATCACCCCTTGTGAAGTTTGTTTCCTATGGTCTAGTATACTTGGGGAGCTTGAAGATGTTAGCAGGTCAACTATGTCAATGATCCGTCATGCACTAGTTTCCATGGTCAGCACACACTTGTTGCACTGTGTTTATACCTAGGACTTAAGACACTTTTCTTGGTAATTTTTGGCTTTCAAAACCACCAGCCACCCCACATTTTGACTGACACCATTGACACTAAATCTTACTAATATTGGGAGGCAGTGGAAACTTTTGGAATTTGGGAGTAGCTGGAGCAGTGGTTACTGTGTTCCCTTAGAACCTTTTCCTCTATTTCTTTCCTTCCTGGCCTCAGCAAGGTGATAGATAGCCTTTGCCATGTACTTCCAGCACCTTGCTGTTTCAGAGTGTTGTAAGATACCCAGGAGCACAACAGCTACTGCATGCAAACTGAAACTATGCCCAAGTAAATCTCTCTTTCAGTCAGTTTCTTGCCACAGACATTTTTGCAACAGAGACAGAAAAATTAGGAACAAATTCAATAATTTATTATCTTCATAAAATCAACTAGCACTACACCTGCGTTCACTTCTAGCCTTCCTGTTGTGTGCTATGGGTACAAGTCTCTATTTTTATAATAGACTCAATTTTCTATTCTTAATATTCCCTGAATTTTTTGATAACCATTGAAATCCAGAAACTTTAAAATCAGGTGTTGTAAGTCTTTCAGTGTGTGTCTTCATCAAGGCATTTTTTCTTTCTTTTTTTATTCTAGATTCTTCACGCTTTCATATAGAGTTTGTCTCTTTCTGGAAGAATGACACAGCTTTGAGCTTATGAGATTGAGTTGAATCTTGAGATCAAATAGGAGAGAACTGACATCTAATCACTGGGATTCTTCAATTGTGCTAACGTGGATTAGCTCCCAACCAGGGTTTATCTGCTTCAGTCTGTTTCCACATGTTTTTATTTTTCCATGGTGCATAGCTCTTGCACGTATTTTGCGATAAATATTCCTGGCTATTTTATGTTTGAGAAGTCAATGCAGCATCCTAATTTTTATTGCTGTTGTATAGGAATAAGTTTATATTGATTAATGATGTCATTTATCTGAAATTACTGTTTATTACACTGTATTTTATATCCTTATTTTGTCTCTATTTGTATGTACAATAGAATTCAAAATTTGCCAAGTATCGTGTCACTTGTATGTCAAATTTATGAAAATGTTTTTTTAAAATACGAGTTCATATGAACATTGTCAACTGCCTTTTACTTAAAATTTTTATATAATTAATTAAGTAACTAATTTAATGTGTATGTTTGTGTATGTGTGCTGTGTGCCTGTCGCAGTGCATGTGATTCATTTGGTAGAGAACCTGTTACTGACCCTGGTGATCAGTCTCTATAAGGTGACTTGTATGTATGTTTTAAAGACTATTTAGTATTGCATAACCAATTGGTGTACTCTTCCCTGAAACAGAATATCTCTCCTACTGTCAGCATTCCTTAGTTACCCGTAGTTCTTCGTGTAGAGTTGAGGCTTCATGGATTTTAGCCCTGTCCTCTTAAGCATGTGCTATCCTTGTTCAGCTAATGCTTAGGCAGTCACGATAGTGGACCTTTAGGAGTGCAGGGTCTGCCATAACTAGAAGACACTATCCCACAGCAAACCACTTGTCTCTTTGGTTGTTAGAGTCCAACAGAAGCCCTTATGCTGCAGTGTTCCCATGAGCCTTGGGATCAGGAATTATTTTGTAGATACATCATTGGGATGACACTCTAGGACTTCACATTTTCATTAGTTGAGTGTGTGTGTGTTTTGTAGTGGTCCATGTCTACTACAAAGGGAACTTTCCTTTTGAGTTGTAAGAACCACACTTACCTGTGAATATAATAACAACTATTTAGAATGTTGTTAGGGACTGTGCTGCTTTAGTAAGTTGGTGATTGTATGTTCTCCCTTAATATCTCATGGCTTCACTATCTCTGGGTACTTTGCAAGACTTCTCTTTTGTGGAGCGTTTCTTTTTTATTATTATTTTATTAATTACACTTTATTCACTTTTTATACCCCCATAAGCTCCTGCCTCCTCTCCTCCTGGTCCCACCCTTCCTCCCCCTTCACGCATGCCTCTCCCCAAGTCCACTGATAGGGGAGGTCCTCCTCTCTTTCCTTCTGATCTTAGTCTATCAGATCACAACAGGAGTGGCTGCATTGTCATCTTCTGTGGCCTGGTAAGGCTGCTCTCCCCTCAGGGGGAGGTGATCAAAGAGCAGGCCTATCAGATTGTGTCAGAGGCAGTCCCTCTTCCCATTACTATGTAACCCACTTAGACACTAACTTGCCATGGATTACATCTGCACAGGAGTTCTAGGTTATCTCCATGCCTGGTACTTGGTTGAAGTATGGGTCTCTGGGAAGACCCCTGTGTTCAAATCTTCTAGTTCTGTTGCTCTCCTTGTGGGGTTCCTGTCCTCTCCATAACCTACTATTTCCCACTTCTTACAGAAGATTCCATGCACTCTGCCCAACAGTTGGCCATAAGTCTCAGCGTCTGCTTTGATGGTCTGCAGGGCAGAGCCTTTCAGAGGCCCTCTGCAGCAGGTTTCTAGGTTGTTTCCTGTTTTCTTCTTCTTCTGGTGTCCATCCTCTTTGTTTTTCAGGATATGGATTGATCATTTTAGTCAGGTTCCTCTCTCTTGGTTAGTTTCTTTAGATGTACAGATTTTAGTAGGTTTATCCTATATTATATGTCTATATGAGTGAGTATATACCGTGTAGGTCTTTCTGCTTCTGGGACATTTTTCTATTAATTAGTTTATTTACTTTGTATCTCAGCTGTAGCCGCTTCCCTCATTCCCTCCCAATCCCACCCTCCCTCCCTCATCTCTTCCCTGCCCCTCTCTAAGTCCACTGATAGGGGAGGTCCTCCTTCCTTTTCATCTGACCCTAGCTTATTGGGTCTCATCAGGACTGGCTGCAATGTCCTTCTCTGTGGTCTAGCAAGGCTGCTCCTCCCTTGTGTGTGTGTTGGGGGGTGGAGGTCAAAGAGCCAGCCAATGAGTTCATGTCAGAGACAGACCCTGTTCCCCTTACTATGATACCAACTTGGAAACTGAGCTGCCATGGGCTACGTCTGAGCAGAGGTTCTGGGTTATATCTATGCATGGTCTTTGGTTGGATAATCAGTCTCAGAAAAGACCCCTGTGCCCAGATATGGGCAGATTTGGGCCCTGTGGAGCTCCTGTCCTCTCCATGTCTTACTAACTCCTCCTTCTTTCATATGATTCCCTGCACTCTGCCCAAGGTTTGGTTATGAGTCTCAGCATCTGCTTTGATACATTGCTAGGTAGAGACTGTCCTGTTTCTTGTTTTCTCCTACTGCCAATGTCCATCCCATTTGTCTTTCTATGTGAGACTTGATCATCTTACTCTGGGTCCTCCTTTTTGTTTAGTTTCTTTAGGTGTACAGATTTTAGTATGTTTATCCTTTCTTATAGAAAATAATGTTATTTTAAATTTTTATTAATTACACTTTATATCCCTCGAGAACACCTCCCTCCTTTCCAACCCCACCCCTCCCTTCTCTATCCATGCCCCTCTCCAAGTCCACTGATAGGGGAGGTCTTTCTCTGCTTCCTTCTGATCCTAGTCTATCAGGTCTCATCAAGACTGGCTGCATTATCTTCCTCTGTGGCCTGGTAAGGCTGCTTCTCCCTCAGGGATAAGTGATCAATGAGCAGGCCAATCAGTTCATGTCAGAGACAGTCCCTGTTTCAATTACTATGGAACCTACTTGGAGACTGAGCTGCCATGGGCTACATCTGTGCAGGGGATCTAGGTAATCTCGATGAATGGTCCTTGGTTGGAGTATGACTCTCAGAAAAGACCCCTGTGCCCAGAATGTTCAGTTCTGTAGTTCTCCTTGTGGAGCCCCTGTCCTATCCAGATCTTACTATTTCCCACTTCTTTCATAAGATTCCCTGCACTATGCCCAAAGGTTGCCCATAAGTCTCTGCATCTGCTTTTATACCCTGCAGGATAGAGCCTTTTAGAGGCCCATTGTGGCAGGCTCCTGTCCTGTTCCCCATTTTCCCCTTTTTCTGATATGCATCCTCTTAGCCTTTCTGAATGGGGATTGAGCATTTTAGCCAGAGTTCTCCTTTTTGATTAGTTTCTTTAGGTGTACAGATTTTAGTAGGTTTATCCTATATTATATGTCTATATGAGTGAGTATATACCCTCTGTGTCTTCCTGCTTCTGGGATACCTCACTCAGGATGATCTTTTCCAGTTCCCACCATTTACCTACAAATTTCATGGTTTCCTTGTTTTTATTGCTGAGTAATATTCCATTGTATAGACTTACCATAATTTCAGTATCCATTCTTCACTTGAGGGATTGTTTCCAGCTTCTGGCTATTACAAATAAAGCTGCTACAGACATGGCTGAGCAAATGTCCTTATTGTGTACTTGAGTCTCTTTTGGATATATGCCTAGGAGTAGTATAGCTGGGTCTTGAGGAAGCACTCTTCCTAGTTCTCTGAGGAAGTGCCAGATTGATTTCCAAAGTGGCTGTACAAGTTTACATTCCCACCAGCAGTGGAGGAGTGTTCCTCTTTCTCCACAACCTCTCCAGCATGTGTTGTCACTTGAATTTTTTATCTTAGCCATTCTGATGGATGTAAGGTGAAATCTCAGGGTTGTTTTGATTTGCATTTCCCTGATGACTAAAGATGTTGAACATTTCTTTAAGTGTTTTTTGGCCATTTGATATTCCTCTATCGAGAATTCTCTGTTTAGCTCTGTTCTCCATTTTTAAATTAGATTACTTGATTTATTTAACTTCTTGAGTTCTTTATATGTACTGGATATTAGCCCTCTGTCAGATATAGGGTTCGTGAAGATCCTTTCCCAATCTGTAGGCAGTCTTTTTGTTCTGATGACAGTGTCCTTTGCTTTACAGAAGCTTTTTAGTTTCATGAGGTCCCATTTATTGATTGTTGTCCTTAGAGACTGTGTTGTTGGTGTTCTGTTCAGGAACTAGTCTCCTTTTTCAATGATTTCAAGGCTCTTCCTCACTTTATTTTCTAACAGGTTTAGTGTGTCTGGTTTTATATTGAGGTCTTTGATCCACTTGGACTTTAGTTTTGTGCAGGGTGATAAATATGGATCTATTTTCATTTTTTCTACATGTAGACATCCAGGTGGACCAGCACCATTTGTTGAAGATGCAGTCTTTTTTCCATTGAATGGTTTTGGCATCTTTTAAAAAATCAGGAGTGTTTCTTAAGAACAACAAAAGAACTTCTGGTTTAGTCAAGTGTGGTTGTAGGTTCTCCTCCAACATCCCAGGTTACTGGATTTCCAGTAACACACATGATTTCAATATTGTTCATCCAGTCTTGACTCCAATTAGAGATCTATTGGTTATTCCAAATTATGTGCACTACCATTTCACTGTTAGGTTTATCATGCCATGCTTTCTTATGTTGTGGTTCATAGGCATAGTTGTTGAATAGGATTCTTGTTTGCTTTCCTTTTGGTATCCCAGGGTACCAAAGATGATCTGCAGGGAGGAGGCATGCAGGTTTTTTTGTCGCAGGGGTCTGTGGGCCTTGTCTCTTAAGTAGATGGTGTCTTGAGCAATAGGGACTTACTCTCCTCATCTGGAGGATATGAGACAACAGTGGGAAATAACAATCACTGTAATGTCTTGAGAATATCTTAGACAATGATCACAAACACAAAAGATGATTTTTCATGTTTCTCATTCTAGATTCCTATCTGTCATCCATTGACTTAAAGTAACTTCTGATTATATATAATATATTAAGACAATCACATCATTTTTTTAAATCAGAAAAACATTAGTGCACCATCTTAGTTTCTTTACACTTCTGTTTTATTATGTATTTTGACATTAAAATTATTTATATGGAAAGATAAATATGCAAAATTATTGATATTCTAGTTTACTCTATACCAAAATATTGAGAAATAAGAGCCCAAACAAATGTTTAAACTTTACTGTAGCTTACATTTCAAAGAAAAAATTAAGTATGCTGTTTTAAGTTCTTTTCTTTAATGAGGCTTCTTTAGAACATTTTTTTTTTTGGAACTATAAATGTTTTTATTTGATCATGTTTTGCTCTTTGGCAGTTTCGCGTGTTTGCATAGTGCCCTCTGATTGCTTTCTCCTCTCACCAGCCTTCATCTCTTTTCCCATTTCTGTCACCACCCCCATACTCATCCCTTTTATAGATTCATGACTTTGGGGTTTGTTTTGCGACCCATTTAGTTAACCAGGGCCATCCGTGTGACTACTGAATTTGAGTTAATAATTTTAAAATAATATTAGCATATAAAGAATTAGGTTTCATTGTGGCATCTTTTTTTTTTCTTTTTTGCTCTTCTTAATTTATTTATTTACATTTTTATTCTAGTTGAGATAATCTTTTTAAAATCTTACAAACTATCCTTACTTGGAAGGCAATATACTGGGCATCTCTTCCTCTTACTGTAGTGTAGTATTTTGCAACAGGGCTCACATGTAATATGATGGAATATATAATTATGGAAAATGAAATAAGCAGCATGTTTAAAAAGTGGTCAGTTTTATAGCATGGTAGTACTTAACCTCTGCACATCAAAATCAATGTGGAGTTTTCTAAACTTTAAAACTTAAAAGGAAAATGTCATACATTTTTAAAGATCTGGTTTCACAATATTCCTGACAGTACAATGAAGTGCTAAATTTCTCTGTTCACTTTAATTCTGCTACTTCTGTGCCTTTTCTGTGTGAAAAGATATATTTTGTAATAAAAATTGGCCCTATATTAGTATTAATGTGGATGAAATGCCCTCAAACACAATACCATCATAATCCCTACTATTTAAATTTTCCTTTCTATGGGATTTTGTTGGAAAGAAATTTAATTTTTCTTGAAGACGGATGTATTAATATTTAATAAAAACAAAGTCTGATGGCAGTGTTAGTAAAAAATAAGAAGATATGTACATAAAGCCCTTTTATATTTGAATAAGGCAACTGAACTGTGTGGCATTAACTCCTAGGTATGAAATATGATATGTGAAAAAAGAAAAAAAAACACCAGATGGAAATATCTGTTTATTAAGCAACAACAAAAAAGTTGATGGATATGTGTTATGAAAACAGCTTTTTTATGTATTTTCAGAAAGAGCTTTCTTTCTGATGTAGGGAGAACACTGATGCTCATTACCAATGATCTTCAAAAGCAAAAGCTGGTATGCTAGGGGTAATATACCCATGTGGTAGAAACTTTAGGTTTTTATTCTGTTACCGTCTGAATTCTCCAATATTCTATTCGCCTGGGTTTGTTGTTTTTGTTTTGCTCTGTTTTGTTTTATTCTTAGTTGGGCATATCCACTCATATTTTCCCAAATCCTTAGCCATAGCTAAGCCTTACATCCAACTGATGTAATACAAGCTATATAGTGAGAGCTCTCTGTTGATGTTTAGTGACTGGGAAATTTAATGAATCAGTATAATATTTCATTATACAAGGTGTAGCTACAGCCACACCTTGCAACTTCCACATTTTAAACAAATAAATATATATTTATAGACACAGGTAAAATGATTCTGGTTTAGGTAAGATCCTTCCTGCTTATAATAAGGTGTGTGTAGTCATGAAAAGATGACTTGAAATATTCAGTTTTTCGGTTCACCTTATGGATTCCAGGGATCAAACCCAGTATTAACAGCATGTGCCTCTTCATGGTTAGATGTCTTGTAAGCCCAGAAAAAAACAAACAAACAAACAAACAAACAAACAAACAAACAAACGCTTTTTGAAAGCCAAGACCTGTGGTGACTTACAACCATTTTTTTTCCTAATTCATCAACCACAGGTTAAGCTTTGACTTTGACTTCAATTCATAGAAATAAATGAAGACAAAGTAGCCTGTGAATCCAGAAGAAGAATGCTTAAAAAATTCAAAAAGCATGCATTACTATTTCTAAAAAAATCTGAACCCTGAAAACTAAATGCTCATGTTTTATAATAAATGCAGTAACATATTTAGCAGAGAAAGACATCTTAATCATATTAATGACACATCTGGACAAAGACTTCAAATAACCTTACAGATACATGAAATCTTTCCATTATATGTGTGTGAGTGTGTATATGTGTGTGTTTGTGTGCACACACTCTATGTCGTTGCACCTTGAGACTAGAGGGCAATTTTATGGAGTCATTCCTCGTCTCCTATTCTGTGTCCCAGTTATCACAAAGGTTGCCAGGCTTGGTGGGTAAGTGCTTTAGTCAGATAAGCCATCTTGTCAACCTGGTTCTTTCTAAAAAGTAGATCATAACCTGTATTTCTCACTCTTAGAGCCAAGGATTGTTGCCAATTTATTTATTTTAGACTAACTAGTTCAATGCTTCCAAATTCATGGAATTAATCAGCAAATCAGTGTATCAGTTGGATCCTTAACATTCTAGAGTACTTGGTAAAATTTAATCACTTCTCACACTTTACTTGAGTGACAATGTTCAGCAAAGCATATTCCTCACATTCTTTGCATAGCCCCAACAATTCACACAATTCTGTGGATGGCAGGGCATGAAAGACAAAAGCAGAGGCACCAAAGTTAGAATCCTTTAGTTGCAATTCTATCAATGCCAGTTGCCAGCTTTTCAGCATTCTGTGCTGTAGGTAACCTCTTCGTTCTTCAAGTTCCACAACTGAAAAATGAGGATAATATTGTAGGATGCACAAAATATTAGAGTACAAAAACTTATGTGAAAAGTTAATAAAAGCCTGTAGAATAATAATATATTTTGAGTCTTTGCAAATACTGCATATTATATTAATACTATTCTTTTATGTTGATTAGACTGTAAAGTCTCAAAAACAAAGTTGAGTTTGCTGTACTGAATTTCTTTTCATTGCCCAGTGTACTTCATATACAATGAGTTCTCATTAAAGTTTAGTCGAATGGATTATATATATGGTAGTCATGGTGGAAATACTCATTTCTGAAAGAACAACCAGTATCATTAAGAACCTGCTATGAGGCTGAGGATGAATTTCATTTCACTCCATGAGTGAGGTAGAATATCACCTAAATTAAGTAATCCTTTTCACACAAAAACTCTATAAAATCTCCAAATACTTTCTTATATATCAAAGACCTTTTATCATTGGGACAAAATGCACCTTTGATATCATTGGTTAGCCAAACCTCAGAAAGTGCTAACCCAGGCCTTTGGCTTTGGAACTGGTGTTGAACATCCTTAATGGTGTTTTCTAAAGTGAGAAAGAAACAAAGTACATATAAACAGAATTTTGCTTTAATGTATAATGAGTATCATGGCTGCAAATGTAAAATGTGTATATTGTTTTTATGCCAATAATATAGGTTCAAAGTTGCCATAGTATTATACCAAGGAGAAAAAACAGATCAGATAGTCTACCTTGATGACCATAAAATTTCACTATCTGCAAAAAAGGAAATCTAAAATAAGCTATTTCAAATAAGAGAAATTACATCACAAAGCAGATACTGTTGAAGTGCTTCACTGATAAGAAAGCTTGACTGTGGTGCTAAAAAATAGAAAAAAAATTGATTAGTTACATAAATTTGTAGCAAGGAATTCTTAGTGTTGTGAATAGTGTGGCTATAAGGCATACAGGGCCAACTAAGCAAAGCCTTCCTATTAGGCAGTCAAATGTTATAAGAAACTCAGACTAAGTCCACTGATAGAGGAGGTCCTCCTCCCCTTCCATTTGACTCTAGCCTATCAGGTCTCATCTGGACTAGCTGCATTGTCTTCCTCTGTGGTCTGGTAAGGCTGCTTCCCACTCAGGGGGAGGTGTTCAAAGAGCCAGTAACTGAGTTCATGTCAGAGACAGTCCTTGTTCCCCCTACTAGGGAACCTACTTGGGCACTGAGCTTCCATGGGCTACATCTGAGCAGGGGTTCTAGGTTATCTCCATGCATGGTCCTTGGTTGGAGTATCAGTCTCAGAAAAGACCCCTGAACATGGGAGGAGATTAGGGAGGGACGGTGTGATTGGGAGGAAATGAAGGAGGGGCTGTAGCTGGATTACAAAGTGAATAAACTGTAATTAATATAAAAAATAAAATTAAAAAAGAGGCAGCTTTTCTGACAAACCCTGAGGATTTCTATGATTAACCAAGGATATAAAATATCATATCATTAAAAACCATTAAAAAAAAAAAGCAACTCTACACACCTCCCACCTCTTTCCGATAGTGCCAATGACTAACCACCCTGTCACGGTAGCATCAGAAGGTTCAGATTCCAGAGTGGTTGTCCTACCTGGACAGGTTCTTTCTGCTTAAGTGGAAAGCCTGCCTGATTTCACCGAAGTGAAATCACCAAGCTTGCGTCCTCGAGCCTTCCTCTGCTGCACACTGTTCCTGTGCACAGTCAGTTAAAAGTGAAGTGAGGGGAGCTTGCAAGATGGTGACTCAGGGACGACTCTCGTTCTGACCTGCAGCACAGCAGGATCGGCACAGTGACCAGCAGTCAGAATTCACAGCTAAAACACAAGTGATTGTGTTTCCCAAGTGAGAGGATACCCCATGGTGGGGGATTCAATCAGCTTCAACTCATCCAGCTAAACTGCAGAAGAGATCCCAGTTCCACCAGGTGCTTGGTCACCAGTCCAGAGCCACACGCCAGCATTCTCTGATCACTGTCCCAGACTGAACTGTGGGCCCCACAACATCAGAGATTGAGATTTCCAGTCGAGAGATAACCCCACGGTGCAGGAATTGGGACAGGAATAAGGTCAGATTGGGACTGACCTTAGGTCATTTAGACATTCCCTGGAAAAGACCCGGTTCTGCAGGCACCCAGGAACCAGCCCAGAGCCAGAGCTGGGGACCCAAGTGCCAACACAGAGTCCTGCCTGCATACCTGACTCGCTGCCCCAGAGAGAACTGTGGGCCCCAGGGCACCAGAGACTGCGTTTCTCTGTCGGGTGCAAACCCACAGAGAGGGGAATGGCTGGTCTGATCTCAGGGCACTCAGCCGATACCACCACCTTGAAAAGGTCTCGGGAAAAATTACCCAGTTTTGGCAGAAGCCCAGGCACCCAATCGCCAGAAAGGCAGAGCCATGCGCGTATGTGCCTGCGGGTTCTACTTGCCATCCCAGACAGAACAGCTGTCCACAAAGCAAAGTCTGGGTGTCCCTGTCAGGAAGAAACCCCACAGCAGGGGATCATCAGGTCCAATGCTCAGGACACCCAGCTCTAGAAGACTTTCTGGATTCACACAGACTCTAGGCTCTAGCCTTCTACTGCAGGATGAGCGCCATGCTCACCTGCCATTGTTGAGTAGCACTAGGGCACTGGTGCACACAACTGCATCCTGACACCTACAAAAGCCGGAGCGCCATTACAGCAGCCCTCAGATACTGCTCCAAGGTTCAACCAATTATCCCTAGCTAAACTGATAAAACTGTGGGAATCCCTGGTTTTTCCAGAGTGCTGCACCCAACAATTACATCTTAAGAGCAATAGCTGCAGATCACTAAATTCAGAGCAAGAAACCCAGCAGCAGGGTAGCCATCACAGGACCTCTCCTGATGAGAGGAGAGCCATCCTGAACACCACAGTTACCACACAGGTCCATACGCCTGAAGTGAACTGTGACAATTATGAGAAGCACCACCATCAGTTGACCATACCCAAAAAGCTGAGGAGAACTTCTTCAGAATCTCGCCAAGAGGATTCCCCCCATACCCAGGACACAGCAAGCACCAGAAATTAACATACAACACCTGTGACAGAGAGATAAGTAGAAGCCAGTGAAAAAGCACAACTAAAAAATAGTATAGCAATATGGCATCCCCAGAACCCAGTTATCCAGGGGCAAGTAGCCCTAGACACCCTAACATAAGTAAAATTCAAGAAGATGACCTTACATCTATGCTTATGAAGAGGTTAATGGAGGAAGCAAAGAAGATGTGTAAACAATTAGGGGAAGATATAATAAAACAGATTATGGCCATCCATAAAGAAATACTGGAAGATGCTGCCAAACAGTTTGTGGCTTTCAGAGAGGAAATGATTAAATCACTGAAAGAAATAAAAGGAACATAGGAACATTCAAAGAAACAGGCGAAGGAATTGAAGGAAAAACAGGAAAATACAGTCAGACAGGTGAAGGAAATCAACAAAAAGGTTTAAGATCTGAAGATAGAATTGGAAAAATTAAAGAAAACACAAAGGGAGGAAATCACGGAGAGGGATAACCTAGGAAAGAAAACAGGAACTACAGAGGTAAGCATAACCAACAGACTGCAAGAGATGGAAGAAAGAATCTCAGGTGTGGAAGATACAATGGAAGAAATCGATGTATCTGTCAAAGAAAATAATAAATCTAAAAAATTCCTGACACAGACCATCCAAGAAATTCAAGACAACATAAAAAGACAAAACCTAAGAATAATAGGAATAGAGGAAAAAGAAGATTCCCTCCTCCATGGCCCAGAAAATATTTTCAACAAAATCATTGAAGAAAATTTTCCTAACTTAAAGGAGATGCCTATAAGAATACAAGAGGCCTACAGAACACCTAATAAATTAGACCAGAAAAGAAAATCCTCCCGTCCCATAATAATCAAAACAGTAAGTATACAAAACAAAGAAAAAATACTACAAGCTGCAAGGGAAAAAGGCCAAGTAACATATAATGGCAGACCCATCTGAATCACACCTGACTTCTCAACAGAAACTATGAAAACCAGAAGGGCCTGGACGGATATCATGTCAGCCTAGGGTGAGATGTCAGAGAACAGAGATGTCAGCCTAGGCTACTGTACCCAGCAAAACCCTCAGTCCACATAGATGGAGAAAACAAGATCTTCAACACATATACACACACACACACAGAAAATTTTCAGCAATACCTACACACAAACCCAGCCTTACAGAAGATACTAGAAGGAAAAATACAAACCAAGAAAACTAACTACTTTTAAGAAAACACAAGAAATAAATAACCTCACTACAGCAAAACAAAAAGTAGCCAAACACACACACACACACACACACACACACACACACACACACTACCATAGCCAACATCAAAATCAAAGGCTCTAATAGCCACTGGTCATTAATCTCCCTCAACATCTATGGATTCAATTTCCAATAAAAAGACACAGACTAATAGAATGGATGCAAAAACAAGACCCAACAATCCGGTGCATACAAGAAAAACACCTAAGTCACAAAGTAGACATTACCTAAAAGTAAAGGGCTGGAAGATGGTTTTCCAAGCAAACAGACCCAAGAAGCAAGCAGGAGTAGCCATTCTAATGTCTAATAAAATAGACTTTCAACAAAAATTAATCAAAAGAGATAGAGAAGCACATTTCATACACATTAAGGGAAAAATCCACCAAGAAGATATCACAATCCTGAATATTTATGCACCAAATGCAAGGGCACCCACATTTGTAAGAGAAACATTAATAAAACTTAAACCACACATAGACCTCCACACAGTAATAGTGGGAGACTTCAACACACCACTCTCAACAAAGGACAGGTCAAAAAAAAAAAAAAACCAAATTAAACAAAGAAACAATAACTCTGACAGAATCAAATGGACCTCACAGACATCTACAGAACCTTTCACCCAAACACAAAAGAATTTACCTTCTTCTCAGCACCTCATCGAACCTTCTCCAAAATAAACCATATAGTTGGTCACAAAGCAAGACTCAACAGATACAAGAAGAAATAATCCCTTGTATCCTCTCTGATCACCATGGACTAAAGCTGGACCTCAATGACAAAAATAGCAAAAGGCCTACACACACATGAAAACTGAACAACTTGCTGCTAAATGACAGCTGGGTCAGAGAAGAAATAAGGAAATTAAAGACTTTCTAGAATTCAATGAAAACGAAGGCACAACATACCCAAACTTGTAGGACACAATGAAATTAGTGCTAAGAGGAAAGTTCATGGCACTAAGTACCTTCAAGAAGAAATTCAAAACATCTCATTCAAGCAACTTAATGGCTCACTTAAAAGATCCAGAAACAAAGAAGCAGACACACCAAAGAGGAGTAGAAGGCTGGAAATAATCAAACATGGGGATGAACTCAATCAATTAGAAACAAATAAAACAATTCAAAGAATCAATGAAACCAAGAGCTTGTTCTTTGAGAAAATCAACAAGATAGACAAAACCATAGCCAAACTAAGTAAATAGCAGAGAAAAAATATCTAAATCAACAAAATCAGAAACGAAAAGAAGGACATAACCACAGACACTGAAGAAATCCAAACAATAATTAGGTCTTACTTCCAAAGTCTATATGCCACAAAATTTGAAAATCTAAATGATATAGACCTCTTGACCGATTCCACATGCCAAAGCTGAATCAAGACCAGGTAAATCAATTAAATAGTCCTATATCCCTTAAGGAAATAGAAGCTGTCATCAAAAGCCGCCAATGCAAAAAAAGCCCAGGGCCATAAGGTTTCAGTGCAGAATTCTACCAGACCTTCAAAGAAGAGCCAACAATAATACTCTTCAAACTATTCCACAAAATAGAAACAGAAGGAACACTACCAAACTCATACTATGAAGCCATAGTCACCTTGGTACCTAAACCTCACAAAGACCCAGAAAGAAAATTTCAGGCCAATCTCCCTCATGAACATCAATGCAAACATACTCAACAAAATACTTGCAAACCGAATCCAAGAGCACATCAAAGATATCATCCACTATAACCAAGTAGGCTTTATCCCAGGCATGCAGGGGTGGTTCAATATATGGAAATCCATCAATGTGATCCACCACATAAACAAACTGAAGAAGAAAAACCACATGATCATCTCCTTAGATGCTGAAAAAGCATTTGACAAAATGCAACATCCATTCATGTTTAAAGTCTTGGACAGGTCAGGGATACAAGGCACATACCTGAACATAGTAAAGGCAATATACAGCAAGCCTATAGCCAACATCAAACTCAATGGAGAGAAACTTCAATCAATCCCACTGAAATCAGGGACAAGGCAAGGCTTCCCACTCTCCATATCTCTTCAACATTCTTCTTGAAGTCCTTGCTAGAAAAACAAGACAATTAAAGGAGATCAAGGGAATACAAATTGGAAAGGAAGAAGTCAAATTATCACTATTTGCAGATGATATGATAGTATACCTGAGTGACTAAAAAAATTCTAGGGAACTCCTACAGCTGATTATCACTTTCAGCAAAGTGGCTAGATATAAAATTAACTCAAAAAAGTCAGTAGCCCTCCTGTACAGAAAAGACAAAAGGGCGGAGAAAGAAATTAGGGAAACAACACCCTTCACAATTGCCACAAAGGACATAAAGTACCTTGGTGTTAAACTAACCAAGCAAGTCAAAGACTTGTATGAAAAAAAAAATTCCAGTCTCTGAAGAAAGAATTAGAAGAAGATATGAGAAGATGGAGAGATCTCCCATGGTCATGGCTTGGCAGAATTAAGATATTAAAAATGGCCATATTACCAAAAGCAATCTACAGATTCAATGCAATTCCCATCAAATTACCAACACAATTCTTTACAGACCTTGAAAGAAAAATTCTCAACTTCATATGAAACAACAAGAAACCTAGAATTACTAAATCAATTCTCTACAGTAAAAGATCTTCAGGAGGTATCTCCATCCCTGATCTTAAGCTGTACTATAGAGCAACAATAATAAAAACTGCATGGTACTGGCATAGAAACAGACTGGTGGATCAATGGAATCGAATAGAGGACCCTGACATAAATCCACAAACTTACGGACACCTGATTTTTGAAAAGATGCCGAAACCATTCTATGGAAAAAAAGACAGCATCTTCAACAAATGGTGCTGTTCTAACTGGATGTCTACATGCAGAAAAATGCAAATAGATCCATACTTATCACCCTGCACAAAACTAAAGTCCAAGTGGATCAAAGACATCAACCAGACACACTAAACTGCTTAGAAGAAAAAGTGGGGGAAGAGCCTTGAACTCATTGGCACAGGAGACAACTTCCTGAACAAAATACCAACAGCACAGGCTGTAAGAGCAACAATAAATAAATAGGACCTCATGAAACTGAAAACTTTCTGTACAGCAAAGGACACTGTCGTCAGAACAAAACGACTGCCTACAGATTGGGAAAGGATCTTCAACCCTATATCTGACAGGACTAATTTCCAGTATACATAAAGAACTTAATCAGCAAAAAAAAATCAAGTAATCCAGTTAAAAAATGGAGTACAGAGCTAAACAGAATTCTCAATAGAGGAATATCGAATGGCAGAGAAACACTTAGAGAAATGTTCAACATCTTTAGTCATAAAGGAAATGCAAATCAAAATGACCCTAAGATTTCACCTTACACCCACCAGAATGACTAAGATCAAAAACTCAAGTGACAGCACATGCTGGAGAGGTTGTGGAGAAAGGGGAACACTCCTCCACTGCTGGTGGGAATATAAACTTGTACAGCCACTTTGGAAATCAATCTGGCACTTCCTCAGACAACTAGGAATAGCACTTTCTCAAGACCCAGCTATACCACTTCTAGGCATATACCCAAAAGGGCCTCAAGTACACAATAAGGACATTTGCTCAACCATGTTTGTAGCAGCTTTATTTGTAATAGCCAGAAGCTGGAAACAGCCCAGATGCCCCTCAGTGGAAGAATGTTTACAGAAATTGTGGTACGTATACACAATGGAATAATACTCAGAAATAAAAAACAAGGAAATCATGAAATTTGCAGGTAAATGGTGGGATCTGGAAAGTATCATCCTGAGTGAGCTATCCTAGAAGCAGAAAGACACACAGGTTATATACTCACTCATATAGACATATAATATATGATAAACTTACTAAAATCTATACACCTAAAGAAACTAATCAAGAGGGATGACTCTTGCTAAAATGCTCAATTCCTAATCAGAACGGCAAAGAGGATAGACATCAGAAGAAGGTGAAAAGAGGGAACAAGTCAGGAGCCTGACACAGAGGACCTCTGAAAGTCTCTGCCCTATAGACTATCAATGCAGATGCTGAGACTTATGGGAAACCTTTGGGCAGAGTGCAGGGAACCTTATGAAACAAGTGGAGAACAGTAAGATCTGGAGAGGACAGGAACCCCACAAGGAGAGCAACATAACCAAAAAATCTGAGCACAGGGGTCTTTCCTGAGACTGATACTCCAACCAAGTACCATGCATGGAGTCAACCTAAGACCCCTGCACAGATGTAGCCCATGGCAGTTCAGTATCAAGTGGGTTCCATAGTAATGGATACAGGGACTGTCTCTGACATGAGCTGATTGGCCTGCTCTTTAATTACTTCTCCCTGAGGGGGAAGCAGCATTACCAGGCCACAGAAGAAGGCAATGCAGCCACTCCTGATGAGACCTAACAGACTAGGATGTGAAGAAGGAAAAGAAGACCTCCCCTATCAGTGGACTTGGGGAGGGGCATGCATGCAGAGGGGATAGGAAGGGAGGGATTGGGACAGGAGGAGGGAGGGAACCACAGGGGTGATACAAAGTGAATAAAGTGTAATTAATAAAGAATTAAAAAAAGAAAATCAGACTAAACACCTACATCAGAGCTAATAGCATGAAGCCACCACATCCATGTTCAATAAAATCCTGCTTCTTTCTTCCAAGGGAGGCTTCTTGCCGTGTTGTTGTTAATTACTTTCCGCCTTGTCGTGGCACATAATTGACAACAGTAACTTGAAGAAGAGAACCTATATTTGGACATAGAGTTCTCAGAGGCACATTTCATGATGGCAAGGAAGATGTAGCTGCAGAGGCAATAAGCAGCAAGTCACAGAGAACCCACAACCAAAGAGCAGAGTGATGCGTGAACATTCTCAGTTCATTTTCTCCTTTTTATTCAATCTGAAAGTGATGATGGATCTTCTCACCACAGTTAAATTAATCTTGAAAATACTCAGAAATTTGTCTACAGAGTGATTATACATTTTATGACATAATGCATTTCAACAAACACAGATGGGTGTAAATAGGTTGCTGACAGGAGAACCCGATACACAGACAGAGTCCGACTCTGCTCCCTTTGCAGACATTTACTTTCAATAGAAGAGTGTCTTGAGGTCCACTTGAGGAGGACATTGTTAGCAAAGAATCTCGTGTTTTCACCCTGTTATCTGAGACTGAAACCTGATTGTCTTATTTTCAGTCTTACATTCCCACCAACAATACAATAATTAAAGACAGAGACATGGCTGTTTCAGAATTCCCAGTGACAGTGAAATAGGTGCCACAGGTTTCAAAATGACAATAATCTACCTCTTTACTCATTTGGCATCTCCGAAGCCATGTGACATTGAAAATTTTCTCTTTCTCTATGTAAGCTTCCATATGGGAGTAAGAGCGAAATCCCCAATTCCCATCTTTTCATCTTTTATTTTCCCTGCCAGCAAAGAAACAGAATTAACTTGTGACATTTTAAGCCATAGAGCTGTCCATTCTACTGCAATACATCTTGTGAGTTATGAAGCAGAGGTGACCATTAGTAAAAGATTAATTCTTCCCGTATTTCACACATCGTAAAACAATCAGTGACCTACTTTCAGTTGAATATGCTGTATCCAGGTGCTTTTTTTCCCCCTTCTTCTGTCGCGTGTTCACGGTGAATGCACTGTTAGCTTATGTGGGTATCAAACTTTGGTTTAAACTTCCAGTTCTTCTCTTTTCCTTAAGTCAAGATACCTGGTTTGGGTGTAGGTCCTTCCTGCACAGTATCCACTAAATTCAGAAGTCAAATCAACAAAAAGAAACTGCAGTGAAGTACCATATGTACCCAAATTTATGAAAAATTAGTTATCTCCAAGGGACTCATATTCTTTTAAATATGAATATCTAGTCAATGTCAAATTTGAATCTTGAAATGAAAGGGGAATGAAAAGAATACTATGTTAGAAGATTGCTTCTTAGATGAATGTTGGCTCCTAACTGGAAACTTTCCTTCTCTGAGGTTTAAAATTGTTTGGTTAAGAGCCTTAGTCATTAGAGATGCTGGTCTTTGCCTTCTTGTTCACCTAAAAATTCAGCTTTTATGTGTGCTCTGCTGATCCAATGACGTGTATTAGTGGAGGCATCTGACTTTGATTTGAGCAACTTGCAGTTTAACCATGAACTACAGCCTAAGAGTAGGCTGTTTACCTTCACTGTTGCACAACTAAAAAAAATTCCAAAGGGAGGACTGCCAAAGTGGCTAGTAAGGCATTTTTGTTGTTCATAGAAACAAGATTTCACTTCTGACTGAAGGAGTGAGACCAATTTGAAGCCTGTGAACACAGGAGCACTGATGTAAGATAAAGGAACATTATTATACAAATTGTTTCCACTGTGTCACTGAGGAAGGCTACAGAGTCAGGATAATGAAGATGTTAGGTGCAGAATGAAGAAAACACAACAGGAGTGGGGCACATATAGAATGAAGTCCTTGCATTAGGTGACACTACAAACAAAAAAGTATGTTGGAGTTGGCTCATGTTTTAGGGGGCTGAGTTATTTAGTGTGGGGGATCACCTCTGGCCAGGGCCCAGTGCTCTATCATAACATGACAGTGACTTTACATGCTGACAGTGGAAAGCCGTGATGTGCAAAAGGCTAGGTAGAAGAGAGTCCAAGTGGAGTTGCCAGCTTGATAAATAACAACCCACTCACATGAGAACCAGTCTTCTTCACAGAAGCAAATACTGTGGAGAAGCAACACTCATTCAGCATCAAATTTCAACACAGCTTTTCATGGGAAAAAGTCTTACTCCAGCCATAACACAGATATTCACAAAAGTTCTGTGTTTCATAAAGCCTGGCCAGTGTTTACCACTCTGAAAACACAGAAGAGAAACTGCCAAAAATACAAATCTTATGTTCTTGAGTCCTCCAAATGATGTTCTCAAATCAATACATAAATCGGTAAATTCATACTCTCACACATCTTTCCTGTTTTTCTTTTCTTCTTTTCACATGTCTGAGTCTGATTGACGTGTGTGTGTGTGATGTACTCATGTATATATAAAATGTATGTGTGGGGTGGTGCTTGTGTGTGTGTTTATGAGTGTGTGTTTGTGTGTGTATGTATGACGGACTAATGTATATATTTCATGTGTATATGCATTTCGGTGCTTGTGTGTGTGGGAGAGAGAGAGTGTGTGTGAGAGAGAGAGAGAGAGAGAGTAAGCCTGAATTTGATACCTAGAATTTCTCTTTTGCCTTATTCATCAAGTTTATGGTCTCTAAAGGAAAGCCAGAGATCACTCATATAGACGGGTTTCTTAGCCGGTTTGCTCTGAGCTTCCCTTCTCCACCTTCTGAATTTAGAGTTACAGCTGAGTTACCACATTTATATATTTCTGGGGATCTGAACTCAGGTCCTGTTGCTTATAAGGTAAGTTATTTAACCACTGGCCAACCTTCTCATTCCTCCGTAATTTTCACTGTTGTTCATAAAGATGAAGTAAGACTTGCAAATATAAGCACTACTTTGACACTAATACAGATTACATATAAGTGTGAAATTTGGAAAAAATACTATCCAATAAATCTGATGAGAAGACAAGTTCCTCTTTCAGTATCCTAGCCCTGAAAATTTTGCTTGATTGAAAAATGAGTTGTTCTCACACACATTAGAAGTAGCATATTCAAGAATCCATTTATCAATAAATAGCTAATAACAGACATTGTCGATGTTATTAGATAATCATAACAGTATTCTTCCTTAATAGGACTAGAGTACATTGTTACTACTGCTGAGGAAATCACTGCCCTTGATGGTTTCTTGTTTCACTCTAAAAAGCAGTGACTGTAAACAATGTAAGCTGTTAGCTGTCACACGACTCATATCATCAGTAGAAGGAATATTTATAGAGCTCTAAGCAAACTTAATATGACATAAAGAGATGGGCAAAAGATAGAGAAGGCACAAGTAGAAGTATTGGCCAAGAAAGGTAAAGTAATAAAATAGGTAAGGTACAATAATTACCCTGCTCTTGTATAAGCAACCTTTTAAAGAGCTAAATAGAATCCATGTTCATTTATATTTGCTCAGGACTTCTGGTGGGAAGATAGGCCCTGTGCTTCAGTATTATAAACTGCAATGAAGTTGTGTGGCTGATATATATCTGATATGAGCACAAACATGAATAACTAATTTTGACCATATTACTCATTCTCTGAAGTTCTACCCAAGGTAAATTCCACCAGTTGTTCATAAAGGTCTAGAAGACAGGTGAAGTTCCAATAGTTCGGACTCCCATTTATTGGAGACCTAGGCTTTCCACATTTCTTTATTGCTTACCTGTTTCACCTAAGGGTCGGGAGCTTCATGGAAGGGTACTAGCTGTTTCAAGACTGTTTTCTTTTGGAATGACCTGAAACTGTGCCTGTATGCTAACAGTACAAAGTATGAACAGAAGTTGTCAGATCTTCATGGATCCTCATGGAGAAATATTCTACAAACAGTTTGTTGATGGTGACATGCATTTGACAACAGGCACAACCTCTTAATGAACTTGATTTTGAGGTTTGCTTCTCTATCACTGTTTTAATAAATGAAGGTAAATAATGGACCTTCTCACAAATAAATAATTTGGAGAAAAAATATGAATAATTTAATTAAACGTGAGAATGGTAAACAGGAATAAGAGTGTAGTTAGGAATGGCAGTGCACACATTTAGTCCCTGTGCTCAGGACTTAGGGACAGATGGGTCTCTAGGAATTCGATGCCTGGGGCATCTGCATAGCAAGTTTCAGAACAGCCAGATCTGCACACTCTAGAGACACTGTCTTAACAACACCAAAACATGAATTTGAATGAAGAACTCCCATTTGAGAAGTGATAGGGCCAAGCTATAGAGTAGGAAAAAATACAGTGTTGCTATTAAGTGATTTGAGGATGTTAAATTCCGTTTCCCACTCTCTGAGTGGAAAACTAACTGAGACTCCTAAAGTTTTCATGCAGGTTCCTAAGGGAGAAAAAAAAAAAAACTCACCTCATAAATATCTTAAGATTTTGATTGTGGCTACAATGAAGTGATGCACTAGGACAAAGGTTCAGAAGAAGTGTGCAGTCCTACAGTAAGTAAAACCTGGTCTTAAAGATCTCAGCCTCTAATTAGATTAAGATGATACAAACTGTCTACAGCTGGAGCCTCACTGTGCCTTAGAAGCTGATTGTCTCTGTTTACGCACTGCACAGGTAAGATCTGTCTTCCTGCAGTTCTTACAAAGCCATAAATATCAGACATGCTCAATGACTTACATCAACAAAACCATATCCCCTCTTAGTTCCTGGGGCTCACAGTCTAAGATCCAGCAGTTAACCAGGCTTCACTGCTTTCAAATGGTCCATAGAACATCCCTTTCTTCTTGAAACTTCTGTTAAACCATACAGCTTCCTTACTTCACACCTGCCTTACTTCAGTCTCTGCTTTGGGTATATGTGTATTTTTTTTTCTCTTTTCCCCATGTTTTCTAAACTTGTTATGAAAATTTTATTAGTTGAAGGTCCACCTGGTTATTATACATTTCTCCTTTTAATTGTTACATTTGTTTATGTTATTGTATGTGTATGTGTAGTTATCATGTATGACATGTTTCATGTATCATGTATGATTGGTACCCAGAGAAGCAGGCATAGAATATACTAGAGCTGCAGTTCTGGATGATTGTGAGCCACCATGTGTGTGCTGGGAAAAGAAGTTCAGGCTTCTGTAAGAACAAGTGCTCTTAACCAATAAACTAGCGCTGAAGACCCACAATTGCCTTATGTAAATATCTTTAGTTTATTTTTATTTGCCAAAGACTCTTTTTTTAAAATTGTTTTTAATTTATTTTATTTTTTAATTTATTTATTTGAGGGAACTAGACAATATCATCCTGAGTGAGGTATCCCCAAACCAGAAAGACACGCATGGTATTATACTCACTTATAAGTGGATATTAGCCATATATACAGGATAAACATACTAAAATATGTAGTCCAAAAGAAGCTAAACAACAAGGAGTACTGTAGGAAAGATGCTTAATTCTCATTCAGAAGGCCAAACAGGGTAGACATTTTAAGTAGAAGAAGATAAGGAACAGGACAGGAGCTGAAAAACTACCCACCAGGGTATTGAAGGAAATACTGAGACTCATGGACAAACTCTAGAGTGCTGGAAACCTTACGGAAGAAGAGGACGATATAAACATCTGGAAGGGACAGGAACTCTACAAGAACAACAGAGCCATAAACCCGGGCCCAGGGTGTCCTGCAGAGACTGAATCTCCAACCAAGGACCTTGCATGGAGAGGATCTGGCCCCCCTGTTTAGAGGAAGCCCATAGGCTGCTCAATTTCCAAGTGGGTTCCCGAGTAAGGAGTACAAGGGCTGTCTCTGATATGAACTCAGTAGGTGGCTCTTAGATCACCTACCCCTGGGGATTGCAGCCTTGCCAGGTCCCAGAGGAAGATGATGTAGCTAGCCTTCATGAGACCTGATAGGCTAGAGTCAGATGGAAGGGGAGGAGGTCCTCCCCTAGACCTGATAGGACTAAGGAAAGGGCATAGGGGGAGAAGAGAGAGGAAGGATGGGAGTGGGAGGAGCTGAAGGAGGGGGCTGCAGCAGGGATACAAAGTGAATAAATTGTAATAAATAAATAAATGAATAAATATTTTTTATTCATTTTACACCCTGTCGTGGTCCTCCCTTCTGTCCCCCAACCACCCCCTTCATAAGTCCTTCCTCCATCCTCCCTTCACCTTCTCCTCAGAGAAGGAGGAGGTGCCCCACTGGTGTCAAGCCACTATGGACTAGGTGCATCCTCTCCCAGTGAGGCCAGACATGGCAGCCTGGTTAGGGGAACGAGATCCACATGCAGGCCTCAGAGCCAGCGAGGGGCCTTGCTGCAGTTTCTGGGGGATCCACATGAAGAGCAGGCTGTGTATCTACTCCATATGTGCAGGGGCCCAGGACCAGTCCATGTACGCTCTCCGGTTGGTGGTTCATTCTCTGTGTGCCCGCATGTGGCAAGGTTATATGACTCTGTGGGTCTTCTTGTGGAGTCCTTGACCCCAACAATTCCCTCACTCATTCACCCTACTCTTCCATATGACTTCCCAAGCTCTGTCTAGTGGTTGGCTGTGGGTCTCTGCATCTGTTTTCGTCAGGTGCCCAGTGAAGCCAAGGACAGACAGCTAGGATGTGGATATGGATGGAAGGGGGCTAAGGTGACTATCAGAGGAATATGAAAAGGGAAAACTATAATCAGACCATAGTGTATGATAAATTCTGTTTTCAGTAAAAGAAGTGACAGATTGGTTTTCAGATGATGTTCTCTTCCGTTGTCAGTTTTTGAGTTTTTTTTTTTTTCATAAAATGTTAAGTCTTCTGATATAAAGAAATCTGAGTAGTACTAATGTAAATCATTTGGTGTTCCCAAATCTTAAGGTTTGCTTCAGAAAAAGTCTTTTTTCATGTAGCAGATACTTTAAAGAATGCCATCTTAAAGGAAAGAGAATAAGGTTTATGAGATATTTAAATTTTAGTTATTCTAGATACAGGATCAGTATTGAAACTATGATTGGAGATGGAAACTGTTTGAGATTTGGTGTTCAGAACACTGCTACTCACTATCCAAGGCTTAGTAAATTATCTATAGCCAACCGTGAATATAGTGCCAAACTATATTCCTATAAATTTTCCCTGGCAGAGAGCATCCTGAGAACCAAGAAGAACACAGAGTGGGATTTATTTTTCCATCAAAATGGACAAAGGATATCACAGATGACATTTGTTTCTAATGTCAGCTCAGGTGCTATGGTATGACTTCCAGGTCATCCCGATGACAGCAGTGGTGGAGTGGTAAGCACTCAGCCAATACCTGGAATGTGATTTTACACAGAGCACATGGCACTCAGGGACTGTGGCCCCACAGCTATTTCAGGCAGGACTGGCTCTTTCTTGCCACGGCAAATTAGCCGCTTTCCCTTAATCAGCTTAGAGCAATCGTTTTTTTGTTTTTTGTTTTTTTTTTTTTTTCAGGAATATTTTTTGGGGAAGAACTCTTCTTTTCTATATTGTTAAGCATAGAAGAAGCTAAAAATCAAAAGCAATTGTGTTTAAGGCCAAAAGTAATATAAAAGACATTAAAAGTCTTTTAGCTATAAAAGTAATTACCTAAAATCAAAGCCATGAAAATGCAGGCTGGCACTTACAAGTGTGTTTAAAGTCATGTAAATCAAAATGTTACAATTAGAAATGTATCCCTCACACACATTGTACTTTGACACACACACACACAGACACACACAATGTGTGCGTGTGAGTGTGAGTGTACTACTTGGAGTTTTCTGTTGCAGAAATTTACTGTTCTCTTTTATTACATGTACAAACAGTTACTGAGGTCAAGGTCTTTGTGATACAAATCTTGTTCCTTCCTGATGCATAGTTCTGCTAGGAATATTATTCCGAAATAGTTTAATAGTAAGTATTATGGAACTAACCCCATGTCTCATTTCTGTTGGCTAGAAAATTGGTACCTCATCCATTGAAACTTATTTTCTATGATAATTTTTCTCCAGTCCTGCTGTAGGCCTTTTAAGATTATTTGAAGAAGCAGCCTACTGCCCCATTCATCATGAGATATGAAAAGATGAAGCTTTAACATTTTTTTTTTGTCTGAGTTCTCGGCCAGTTTTTAATGTGAGCCTTGGGGTTATATTTTATTTCTAAAGTAAATTCCACAGCAACTTTAAAGAACTTCAGACTTAGGGTAGAGAGAGCTTTG
This sequence comes from Psammomys obesus, assembly GCF_907164565.1. Taxonomy (NCBI): domain Eukaryota; kingdom Metazoa; phylum Chordata; class Mammalia; order Rodentia; family Muridae; genus Psammomys; species Psammomys obesus. The sequence goes on along the minus strand of NW_026596125.1, from coordinate 10,895,274 downwards.
CCACAGTTACAGGTTATAGGCGTCTGAGGTATTCTTCAAAATGAAAGACAGTGATTTGAAAACACACCCTCACTCTGTTATTAGTAAGTGCTGAGCTACACCTGACTATCAGACACTGCACTAACATCTAGGCATATTATAACAACAACAAACAAACAAAACAACAACAACAAACTTACAGGTTTCTCTCTTACCGGATCCCAGTCTGGGAGAAGCCGAGGGCAGTTCTTCCAGGTTCCCTTCCTCTGCTCAGCACCTGGTTGAGTGGACAGGAGTTGCCAGCCTGTGTACGTTACCTTTATTTTGATAGTTAAGGCTATTGTCTCCTGTGTCACATTTGATTTGGGTATGTTTTGCTAATAGTTCTATAGCCAATACTATTATGAAGGATCTGACGTTATTGTCAATGTTTTCTAATAATATTGTCCATGGATTTGATTTGAGTTTTTGCTAGATTGAAGGTGTTATTTGTAGTGGGAGGCTGTGTCCACTTCCATGTGTCTGTCCAGTGTTTTTGTGTATTGGAGCTATAACCTTATGACGTGTTACCATGACCAACTACTGTGAATTGAGTGACAGGGCTGTCGTCTATAGTCTGGCTTTCCAAAATTGTGCACTATGGGTCACCTCATAGTCACCCCTGGTCACACCAACTTGGCAGACTCAGTTCTATTGAATAACAATAATTGTATTTGTTTATTCTCCTGGTACTTTTCCTCATACTCTGTAGTGAATTAATTCTACTGCCTCATTTTGTACAAAAAGATGTGGCTATTAAAATACTGTGTCAGATACATGGGAAATGCCGTAACTCCCACCCTTCTAAGCTCATTTTTATTTTCACTGCAGAAATTGGACAATAGTAGCTCTCAGAACAGCTATAGAAGCTATGTGAGCCAATTTCACAAAGTATACACAAATCGTCAAATGCATGCTAATGATTTAGCAGCTATCCTATACAGTCTCTTGGATGACTAAACATACACTTGGCAACTGAGACAGAGAATATGTGCCCCGGTAATGAGAAAATCCATAGAATTTACAGCATAATTGAAACTGCTCTAACCCAGAATGTCATTTTTCACATCATGAGCAACACCAACTAGTATTCTCACCAAGAAAAACCTCTTGTTCCATACTGAAACCATGCCCATAATATAACTAGACCATAACTCAGAGCAAGAACCTCAAATGCAACACTGTTCTCTGAGTCACAATTTAAGTTACATATTGGCTGACTGAGACAATACTTCTCTTTGTTGTTGTTTTGATTTTTTACAAGACGGGGTTTCTCTGTGTAGCCTTGGCGTCCTGGACTTGCTTTGTACCCCCAGCTGGCCTCAAACTCATAGAGATCCACTTGCCCTTGCTTCTCAGATTCCTGGGATTACAGGAATAAGGCCCATATCTGATGACAATACTTTCTTTAACACAATGAAGACCTGATTGTGGCATCACCTTTTCAGTGCACGTTGTAGCTAAACACACACACACACACACACACACACACACACACACACACAGAGAGAAAGAGAGGGGGGGGGAATATTTTGAGTACACAGAATGTAACCTCCAGGAAAACCCATTCTTACCCCCACCTTTTTTTTTTTTTCCCAGAAGAACTTTCTTCTCGCTTCCTTTCTCTGGGGACACTTAGTGAATAATGTGTGAGTGTTCAGGAGTAATTGAAAATAATGGCAGTGTCAACCTTAGGACAAGCAATAAATCTTAGTTTATTTATGACTTAGAAGTTTTATTAATGTTTGATCAAAAGAATGCCGCTGACTTATAACTAAAATATGCTAAAGCAATTCTTTAGCTCCACAAATGGAGAAAATTTTGCAAAATATCTTCAATTATTTCTACCCAGGAGGCAGAAAATAACCTTTCATAAGAAGCAGACAAACCTCAGGTTACTCAAAAACATGTGGGTTTCCATGGTTTTCTGTAGCAATTATTTTATTTTTAAGTATTCATGTGTCCTGGATGTCGACTACCTGAGCAAAGGGCACTATCTTCCTGGCAGGGGAAATTAAGTGAGCACACAACCCCATTAATTAACAAACCATAATCAATATATAAATGACATTCTCTGGGTAATGTGCAGAGGAAGCATACAAACGTGGTGCTCGAATACGACACTTTTCCGGGGGAAAGACATGGTTTCAGTTGCCAAGATTCCTATTTGATTATCCTTCTCTGGGTCTCATTAGGCATTTTCCTTGAAGTGACACTGATGACATCTGCGAGCACTGAAGACAGAGACCAGCCTCCCCAAAAGACCAGCACGGTTGATCATTCAAATTCTTGGCAGCTAACAGATTTATAATGTCTCTTGTGCTATGAAGGCAAAGAACATTTCTCATATTTGGATGTCAGAATCTCATCAGATAGAACATTAGACAGCATATTTGGCACCCTGCATCTGCATACAGTTGCCTGATTAACAGGAGGGGTGAGGGAACTAAAAATAGCCGCATATATGCAAAGACCAGGCTTTGCTCTCTAGAATCACTACATCCTTCCAAAATAAAAGAATTAGGTATGGCTGACCTGCTAAAAAATTAGCAAGACAGAAAATGCTGGAGAGAAAAGACAATGCTTCTCAAATATGTGAGTACAGAGCCAGCTGGGCAGATTGTTATAATAAAAATTCGTAGGACCCATTCTCTAGGAATTTTGATTCAGATTGTCTTGGTTAGGGAAGTATAGAAATGCAGACATTTTAAAAATTTTATTTTATTTTATTAATTACACTTTACTCACTTTGTATCCCCCCATAAGCCCCTCCCACCTCTCCTCCCGGTCCCACCCTCCCTCCCCCTTCTTCACGCATGCCCCTCCCCACGTCCAATGATAGGGGATGTCCTCCTCTCCTTCCTTCTGATCTTAGTCTATCAGATCACCTCAGGAGTGGCTGCATTGTCATCTTCTGTGGCCCAGTAAGGCTGCTCCCCCCTCAGGGGGAGGTGATCAAAGAGCAGGTCAATCAGATTATGTCAGAGGCAGTCCCTCTTCCCATTACTATGTAACCCACTTGGACAGTGAACTGCCATGGGCTACATCTGTGCAGGGGTTCTAGGTTATCTCCATGCCTGGTACTTAGTTGGAGTATGAGTCTCTGGGAAGACCCCTGTGTTCAAATTTTCTGGTTCTGTTGCTCTCCTTGTGGGGTTCCTGTCCTCTCCAGATCTTACTGTTTCCCACTTCTTACATAAGATTCCATGCACTCTGCCCAACAGTTGGCCATAAGTCTCAGCGGACTTTTAATTATCCAACTTTTCCAATGATTTTTTACCAAATAATTGTATGAACACAATTTGAAAATCTCCATGTAGGTTATGAGGAATCTTAAGTACTGTCCTTCAAGGGAGCATATCCTGAATTTTAGATTTAAAAAAAAAAAACTTTCATTAATTTTAGGGTGCATGTAAGGAAAATGAAATGAAGAAGAGCAAATACAATACGACATTAAAAACCTATAGTGTCTAAGTATATTTTTCTTTAAAATATTGATTTTATGTGGAACATACTTCTACATTGATAACACTTCACAGTCAAAACTATGTTCCCTAATCAAGTTTTCTCTTGGTTCATATTTAATGAAAATAATAATAAAAATAGCTAAAAAATACCATTAATTAACATCCTACATCTAAATTGTTTGGAATACCAACTGCGCCCATACTTTTACATATGACATGTAAAGGAAGCTGGAAGAGCCAGAGGAAATGAGTGGATAGAAACGGGACTCTTGTTTCTTCTCCTGCTCTACACAATGAGAACATATTTGGGAGGAAGAGTGGAAGATCTGAATTAAATGGTCTACAGTATATTAGAGGGAAAATCATGGAAACACTTTTCTTTGCTGAATGTTATAAATTGTTCCACCCACTAAAGTGAGTGGCGGTGGAATAGGACTGAGTTGTGGATAACAGACAAAGGAGTCTTTCTCCCACCATGTGTCTGTCTGATAAGCAAACCCTGATGGATGAGGCATAAATTAGGTGCACCTTCCTGCACACATGCTAAAGAGAATCAAGCCACTTCAGATGCAGGCTTCTGATCTGCCTCATGTGTGTTCTACCTCTACGTGCCACACAAATGCTTCAGCTGGAGCGCCAAGGCAACTTCCACTGGAGTTATGCCTCCCGACATCACCGTTTCCTCAGGTTTAACCCACTGCTGAGTCCTGAATGCCATAACATGCCATAACCACTGTTCTTGATAACGCTTTAACAGGCATATGAGTTTTTACTGTGAAAATAAATTTATTTATTTTTTTATTTCAACAATGAGAAAAACTGCAAAACTGCCTAGAATTTATAGTGACCCAATAAAACCAGGCAAAGGGCTAAACATATCATTTCCCAACGTGGTATAATCATTAATAACATACGATATTACTTATTTCAGGTCTGGATTAAAACCACAGGTGAGTTTTGTTTGTTTCCCCTTTAATGTCACAAAGTTTATAAGCAAATTATTTGAACTTTGTGCTGAAAAACACAGAGTGGTTCTCAGCCTTGCCAAGGCTGCACCCCTTTAATAGGTTCCTTGTGTTGGGTTGACTCCCAGCCATAGAATTATTTCAGTTGCTACTTGATAAATGTAATTTTAGTAGTGCTATAAATAGTAAATATCTATGTTTTCAGATGGTCTTATGTGACCCTGTAAAAGGCTCAATTGGCCCTCCAAAGGAGTCTCACACTGGAGGCTGAGACCTACTAAATTAGAGCCACAAAAGTTGGCACCATCCTTTAGTATTAGTGACCTCTCTTTATCTAAATACTTGTGCCTCAACTGAGTATTCATTCCAGCTTGAAACACAAGTGTCTGCTTAGAGATCTGCTCTCACCACCCTTCCACTGGTCCTCACCATCCCTCACAGGCAGTGGGAGAAAAAAAACACGACCAGCATGGCCAAGAATTGTTCCAATTGTGAAGCATCAGATTTTACTCCAGTATGGAGCTCCACAAGGAGAGCAACAGAACCAAAAAATCTGAGCACAGGGGTCTTTCCTGAGACTGATACTCCAACCAAGTACCCTTAGAACCCCTGAACAGATGTAGCCCACGGCAGTTCAGTGTCCAAGTGAGTTCCATAGTATTGGGAAGAGGGACTGCCTCTGACATGAACTGATTGGCCTGTTCTTTGTTCACCTCCCCCTGAGAGGGGAGCAGCCTTACCAGGCCACAGAGGAAGACAATGCAGCCACTCCTGATGAGACCTAACAAACTAGGATCAGAAGGAAGGAGAGAAGGACCTCCCCAATCAGTGGACTTGGGGAGGGGCATGCATCGGGAAGGGGGAGGGAGGGAGGATGTGGGAGGAAAGGATGGAAGTGCTACAGGGAGATACAAAATGAATAAGGTGTAATTAATAAAAAGTTAAAAAAAGGAAAAAAAAGAATATCGAATCTGCTACAATGAAAATATCACAGAAGAAACTTGACACATAAAAAGTAAAATATAACAAAGTATTTAAAAATACGTAAAACATCTAAAATAATATCATTAGTATTGGAGAGTTCAATATATAACAGATGATATAAACTACTTGAACAATTTTGAAAATGGTAAAGAAACTTATTTATTATTAATTCTAGTAAAACGAGCAAATGTGAAAATGAATTAAAGAAACAAATACCATTCAAGATACTAAAGGCAGGATGGATTACTTTTCAAATGCCTAATAATTTTAAAATATTGCAAATTTATGAAGTAACATATGATAAAGACAACAATGCAATAATAGAATTTAGTAAAAATGTATCAGCATTTAAATTATAATGGATCAAATCCCCTAGTTGAAATCAAAACCTACAAATATTATTGATAAAAAAGTTAAACTAATTGCATTTTGGTTTTAAAACACAGCCTGAAAAATAACAAAATAGAAAAAAAAAGAAAATAAAACAACTGAAATGCATAAAAATACAGCAACCAAAGAATAACCACAAAGAAAGGTAGTTTAAACTTTCTACAGCTGAAAAAGATAATAGCTAAGGTATAAATGTCTAGAGATGACGAGAACTTTACATAATGATAAGAGTCTATGCTACAGAAGTGTTTTTATGTCTGAAATGTGTACATGCATGCTTGTGTGTGTGTGTACATGCACACACGTGTATAAAATCTATGAATATAGTATGTACCCATCATATTCATTAGGTTGATTTCTATGTAATAGAAATTTTCATTTAAAACAAACATTGAAAACCACACACACATAGAAAAACACATTTTGTTTTCATGGCTATAAAATGTTGTATTTTTAAGGCACCCTAATGTGTTATCATTGGATCCCATATCACAATTATACAATAAACAGGCTTTATTAAGCCTATCTTCAGAATTGCCAGAACAAATATTATTCAACTTTAATTATAAAAGCTATAAACATCTTTCCTCCATAAAGATTATCCTGTTTGGGGAGTACAGACTAAGTTGGCCTTATCGAAGGTTTCAGTACAGTGTTGTGGATGAATACTGAAGAGAGGGAGCAGGCACAAAGACACGACTCAAGTTTTCTAAAAAGAAAAAGTTGCTGCACTAGTTGAATTTGACTGTCGACCGACCATGTCCCTGAATCAACTTCGTAAGTGTTGAAGCCATCTTCCTGCAGTGTGATAAAGGCATATGCATGTCTGCAGTGCACCAGCCCCAGTACTATATAAAAATTAGTGAACCTCACTTGATAAAATGCTAGTGAAGAGAGCATTAGCAAAACAGAACAGAAAAAAGTTTAAGGACTTTTTAAAAGCCTCTAAGGAAAGTGCTATTTAATTTGACAGTGGATTGCACTGCAGAAAAAAAAAAAATAATGGAAGAGGAGAGAAGCAGTGAGTTTGTCACTATACCAAACATTTAAAAATAGTGTTTGTCCTAGTTTTTACATGAGTATATTTCTTCTGCTAATTTACAGGTTAGCAGGTTAGTGGAAAGCTCCAGAAATAACAGGAGCCATCTGGATGGATGGAATACCAATGCAATTTTTTTCTACAACATACAAAATGTAAAAATGCCTTCGATCCTCTCTGTCTTTATTTCTCTCTCTCCTATGTTTCCTCTTTCCTTTTAAGAACACTGAAACTGTTCTGGATCAGTTACTTCATTACTTTGGCCCTGAGATAAGGCAATACATTATGGTGGCAAACGTCAGAAAAAGTTTTCCTAATGATGATGTTCAAGAATAGAGAGATGGTAGGACCCGAGAGGCAAGGTGCCCATCAAGGCACGTTTTGAGGGGACTGTTTTCTCCAGTGAGGCACCACCATCTATAGTCCAAATATCTTTCTGTTGTCATTGCCAGCTGAGTGCCAAGCCTTCACTGTCTATTGGGAAACATTTTGTATCCAAACCATAATATGAGCATTAACTTAACATTTTTCTGCCTAATAATGTTTCTAAGTATAGTGGGAGCTTTTGCAGACCCCCCCTGAGGTATAAAATAATGACATGGAACTATTTTTATAGTTTAAAGCTTAGGCTTTTTGCTGGTGCAGTCTCCCAGATACCATTTAAACTTAATTTGACTATTTCAGGCTATGACCCACCACACGGCTAGCTTTTTACCTCTCTGATCCTGTTTCCTGTCCATCTGTTCCCTTCTGTTTCTGCTTCTGAATGTCCCCAAATTGCATTCTTTTTCCCTCATCCCTCTCTTTCTTGGAGGTTCTGTCCCTCACTTCCTGCCCCAAATATGGCCTTCAGTTCTCTGTTACAACAATTCAGCAGGAGAACTTCTTTCAGATTGTCTTTGGGCATAGAGGATTGTCTGACCTTCAATATCTCATCAGGCATGGAAGGACACATATTTACAAATACAGTGCTGGTGGAGGAGGCATAGAAGTCACAATACCAAGATCCTGCCAGAACTTGGCTCTCTGTGGGTACAAGATTAACAATTGAAAATACACATATACTTTCTTACAGTGTGAAGCTTGTTAACTCAGAATATCGCCTTCCATGAAATTCTTGTGAAGGTCTTTTTCTCAGTATAGGATGATTTCTCAGACTATTTAAAATTCATTTATAGCAGTGCTTTCTTAATTCTAATTGCAAACTTTTGGCTATGTATGTATGTATTAACATGTATAGTTCTTTCTTAGTCTATGGCTTATATTTTACATTTATAATGGTTTATACTTTGGACAGAAAATTTAATTTTAGTGAAGTATATTTTACGCATTTAAATTTAATTTTTTTTATAATTTATTCACTTTACATCCCAATTGTAGCACCCTCCTTAGTCTCTTCCTAGTCCCACCCTCCCTCTCTCTGGTCCCCCCATTCCTCTCCCCTATTTCTCACAAAGGGGGAGACTTCCTCCCCTACTATCTGACCACCGTTTATCAAGTCTCATTAGGACTGCCTGCATTCTCTTCCTCTGTGGCCTGCCAATGCCACACCACAACAAGGGGGAAGTGATCAAAGAGCATGCAACAGAGCCCATGTCAGAGACAGTCCCTGCTTCCATTACTAGGCCTCCCATGTAAAAACTGAGCTACCTATAGGCTACATCAGAACAGGGGTCAAGGTCCTCTTCATTCATGGTCCTTAGTTGGTGCATCAGTCTCTGCAGGCCCACATGGGCCCAGATTTGTTGGCTCTGTTTGTCTTCTTATGGAGGTCCTGTCTGCTCTGAGTCCTGCTATTTCTGCAGTCTTTTCTATGACTCCCTATGCTCTGCTCTAAGTCTAGCTGTGAGTCTTAGCATCTGCTTCAATTCCCTATGGGTGGAGTCTTCCAGATGACATTTACGGTAGGCTCCCAACCTGTTCCCTCTCTTCAACCACTTCCAGTGTCTATTATGTGTGCCTGTCAGAATGAGACTTAAGCATCATCCCTAGGGTCCTCTTTGTTATTTGGCTTCTTTAGATTGCATTGAAACTGTACTGTTTTTGACAAGATAACCATTTTTACTATGTTGATCTTACCAATCCATGAACATGGGAGATCTATCTATCTTCTGATATCTTCTTCAGTTTCTTTCTTCAAGAGCTGAAGTTTTTTTCAAACAAGTCTTTCACTTCCTTGGTTAGGGTTACACCAAGATACTTTTTGTGTGTGTGTGTGTGGCTATTGTGAAAGGTTCTGTTGCCCTAATTTCCTTTTCACCCCATTTGTCTTTTGTATATAAGAAGGCTACTAATTTTTTAAGTTAATGTTGTGTACAGCCACTTTGCTGAAGATGTTTATTAGCTGTAGGAGTTTCCTGATAGAATTTTTGGCATCATTCACGTATACTATCACGTTTTCTGTGAATAGTGATATTATGACCTCTTTCCAATTTATTTCTCCTTGATCTCCTTTAGTTGTTTTATTGCTCTGGCTAGGACTCAAGTACTATATTGAAGAGATACAAAGAGAGTGGGCAGCCTTGTCTTGTCCCCAGTTTCAGCAGAATTGATTTAAGTTTCTTTCTGTTTAATTTGATATTGGCTATACACCTGTGATTTCTCCAAGACTTTAAACAAAAAACAGGTGTTGGATTTTGTCAACTGTTTTTGGGCATATAAGGAGATGATATTTTTTTTCTTTAAGTTTGTTTATATGGTGGATTACATGGATGGATTTCCATAAATTGAACCACCCTTGCATGCCTGGAATGAAGCCTACTTGGTCATGGTAGATAATATCTCTGATTTGTTCTCAGATTCAGTTTGTGTGTATTTTATTGAATACTTTTGTATCAATATTCATAACAGAAGTTCACTTTGTTGAGTTTTTGTGTGGTTTAGGTATCAAGGACTGTGGCCTCATAGAATGAGTTTGGTAATGTTCCTTCTATTTTTATTTTGTGGATTCATTTGAAGAGTATTGGTATTAGCTCTTATATGAAGATCTGGATGAATTCTGCACTGAAACAATCTGGCCCTTAGGCTTTTTTGGTTGTGAAACTTTTGATGGCCTGCTTCTCTTCTCTTAGGGAATTGGGACTATTTAATTTGTTGACTTGATCTTGATTCAATACCCATTTCAATTAGATTTTCACATTTTCTCACTTATAGACTTTTGAAGTAAGGCTTAATGATTTTGGGGATTTGCTCAGTGTCTGTTGTTATGTCTCTCTGATTTTGTTGATTTTAATAGTGTCTCTGCTATTTAGTTAGTTTGGCCAAAGGATTGTCTACATTGTTGATTTTCTCAAAGAATCAACTGTTGTTTTCATTGATTCTTTGAATGGTTCTCTTTGTTTCTAATTTATTGATGTTAGCCCTGAGTTTGAATATTTTCAGACATCTACACCTCTAGGGTTTGTCTCCTTTTTTATTATTTTTATTTTTTGGAGTGCTTTCGGTTGTGCCATTAAGTCGCTTTTATGGGATGTTTCCAATTTCCTTATGAAGGCAATGAGAGTATTAACTTTACTCTTAGCACAGCTTTCATTGTTTCCCATAAGTATTTGTATGTTGTGCCTTCATTTTCATAGAATTCTAGGAAATCTTTAATTTCTTTCTTTCTTTCTTTCTTTCTTTCTTTCTTTCTTTCTTTCTTT
>NW_026596125.1:10859599-10884760 GCF_907164565.1 Psammomys obesus | reverse complement strand
TTCTTTCTTTCTTTCTTTCTTTCTTTCTTTCTTTCTTTCTTTCTTTCCCCATCTCTCCTTGAGCAGAGAGTTGATCAGTTTCCATACATGTGTAGGCTTTTTGCTATTTCTATTGTTGTTGAGGTCCAGCTTTACTCTATGGTTGTTTGATAGGACACACTGTATTATTTCAATATTCTTGTATCTGTTGAGGCTTGCTTTGTTTCCTATTATGTCATCAGTTTTGGAGGAGGTTCTCTGAGATGCTGAGAAGAAGCTATATTCTTTTTTTGTTTGGGTGAAAAATTCTATAGATGTCTCTTAGGTCCATTTGATTCATGATGTCTGTTAGTGTCTTTATCTCTCTGTTTAGCTTCTATTTCGTTGATCTGTCCTTTGACAATAGTGAGGTGTTGAAGTCTCCCATTGTTAATGTGTGGAGATTAATCTGTAGTTTAAACTTTATTAATGTTTCCTCTACAAATGTGGGTAACCTGTATATGGGGCATAGATGTTCAGAATTGAGATATCATACTCATGGAATTTTCCTTTGATAAGCATCTCTTTTGATTAATTTTGGGCAAAAGTCTATTTTATTAGATGTTAGAATGGTTACTCATGCTTATTTTGTGGCTACATTTGCTTGGATAACCTTCTTCCATATGTTTACTTTCAAGTAATGTCTATCTTTGCGGTTGAATTGTGTCTCTTGTATGCAGAAGAATGTTGGGTCTTGTTTACACATCCATTCTGTTAGCCTGTGTCCTTTTATTGGAGAGTTTAGTCCACTTGTTGAGAAAGATTAATGGCCAGTGACTGTTATTTTTATTTTGGTGTTGGTTGTAATACTATGTTTGTGTGCTTATCTACTTTTAGTTTTGCTGTAGTGAAGTTATTTATTTCCTATGATTTCCTCAGTGTAATCTTGGGTTGTAGTTTTCCTTCTAGTATCTTCTGTATGGCTGGATTTGTGTATAGATACTGTTTAAATTTGTTTTGGTCATAAAATATCTTGTTTTTCCATCTGTGATGATTGATACACTCAGTGTTGATGGGTATAGTGGTTTGGGTTGCCATCTGTTTTCTCTTAGAGAATGCATGACTTCTGTCCATGCCATTTTGGCTTTCATAGTTTCTGTTGAGAAAACAGGTACAATTCTGATGGGTTTGCCATTATACATTACTTGGCCTTTTTCCCTTGTAGCTTTCAGTATTTTTTCTTTGTTCTGTACATTTAGTATTTTGATTATTACATGGCAGGAGGATTTTCTTTTCTGGTCTAATATATTAGGTGTTCTCTAGTCCTTTTTATGCATTTAGGCATCTCTTTAAATTCGGGAAATTTTCTTTATGATTTTGCTGAAAATATTTTCTTGTCCTTGGAGACAGGAATCTTCTTTTTCCCCATTCCTATTATTCTTATGTTTTGTCATTTCATGGTATCCTTTATTTCTTAGATATTTTGTGTTAGGAATATGCTTAGATTTAATATTTTCTTTGATGGATGCATTAGTTTCTTCCACTGTATCTTCTACACCTGAGAATCTTTTCACCATCTCTTATATTCTGTTGGAGATGCTTATCTCTGTAGTTCCTGTTTTCTACCCTAAATTCTCCCTCTCAAGGATTTCTTCCCTTTGTGTCTTCTTTAATGTTTCCTTTGTTGTCTTCAGTTCTTGAAATGTTTTCTTGCTATCTTTCACCTGTTTATTTGTATTTTCCTGCCTTTCATTCAAGTCCTTCACCTATTTGTTTGAACTTTCCTTTATTCCTTTCAGTGATTTAATTATTTTCTTTCTAAAAGCCATAATCTTTTTGACTGTATCTTCCTGTATTTCTTTCCAGATTTTATTTGTTTCCTTAATTATTATTTTCATAAGCATAGACTGAAGGTAATTTCTTGAGTTTCACTTGTGTTAGGTTTTCCAGGACTGCTTGCCTTTGTAAAGCTGGGTTCTGGAGTTGGCACATGGCCTTGGATTTTGTTGATTGTGTTTTTATGCTGGCCTTTGGTCATCTGGTTGTCTCTGGCAGATGCTGGTAGTTTCCAGTGCACCTTTATAATGAGTCATGGGACTTAAAAACAAAAACAAAACTTGTCGTCATGAGTTTCTGTGACTAGGGTTCTGTTCATTTCTTTCTTCATGTCTTTTAACTTAGCATCATATTCAGTTATTAATTACTGTACATTTAAAATAACCTTTAGCTTCTGATGTGGAAGTATTTTGCCGGGATGGCCTAGGCTATCACAATTGGTATCCTTGTCATTTCAACTTTATTTACTCTCAGGCAAACTAAGAAAAAATGAAGACTGGTGGAAACTCGATCCTTGTTATGGTAAATAAATGACGTGTGTTCACTAGCCTTATTTCTTCTTAGCACTGCTTCAGTGCACAATACAGGGCACTGTACATCTGTGTACTACTTTACTTTCCCTCTCTATTGCTTTCTTATTTGCCTATAGAATTTCTACATATTTTATTTTCTAATATGTGTTAATTGGAATAAAATTATATCACTTCACCCTCCCTTTTATCCCCCAGCCCTCTCAACAACCATTCTTCAAAGCCATCCAATTTCTCTCTCACTCATAATAGCCTCTTCTTCTTTGACTATATTGACAAACATAAAAACTCAAACACACATTCACAAATGTGTATAATTATATCTTTAATTTTTTAAATTAACATGGTTTATTCTTTTGCTGTTATGACTACATTGTCTTGTTATTTTCTGAGAGAATATGAATGCACAATGGAATCCTCATTCCTAGTCCTTCACCCAAGGACCTTGATAAGTCTCTGAAAAGCTGTTGTGTACAAGAAGAGCAAGGCAAACTTACTTTGGATGACTTCTTTTGTTTCTGAAGTTTTCATCTATTCGTTTGTCCTTGCTTTCAAAATATTCTTTTGTTTTAAAAATATGACTTGTAAAATTAATGCAGTTCCTTCTGCTTTTGATGAGATATAATGTCTGGCAGCTCCAACCTATTGTACTTTGGGTAAAAGCAGAAGGTAAATCCTTGGATCTTAAATTTGGTACTTCATGCTCATGCTGTCTTTGCTTCTGTATTTTTCATAGATAATCAAGTGTTGTGAAAATAAATAGTCTCATACCTACTCACAAGGAAATAGCTCTTATTAAACTCAGTGAGCCAACACACACAGAAAGAAAACATGAAACTGAGATTCCAGGTAGAAAATTAGAATGGGAGAGTCAGAAATGGTAAGTGGAGTGTGTGAAGTAGAATAAAATTCACTATATAAACATATAAAATTTTCAAAAAATTAAAAATGTTTGTACTTATGCTCTGGCTATTTTTATATCAATACTAACATAAGTTAGTATTATCAAAATGTCAAGAACATCATTTGAGAAAATGCCTCCATAAGATCTTGCTGTAAGGCAATTTTTAAATTAATGATCACCGAGGAAGAGCCTAGCCCATTATGGGTGATGCCATCGCTGGGCTCGTAGCTCTGGCTTTTAAAAGAGAACAGGAGAAAAAAAAGAAAGAAAGAAAAGGCCAAGATAGGCAAGCCAGTAAGAAGCACAACTCAGTACCCTCTGCATCTGTTCCTGCCTCCGTGTTTTGGCCCTATTTGAGTACTTGTCCTCATTTTCTTCATAGATGAACAACTGTGAGGAAGTGTAAACTGAATAGACCCTTTCCTCCCCAATATGCTTTTGGTTATGGTGTTTCATCACGGCAACCATAACCCTAACTGACACTATTTATTTATTTTCCTAGATTAAATTAAATTTTTGAGATTACAATTGAAGCAAACAACTATATAATGCTTGTGTTGATGTTACAAATTAATTCAAAGTTGAGAAATAAACTGTATTACTCCCAGTTGACTAATATTTATTTTTATTTTGACTAATGTCAACACTGTCAAGCCATAGTTTTTCCCATTACTATATGACTTGAATAGTATTCTGTGGCTTTTCATTGCCTGTCTTACATCTCTTTTCTAGGTCATTAGTATCCCTCCCATGAGAAAGCACTAATCATTAAAAAAAAAAACAACAACAACAACAACAAAAAACTTGCGTCCATTCACTTCACGTAACCAATTTCAGTCTAGTATCTGGCACAGTCTTGGCTTAGTTCACCCCTTCTGGAGCCATATAACCTTGCTGCTACCTCCTTTTTTCTTCAAGTCATTATTCAAGAGAGATAAAATGTTATTCCAATAATCTTTTTTCCTTTTTTTATATTAATTACAGTTTATTCACTTTGTATCCCAGCTGTAACCCCCTCCTTCATCTTCTCCCAATCCCACCCTTTCTCCCTCATCTCTTCCATGCCCTTCTCTAAGTCTATTGATAGGGGCGGTCCTCCTCCCCTTCCATCTGACCCAAGCCTATCAGGTCTCATCAGGACTGGCTGCATTGTCTTCCTTTGTGGTCTGGTAAAGCTGCTCCCCTCTCAGGGGGAGTGATCAAAGAGCAGGCCACTGAGTTTATGTCAGAGACAGTAATCTTTAAATCAAACATATTTAACTCTAGTTTCCACTGCTAAAGCTTACTTTCCTCAAGAATGTCCACTATATGTGCATGAGTGTGTGTGTATATAAAGAATAATCCTATGTAATTCAGCCTTAATTATATTTCTATTTTTAATGATTCATTCTGCCTCACGTTGTTAATTTTTGAATAATATAGCTTTTAATTTTTTTGTTTTTGTTTTTTGTGTTTTTTTAATTTTTTATTAATTACACTTTATTCATTTTGTATCCCCCCATAAGCCCCTCCCTCCTCCCCTCCTGATCCCTCCCTCCCTCCCCTTTCTGCATGCATGCCACTCCCCAAGTCCACTGATAGGGGAGGTTCTCCTCTTCTTTCTGATCTTAGTCTATCAGTTCTCATCAAAAGTGGCTGCATTGTCCTCTACTGTGGCCTGATAAGGCTGCTCCCCCCTCAGGGGAAGTGATCAATGAGCAGGCCAATCAGATTATGTCAGAGGCAGTCCCTCTTCCCATTACTATGTAACCCACTTGGAAACTGAACTGCCATGGGCTACATCTGTGCAGGGGTTCCAGGTCATCGCCACAAATAGTCCTTGGTTGGAGTATGAGTCTCTGGGAAGTTCCCTGTGTTCAAATTATCTTGTTCTGTTGCTCTGCTTGTGGAGTTCCCCTCCCCTCCAGATCTTACTATTTCCCACTTCTTACATAGAATTCCATTCACTCTGCCCATCAGTTGGCCATCAGGTTCAGCATCTGCTTTGACAGTCTATACTGCAGAAGCTTTCAGAGGCCCTCTGTGGCAGGTTTCAAGGTTGTTTCCTGTTTTCTTCTGGCTTTCAGAGGCCCTTTGTAGCAGATTCCGAGGTTGTTTTCTATTTTCTTTTTCTTCTGATGTCCATCCTCTTTGCCTTTCAGGATGGGGATTGAACATTTTAGTTAGGGTCCTCTCTTTTGCTTAGTTTGTTTAGATGTACAGATTTTAGTGGGTTTATTCTATGTTGTATGGTTATATGAGTGAGTATATACCATGCGTGTCTTTTTGCTTCTGGGACAACTCACTCAGAATGATCCTTTCCAGGTCCCACCATTTACCTGCAAATTTCATGATTTCCTTATTTTTCATTGGTGAGTAATACTCCATTGTATAGATGTACCACAGTTTCTGCATCCATTCTTCAGTTGAGGGGCATCTGGGCTGTTTCCAGCTTCTGGCTATTACAAATAAAGCTGCTATAAACATGGTTGAGCAAATGTCCTTTTTGTGTACTTGAGCCGATTTTGGGTATATGCCTAGGAGTGGTATAGCTGGATCTTGAGGAAGTGCTATTCCTAGTTGTCTGAGAAAGCACCAGATTGATTTCCAGAGTGGTTGTACCAGTTTACATTCCCACCAGCAGTGGAGAAGGGTCCCCCTTTCTCCACAACCTCTCCAGCATGTGTTGTCCCTTGAGTTTTTCATCTTGGCCATTCTGATGGGTGTAAGGTGAAATCTCAGGGTTGTTTTGATTTGCATTTCAAAAGTATCCCATCCAAAAAAAGCCCAGGATCAGATGGCTTCAGCGCAGAATTCTACCAGACCTTCAAAGAAGAGCTAACTCCAATTCTCTTCAAACTATTCCACAAAATAGAAACAGAAGAAATATTACCAAACTCATTCTATGAAGCCACAGTCACCTTGGTACCTAAACCTCACAAAGACTCAACAAAGAAAGAGAATTTCAGGCCAATCTCACTTATCAACATTGATGCAAAAATACTTAACAAAATACTTGCAAACCGAATCCAAGAACACATCAAAGATATTATCCACTATGACCAAGTAGGCTTCATCCCAGGTATACAGGGGTGGTTCAATATAAGGAAATCCATCAATGTGATCCACCATATTAACAAACTGAAAGAAAAAAAACACATGATAATCTCCCTAGATGCTGAAAAAGCATTTGACAAAATCCAACATCCATTCATGTTTAAAGTACTGGAGAGATCAGGGATACAAGGCACATATCTAAACATAATAAAGGCGATTTACAGCAAGCCTATAGCCAACATCAAACTGAACGGAGAGAAACTTAAAGCAATCCCACTGAAATCAGGGACAAAACAAGGCTGCCCACTCTTGCAATATCTCTTCAACATAGTGCTGGAAGTCCTTGCTAGAGCAATAAGACAGTTGAAGGAGATCAAGGGGATACAGATGAGAAAGGAAGAAGTCAAATTATCACTATTGGCAGATTCTATGATAGTATACGTGAGTGACCCCAAAAACTCTACCAGGGAACTCCTACAGCTGATAAACACCTTCAGCAAAGTGGCTGGATACAAAATTAACTCAAAAAAAATCAGTAGCACTCCTGTATACAAAAGACAAAAGGGCTGAGAAAGAAATTAGAGAAACAACACCCTTCACAATAGCCACAAATGACATAAAGTACCTTGGTGTAACCCTAACCAAGCAAGTCAAAGACTTGTATGAAAAAAATTTCAAGTCTCTGAAGAAAGAATTAGAGGAAGATATGAAAAGATGGAAAGATCTCCCATGCTCATGGCTTGGCAGGATTAACATAGTAAAAATTGCCATCTTACCAAAAGCAATCTACAGATTTAATGCAATTCCCATCAAATTGACAACACAATTCTTTACAGACCTGGAAAGAAAAATTCTCAACTTCGTATGGAATAACAAGAAACCAAGAATTGCTAAAACAATCCTCTACAATAAAAGATCTTCTGGAGGTATCTCCATCCCTGATCTCAAGCTGTACTATAGAGCAACAGTTATAAAAACTGCATGGTACTGGCATAGAAACAGAATGGTGGATCAATGGAATTGAACAGAAGACCCAGAAATAAACCCACACACTTATGGACACCTGATTTTTGACAAAGATGCCAAAACCATGCAATGAAAAAAAGATAGCATCTTTAACAAATGGTGCTGGTCCAACTGGATGTCTACATGTAGAAAAATGAAAATAGATCCATACTTATCACCCTGCACAAAACTGAAGTCCAAGTGGATCAAAGACCTCAACATAAAACCAGACACATTAAATCAGCTAGAAAAAAAAGTGGGGAATACCCTAGAACTCATTGGTACAGGAGACAACTTCCTGAACAGAACACCAACAGCACAGGCTCTAAGAGCAACAATCAATAAATGGGACCTCATGAAATTGAAAAGCTTCTGTAAAGCAAAGGACACCGTCATCAAAACAAAGCGACTGCCTACAGATTGGGAAAGAATCATCACCAACCCTTTATCTGACAGAGGACTCATATCCAATATATATGAAGAACTAAACAAGCTGAAAAGCAATAAACCAAGTAATCCACTCAAAAAATGGGGAACAGAGCTAAAGAGAGAATTCTCTATAGAGGAATATCAAATGGCAGAGAAGCACTTAAAGAAATACTCAACCTCATTAGCCATTAGCGAAATGCAAATCAAAACAACCCTGAGATTTCACCTTACACCCATCAGAATGGCCAAGATGAAAAACTCAAGGGACAACACATGCTGGAGAGGTTGTGGAGAAAGGGGATCCCTTCTCTATTGCTGGTGGGAATGTAAACTGGTACAACCACTCTGGAAATCAATCTGGTGCTTTCTCAGACAACTAGGAATAACGCTTCCTCAAGATCCAGCCATACCACTCCTAGGCATATACCCAAAAGAGGCACAAGTATACAAAAAGGACATTTGCTCAACCATGTTTGTAGCAGCTGTATTTGTAATAGCAAGAAGCTGGAAGCTTTTAATATTTTAATATGCCTAACTTCTTCTCACTTCAAGGATTTCTAGCTATGTTGCTGGCCTTCCCTAAATATTTTTTTCCAATTTATTGTTTCCCTAAAATATCTAACCTTATGGCATCATCTCCTGCCATAGTCATAGTTTCAAATATTCCCCATTCATTCAGACTGCAGCCTCTCCTATTTTCCCAGCTGTAAAATTAAGAAAGAGGAATTTTGTTTTTATATACTGTGTTCCTAATTTATGAAAATCTCACATGTGTTAAAATCGCCTAACTTCTGACACTTATCACTTAGCTTCAAAAGTTGCCATTTTGTGGCAAAATTTATATTTTCTATGTCTCTACCCATCAATCATTCATTTGGATTTTTAAGACATTTTAATATGAATCTTTAAAAGATGAGAATATTTTAAATGATTATTTTATACCTACAATTTTATAGTATTTTTATATTTTACTATCATTTTTATATTACCACAAATAACTCTTGCTTATTTCTATTTGCTTTCACATGTTCTTAAAATTAGTATACTTTGTAAAGAATTAATCTTACTCTTCAGTACTCATTTATTCATTTATCTGTCCTATCATTTGTCTATTAAAGAATTTCCAGCTAATTAAACTTTGCTTATTTGCTTTAAAATTCAATTTGCTATTGCTTTTCCGTTGTGACATTTCACCCAGTGCTCTTTCTTTGTGGCTTCTAAGTTGCTGCAGTGACCAACCCATTTTTGGGACATACTGGACTGGACTAAATTTTTGTTTTTCATGCTTTGTAAGTATGAAATTTGGAGAAGAATCTTTTAAATCGATGACAGAATTTCCTGTGAGGAAAGGGTCTATCATTTGCTAAACAATGATAAACATGGCAAACGTTTTTGTTTGATCACCATTAAATTTTAAAGTGGTGGCTAAGAAAAAATTCAGAGATCCATTTAAACTGTGATGTATTGAACTATGTCCTCTGATTGCTTGGCTAACACACAACTCCCTGTAAATATAAAGGGAGTACAAACCTTGCAACAGAGTATATGAGGTGAGAAGTCAATATGTGGTTCAGTTAATGTGCTCAGTTAACTCTCTTTTCTTTGTTAGGCATGCACAAATAATCTTCATGATTGAGATAAGTGTAAACTTTGTATGTCTTTATGGCTTTTTCTTTACTTCCTGTTGTTTGATCCAAAAGCTGTCAACTAGACACAAATATCATATTTTTCACTCTCTTCTTAAGCATAAGTTATTTCTGCCTTTCTTCCTACAATGACAGGACCAAGTACAAAATTATACTCATGCCTGTGTGCTGCCTGCTCGGGTGCTGTAGGTCCATTCCACAGTAATTTGATGAATCATGTAAGCAGAAGTCGTTTGTCAAAAATACATTTATTGGAATCAGAATTATTTTATGTGCAGGGGTTGCTGGATTGGTTTGCAGGCTCTTACTAAATAATTCATCAAATTTTTATTTTCTAGAAATGTAAAAGAAACACATAATAAAATTAAATAAGAGTCTTCTGTCTTGTAAAAGTACTTCAAAAGAGATGTAATTGTATGTCATTGTCATACCATAAATACAATTATGCAAAATTCGGTACTTGAATAGGTATGAATGTGTTTGAAAATACACACCATAAACAGTAATGATACATTGTTGTGACTGAGTTCCAAAATAATATTTTTCCCCTTCTCCTTCCACACTATTTTCTATTTCTTCCCCATGCCAATGGAGAGAAGAGCATCAAATTAAATTCCCAAAAGAAACTTTCCCAAATCATTCTTCCTAAGCCTTACAGTCCTTTGTCTTCATGCACAAGAAATACATCCTAGTTATCACACTTCAGTTAGCAAGAATCAGAATTATAAATGCCAAGAAGCAATGTTAGTAACATTTAGGAACTTTGTGTGCATGTTTTATTAAATTTTTATATTTTAATATTAATTACTCAGTGGCTGGCTCTTTTTGACTTCCCCATCTCTGAGGAAAGAGCAGCCCTGATAGACCACAGAGGAGGACACTGCAGCCAGTCCTGATAAGACATGATAAGCTAGGGTCAGATGGAAGGGGAGGAGGACCTCCCCTCTCAGTGGACTTAGAGAGGGGAAGGGAGGAGATGTGGGAGACAGGGTGGGTTTGGGAGGGACTGAGGGAGGGAGCTACAGCTGGAATACAAAGTAAATCAACTGCAGTCTTGGAATTCTGAGTTTCACTCACCTGGAATTTAGCTGTACTACATGGAGCTGAAGTCAGGAGCGAGAAACAGTGTTGGCTGCTTGTATCTCCAGGGAAGATGATGTAGCTTTTGACAGTCAAAGCATGGGAGGGATAACAACCACCTGCTTGCTCACACTGGACTGGAGTAAAGCTCCTGACCTCCTGCTTCAGCTGGGGAGGAGGATGATGATGCACAGTACCAGGACTACCCTCCCTTTTCACTCTCTTACTGACTTATACCAGACTTGCTTGCAATAATGTTTCCATACCTCATGCAGGTCCAGAGATCAATTGTCACAGAGTTTAAAAAGATACTTTTGATGGACAGAGGGCCTATGCAGATCCTCACACCACCACTGAAGACATTTTTACTGAAATTTAAACCTATGTTGAAAGTTCTTAATATTTTTTTGTGTGTGTATTCCAAAAGTTACCAAAGTGCTCCAATGTTTGGACTGGGAAATTCATAATGGGCGATGCATTGGATTAATGACTTACTTCTGTTGGGTTCACATTGATCTGTAATAACATTTAAAAATCAATTATTTGGGAACATAAAAAGTTAAAAAAAAAAAGTGGAAACCCTGCTTCTCTTCTGAGCTGCTAAATGAAGTCTAGCAGCCAAACCTCTAAACTGCTGGGCCTAGGAGGCTTCTTTATTTGTATTTTATTTGTGATTAAATAAAATAAACTGAAATATCCCTCTAATCAAACCTTGAGGTGAAAAATTTTCTCTACCTAAAATGCATGAAAGGAAAACCCAAAACTCTTTTAAATGTTATTACAGTGTATACTCCCAGGACACGATAGCAAAGGCCCCTGTTAGCAAATGTGTTACGGGACTGCAGGATTGACAGGAAACTCATTGCTTTTGTAACAATCCTCCAACCACCTTTAAATCCTCCAATGTACCTCTCTCTTCTCCTGTTCAAATTCATGTTCTCTTTCCCTATTAATGAATTATGTTCATCAATTATTTATTTTTTTTAAATTTTTTATTAATTACACTTTATTCATTTTGTATCCCCCCATAAGTCCCTCCCTCTTCCCCTCCCTATCCCACCCTCTCTCTCCTTTCTGCATGCATGAAACTCCTCAAGTCCACTGAGAGGGGAGGTTCTCCTCCCCTTTCTGATCTTAGTCTATCAGTTCTCATCAAAAGTGGCTGCATTGTCCTCTACTGTGTGTGGCCTGGTAAGGCTGCTCCCCCCTCAGGGGGAGGTGATCAACGAGCAGGCCAATCAGATTGTGTCAGAGGCAGTCCCTCTTCCCATTATTATGTAACCCACTTGGAAACTGAACTGCCATGGGCTACATCTGTGAAGGGGTTCTAGGTTATCTCCATGGATAGTCCTTGGTTAGAGTATGAGTCTCTGGGAAGTTCCCTGTGTTCAAATTTTCTTGTTCTGTTGCTCTCCTTGTGGAGTTCCCATCCCCTCCAGCTCTTACTATTTCCCACTTCTTACATAAAAATTCCATTCACTCTGCCCATCAGTTGTCCATCAGTCTCAGCATCTGCTTTGACAGTCTATACTGCAGAGGCTTTCAGAGGCCCTCTGTGGCAGGTTTCAAGGTTGTTTCCTGTTTTCTTCTGGCTTTCAGAGGCCCTCTGTAGCAGATTCCGAGGTTGTTTCCTATTTTCTTTTTCTTCTGATGCCCATCCTCTTTGCCTTTCAGGATGGGGATTGAACATTTTAGTTAGGGTCCACTCTTCTGCTTAGTTTGTTTAGATGCACGGATTTTAGTGGGTTTATTCTATGTTGTATGGTTATATGAGTGAGTATATACCATGCGTGTCTTTTTGCTTCTGGGACAACTCACTCAGAATGATCCTTTCCAGGTCCCACCATTTACCTGCAAATTTCATGATTTCCTTATTTTTCATTGGTGAGTAATACTCCATTGTATAGATGTACCACAGTTTCTGCATCCATTCTTCAGTTGAGGGGCATCTGGGCTGTTTCCAGCTTATGGCTATTACAAATAAAGCTGCTACTAACATGGTTGAGCAAATGTCCTTTTTGTGTACTTGAGCCGATTTTGGATATATGCCTAGGAGTGGTATGGCTGGATCTTGAAGAAGCGCTATTTCTAGTTGTCTGAGAAAGCGCCAGATTGATTTCCAAAGTGGCTGTACAAGTTTACATTCCCACCAGCAGTGGAGAAGGGTTCCCCTTTCTCCACAACCTCTCCAGCATGTGTTGTCACATGAGTTTTTTATCTTGGCCATTCTGATGGGTGTAAGGTGAAATCTCAGGGTTGTTTTGATTTGCATTTCGCTAATGGCTAATGAGGTTGAGCATTTCTTTAAGTGCTTCTCTGCCATTTGATATTCCTCTACAGAGAATTCTCTTTTTAGCTCTGTTCCCCATTTTTTTAAGTGGATTACTTGGTTTGCTGCTTTTCAGCTTCTTTAGTTCTTTATATATACTGGATATGAGTCCTCTGTCAGATAAAGGGTTGGTGATGATTCTTTCCCAATCTGTAGGCAGTCACTTTGTTTTGGTTCATCAATTTTTTTAAAGAAAAAAATAGTAGTATACTTCCTGTGGGCATATGTTATTTTGCCTGCTTCCCTTCTCCTATATTTATCTCTCTCTTCCTTTCATATGGACCTCCTAATTTCACTGATCAGATAATTTGTATCCTTATTTTTAAAAATAAAATGAGGTATATTACAACCAAAGGGAAGTTTAAAAAAAAAGATAAGGGAAAAATACATTCAATTTAAGCAAAATTCTATGTCTACGTGTATAAGAGTTTATATAAGTCAAGTATAGAAATACTACTACAGAGCAAAGAGAAGAAAATTTTGAAAAAAAAAAAGAGACTGGGTATGATTTAAAAAACAAAAACTAAAACAAACAAACAAACAAACCAAAAAACATTTAACCCAAATGTCCAGAGGGTGATGAACCATTAATTTTTGGAAGATGTTGGAGGTAATATAGTCTCTAAAAAATACTGGTCAAGTAGCTAACTTGAGATAAGGGATTACAAATAATTTAGGATTTAATCTATGGGGAGCCAAAATATCTATGCATTTGGAGTATCTTCTATTGCCACTATGTATTTTATGTGAATGTGGTGGTGTTAGAAGCTGTACCATTGAAAATAAACGGATCCTTCTCAGAGGCTGGAAAATACTATACTTAAATAACCAGCAATCAGTGGATGTAGATCTTTCCACTTGGATTTTGTGTTTTCAGTAAAAAAAGAAATATTCAAAATACCATGATGTTCCTTTTATTCTACAGAGACATATGAGAGAAATCAAAGTTTGTGTCTGTAGTGTCCTTTTGAGCTTGTGTGTATCTGGGTGGAGATAATATCCTTCAGGAGAGGAAATGAGGACTATGCTACCTAATTTGTTTGCTGAGCATTTTCATGAACCTTCCTGGAAGACATTTAGCCACTCATGCATTAAAATAAATCCATAATGTAAATTTAATTTGCTAAAAAGCTTATATATAAATAACCAAACCACATTATAATCAGTATTTTAAGCTACCATAATTATGTGATGCTGGCCTGGTGAAGAGGGCAAAGAGTTGAATCCAAATGCCTGTAGCTTTCTGCCCTACTTGTAACCACACATCATCTTCCCTTACTCCTGAGGATGCAGTTTATCTTATAGCTGTTTCCTTTACCTATGAGGGGTAAGAGAGAATGTATTATTGATATCTAGAAGACTCTGACTTTCAAAGTTCAGAGTTGACATTTTAATTTAGCACCTGAACATCCATATTCATTTTTCCCACTTGCTATAACTGGAGTGACCTCCTGGGGAAACAGGATCTTCAGGAGATAAGCTGTTGAGTGACAGATGACAACAGGAGATCTTGTAGAATAAATAAGCTGGAGATTTCACCTCTGACTCTGCTACCAAGAGGGAAAGACATATTTTGTATGTTCCCATGCTCAAGACTACCAAAAATGAATGAGTAGGGGGGTAGTGTTCCTGTCCATGGAGATACGATGTGTTATTCAAAAGTGACCTGATAAGAAACCCTCACAGTGCATATATAATAGGGTAGAAGAGGCCAACAGTCTAACTTACTACTCATATAAAAATCACATAGACAATATGGTATCTTTGTAACATTACTCTCATGCTTCTCTAGGGTCTTTGGAAAACAGGAATAACTGTAAGACAGATTCAAATAATAATTGTGCTTAAGAACTGATTGCTCCCTTTGTTAAGTGAGGAGCATTTGGCCACGTGTGCACTGAAGAAACAGTGTTTCTAGTAACCTGTGGAAAGAAGGGTAGGCAATGAGAATGCTACCATTCAAACATTGGTAGGCATGTGGTAATGATGAGCTCTTGCTCCTGAATATGAAGTTTTTGGTCAGGACGATACTTCTCATCATGGTTGCAGATCCTTGTCACCGTGTTTGAAGTGCTGTCTGATACCATCATTTTTTATATTACTCTTTCATGCCCCCCCTCCTTTGTGTTTGGAGATGTACCTACTACAAAACAAGACATTCAAAGGCAACTCTACTTGTGGGGAAACCAGAACATTCAATGCATGACTACATGAGATTGCATGCTCATAAAAGAACAGAAGAAAGAACTGAAGGTGTATAAAATGTTTTTGGCCAGCTCTTGGAACAGGGACAGTCAATAGCAGAGATGGCTCAGCAGTTAAGAGCACTGTCTGCTCTTCTTTAGGTCACAATTTCAATTCCCAGCAACCACATGGTAGCTCAGAACCATCTATCATGTGATCTGATTCCTTCTCCTGGAATGTAGGTGTATATAATCATAGCAATAAGACAAAAAGTACACATACACAAAAGAGATTACACTGACCCAGGAAGAGGGAGAAATTAGCAATAAGAGTTTATACATCATCTTATTAAAATTTCCAGTTCTCAATTTAAAAAATTACAAATCCTACAGTAACAGACAGACTTAGAAGACACTAGGACAGTAGGATACAAACCGTAACTGATTTTTCCTCCCAAAATGGGAGTAAGACTTGACTAATGTTCAAAGTTTTGTTTGTTTGTTTGCTTGAGACTGGGTCTCACTATGTACTTCTAAACCTATCCTGGAACTCACTGTATAGAGCAGTCTAGCCTAGAATTTAGAGATCTGCTTGACTCTGCTTTCAAACTTCTGGGATTAGTAGCATACACCACTAATTCTTCAGAAATAATCAAAGTTTTTTAAAAGTCAAGGAAAGGAAAAATGAAATAGAATTTTCATCAATGTAACTTAACATACATGCATAAAAACAAAAATAAATATATGCACAACTAATATGGATATGGAAATTGTATGGATATATATGAATACTTATGTAAAATACAAATGTTTAAATAGTGTTCATGCTATGACATATATAAACTGAGAAACTAAAATTCAGCTCTAAACAGTCAGGAGAAATGTTAGTGGCCATTACTACAAAGCGAACTCTGTGAGCTCAAGGCCAACTCGGTCACACAGGGGTTCAGGTCAATCAGGTGCATATAATTTGACTCTGCCTTAAAACCAAAATGAAAGTTAAAAAAAAGGAACAAAACCCCTACTTTATAATTTAATATTGTATAAATCAGAATGCCTCAGATAAAACAGAAGGACAGAAATGTTATGGTGGATGTAAGTACAGGAAAACAGGTATTAACTGTTACTGGGAGTGCAAAGTAGTGTAGCCATTATAGAGGTCTCGGAGCTTCCCCTCAATGCAACACATGCTTGCTGCAGTACCCCTGGGTTTACCCCCAAAGGAGTCTAATACCTACTACACACATACGTGTTCAGCTTTGTTCATATTGCTCTCTTTAAAATAGACAGGAAATGGGAATAGACCATATAACATAAATTAATGAACATATGGAAATTTTGTGAACATACACTATTCAATTGTAAAAAAAATGAAATTCACATGTATATGAATGTATATGACTCTTCTGCAGCAGGGAACACAGACAAATGCTGCATGTTCTCAGTCAACGTGGAAGCTAGTTTAGAATTTTTTAAATATGTGTTTAAGTTGGAATACCCATAAAAGGCAGAAAAGTAGTAAGAGGGATGAGATACATCAAGGATGGGGGAATAGAACATAGGTGATATGAGTAGAGGAGAGAAGAATAATAGAACAAAAAAAAATAGGGTAGGGGCTTTCAGACAGGGAAGAGGAGGGTGCATGGGGAGGGAGGTATAGCTAACACGATGCTCAAGTAGATGCCTCTACAGTCGTGTAGATACAGGCAGCTTTAAGTGGACTCAGCTTTAAACAAGAGGACATGCCCTTAGGAGGGAAAGGAGAAGTAATGGGAAAAAATCTTGAGGGAAAAGAATGAATGTAAATTGATCTAAATACATTTTACACATTTATAAAATTCTTTAACAATTAAAAATAAATTTAAAAAGGATAAAATACTCAACTTAACCATTGTGAAGGACATAATTGTGTGAGAGATAACTGAAATTCACACCATAGTCCTAAAAGGCTAAAAATTTATAAATAAAATAGTTCTTTTATATAGAGAATATATAATTTTAAGATTTTTAAACTTTCAAGAAACAGGACAGGAATCTACCACAGAGGGCCTCTGAAAGACTCTTCCTATCAGTATATCAAAGCAGACTCTGAGACCCATAACCCAACTTTGGGCAGAGTGCAGGGAATCATATGAAAGACAGGGGACTTAGTAAGACCTGGAGAGGACAGGAGCTCCACAAGGACCAAATATATCTGAGCTCAGGGTACTTGTCTGAGATTGATTCTCCCACCAACGACCATGCACGGATATAACCTAGAACCCCTGCTCAGATGTAGCCCAGGGCAGCTCAGTATCCAAATGGGCTGCCTAGTAAGGGGAACAGGGATTGTCTCAGACATGACCTCTGTGGCTAGCTCTTTGACATCCCCAACCCCTGTGGAAGGAACAACCTAGCTAGGCCACAGAGAAGGACATTGCAGCCAGTCCTGGTGAGACCTTATAAGCTATGGTCAAATGAAAAGGGAGGAGGACCTCCCCTAGCAGTGGACTTAGAGAGGGGCAGGGAGGAGACGAGGGAGGGAGGGAGGGTGGCATTGGGAGGGAATGAAAGAGGGGGTTACAGCTGGGATACAAAGTGAATAAACTGTAATTAATATAAAAATAATTAAAATGATTAAAAAATATTTCTAAACTTTCTAAAACTATATATTAGCTAATGCAATCACATCAAAACACAATACTTTTGGTTTTTATTTTGTTTTGTTCATTTGTTTGTTTGCAGAAACAGAAAAGTTCATCAAAGAATGTAAACATAACATCAAGGTTTTGCTAAAATATATGAAAAGAAGAATAAGTTATAAAACTTACTTTTTCTTATTTACAAATATACACCAGGCTATATTAGTCAAAAATGTTGTACTAGCATAAACACAGATCTTAAAGGAATATAATGAATGGTCACCCCTTGAGGGAAAAAAATCCTTGAGCATGTGTTCAAATAAGTCTTGCTAAAGACATCAAGACAAGTCACAGAGGAATTCATGGAAAATCTTCCTAACAACTGATAATGGAGTAATCAGCCAGCTGCTGATTAAATTGGATTATTATTTATTGCTTATAATGAAATATTCACTTAAAATAAGTCAAATATTAAACATAAGAAATTAATGATGAAACTCTTAAAAAAATAGAGCCTGGGCTTTTGCAAGATTATACTGGAAAATGGTTTCTTGAATATGAAAACATGAAAAAAAATAGATTAATTCAATGTCATGATAATCAATAATTTTTTGTGCATCAATAAATTGTCAAAGTATTTGTGATAAACCTTGCTTTTGGGTGTTCTTCAAAGAACTGGAAGCATGAACTCAAGAGTAGATACCTGCTAGTCAGTGTGTCATTCACGATATCTAGAACATGGAAAAACCCTAATGTCCACCAATGAAGAAGACAACTACAGTGTCAGGCATATGTATGATATGTGCAGATTACATTATGGTATCATTCAATCATGAGGCGAAGAAAAGTAGCTGCCAGTGCCTGACAGAAAGTAGAAAGGGGAAATTGTGTTTAATAGGTTTCACATTTCAGTCTTTTAGGAGTAAAGGCTGCTAATAGATGGGAATAATGACTTCTACAAAGTATAGAATGTAGTTGATATTGCTGGACTTCATACTTTAAAGGTACCACTATGCTAAATTGTATGCAGTGTTTATGTTATTACAGTGACAAGAAATGAAAAAGAATTTCAATACTAATGCAATCAGGTATGCTGATATAGATGTAAACTTCTTTGTAAAATGTCTGTTTCTACAACAAGTGAAGAAACTAGACTGTGTGTGAATATACACTTGTGTGTAATTATAGTCTTCATTTGAAGACCATAATTGCTGCCCTGAGATATGAATGTTCTGGAGAGGGCTGTGGAGTCACTTTGGAGCTGTCATGGATAAAGAAAGGAGCTGTGTTAATTGACATGTCAGTCCTGTCAAGGAGCTAACTTCTGGCTCTCAGCACTGGTCCACTGCCCTGTTCTGGATCTTTTCTCAGCTTTGGTTGCTGAAAATAACATAATAAAATTTCAGGAAAAAAAAATTTCTTGTGGTGATGTCAACAGGTTTCTGTTTACTAAGTGAAAGAATGATGATCTTAAATATTTAATTCTAAGAAAAATGTTAGGGGCTACCTTCAGAGCCTCTATAACTCCTGCTGACAGCAACATAGGAAATATGAGAAGAGAAGGATCAAAGTCTGTTTTTGAATGAAGCACAATCCTAGAAACAAACAAGTTGGACAAAGTCACTGAGTATGTGCAGGAAGGGTAATTAGTATGTAAATGCATGCTTCTTGGTTTGTATGAAACAACAGAATATAACAGTGTTGATCATAAGTGAGACTGATCAGGATGAAGATTGTTCAAGACAGGGAGGAACTCTCTCTCCAACTGTAGGACTTCGTTGCTTGCTCTGGGTATTGTCATCATCCGTGATTGGACTTTACCTTATTTTACTCAGCTGTAAGCAGTAACTTACAGATAAGAAGATAAGAAGACAGATTGAGCAGCATTGATAACTAAGTGTCGACTGCGTGTACTTCAAGATCTATATAAATGCCTCTCCAAGCTCCTAACTTATCCTTCCCTATAAATCTTTCGAATTGTTACCATTATCAAACATACTTAAGTAACGGGAAGTTGAGTGAAGATGGATGATTCACAATTCAATCTAAAAGCTTATGACTAACATCTACTAATATTGGTATTTGAATTTACCTGTATATTAATCAAAATGCCCTAACTTGGGACCTCTGTAAATAAGATTATTGTTATTGCACCTTCACCAGGCAGGTGTGCTGTGGAAGAGCCAGGCTCATGCCCTACTGTGATCTCCTGGACACTAGATTATTTGCAGCCAGTCTTTCATACTTTGTGGGTTCTGCTTTTCCCACCCTTTATTCCCCTGCCCCGTTTCACTCCCTAATACTAGATAGGAGCCAAACAAGGATAGTAGGCAAAGAGGAAATAGGAAAAAAACTGAATCTAATTTCTTTACTTTTGTTTCTTCTTCGACCAAGGCTAATAACAAAGCATAACCAAACCTCCTAAATAGCCAAGAACCATAGACCCCACCTCTCTGGGCTTTTGCATTTATATCTTCTCTGAAAACTTCCAAGAATTCCAAAGGTCACATAAACACAGAAACTATCTGCAGCTGGCAAAACCGACTAGAGCTCGAGGCAAATCATGGTCAGCTGCTGTGGACAGTCCAAAGCAGCTCCATATCCCTACACCTGGGATTAAACTGAAAACTCTTTCTTATAGTATTCATGAGTTTTTTAAACAAAACAAAACTCCAAAATGTCACCAGAGTTGATGTCTGTGGCACATGTTACCACAGAAAGCCATGTGGATGTCCATGTTCTGTGTTGCAGCCTGAAGCCACATCAATATCCACAGGTCATGCTCACCCCGCCCCAGCAGCTAAATTGATGTGAGTGGCCTGCACTGCCACCTGAGTCCATGTTGGTACCCGTGGTCCAGGCAGCCTCCAAAGGTCTTGTCTGGTCTAGTATCCTTCTGCAGCACAGACCATGTGGTCTGTGTTGTTGCCAGAAACCATGTGGAGGCCCATGATCTGTGCTCCCCCTGGCTGTGAAGAGCAAGGAGGCTACTTTTCCTGTGATATTGATGATTGCAGATGCACAGTTGGGAGTGGGGGGAATGGAAGGCTTCTATGGCAACCCTTGCCCCTAACCCCATACCAAAAACAAAAACAAAAAAACTTAACAGCCTAGACAAGAAGCCAGTGAAAAGAACTTTAAAAAGTGTGAGATGCTGACAAGCAGCTCTCTACAATTGATAGCTTCTGGTGGAGTATGGGAGGAGAAGGACTCAGTTCTAGCTAAAGGGTTAGCCGCTGAGAGTTTGACCATGCTCCAGTGAGTATATAGATAACACAAATTGAATGTTTTTTTCTTTCTTGTGTGTGTGGGGAGAGGGGAATTGTGTTGGGGGGGGTGACAAGGTAACAGGCAGGCATGGAAGGACTGGGAAGTGACTGTCATGGGAGCATGATGTGAAACTCCCAGGAATGAATAAGAAAAAAAAATGTGGGGGAAAGAGATTATTGCTAGTAATGAGTTGTTTCTTAAGTAATTCAACAAAAATATTTTCTCATAGTTAAGGTGTTTGAGAAGAAAGAAGGAACAGACAATCTTGAGCTACTTTTTGTCCTGTCAGGGAATATCTTCAGCTTACCACTTACTGTAATTACTCATGCAATTAACCAAGCATTATTGAAGTGAAATCTGGCTTTAAAATAAAACTATGCTTTTGAAAGCAGTCAGAGAAGCTGAGCTTTAAGAAGTCAGCAGTTTGGGAGCAGAAAGAAAAGAGTTTATAAAGAAAACTCTATTAAAGCCATCAACTTCCCCTTGCTTAAGGTCAAACACTTGCTGCATGCTGAAATATTATTATATTAAAAATGGGTTCCAATAGTCATAAGTTTTCTTGCTTTTGTCAGGTTTATGCCCATAGTCTTTCTGTTTGATCATTGTTGTGTTAATGTTTGTAAACCAATGAATAATCTTGGATACCTACAGTTCTAAAATAATAAAGAGAGAAAGGGGAAAAGATGAACATGTGGTCTAAGGGAGATTCCTTTAATATATTTTTACACAGTGGCAGTCATTCTGGTATAAAGCTGTTGATTTACAGTTGTAGGCAAGAAAATCTATCAGTAAAGTAAACACAGTCACATAAACCCTTCTTAAAAGTCAAAAGACTCGGGCAAAGAAACACAGGGGCAAGTTTCCTCTCACACTGGGTGTTTGGCTCCCTGCTTGAAGTCAGTCTATTCCCAGAAGATTATGTTTCAAGGCAAATTAGCCTCTAACATCTGCATAATGCATCAAGGTCAGAAAGTAACTGCTTTTTAATCACCTAACGAAGAAAGCACACCATTCTAATAACAATCCTATCAAAGAGAAATAATTTTATCAAGATTCAGATGTCTAATTCAATGGACTATATATAATATTCATAATCTTCCCTAAGTCAAGTACATACAGAATAAACATCCAATAGCTTTAAGACTACTTGAATAAACAGAATGAAAAGACAGGAAGGGGGTAGAATGAAGTGTATTGAATGTGAGTTATAAGCATGTCTGCAACTCTAAAGCAATCAAATGTATTTCCAAATTTTGATTTATTGAAATAACTATAGGTGTTCAGGTGTGGTGTGTATCTCAGATCTATGAAATGGGTTATTAATGGATGTCAACAATCAATCATTGTGTCTCTTACATTCATAGTCACAAATTGATGCTCAAGAAAAATTTAAAATCCCCTTAAATTTTAAATCCACTTAATAATAAAGCTAGAGTTAAAACTTATAACTTATTACATTTTTAGTCTAACCTAAAGTAAGCAGTAAGCAATGATTAATTCACATGTTGTTGAAACAAAATACCTGACAAAAGTAGCCTAAGGAGGAAGTTTGCTCTGGCTTACAGTCTGAGGGGATCCATTCTGTTACAGTGAAGAAGACACGGCAGCAGGAGTGAGAGACTACACAATACCCTCTATCAGGAAGCAGAAAGCAATGCTCAGACCAGCTTCCCCTTTAATGCAGACTGGCACACTAGCCCATGAGGTGCTGTTGCGCATTGTTGAAGTGCATCTTCCCAGGTCAGTTAACCTGATCAAGATGATCTATTCCTGGCAAATCTCACAGGTGGTTCTAGATCCTGTGTAGTTCACAATGATTGTTAACTATCACAGTGAGCATTTGGACTTTCCAAAAAACTGAACCTTCAGACAAGTTGCTGAAATATCAGTACTTTATTTACTTCCTCTTGGTCTAGTCATATGATATATTGTCTGATTTTGTTCACTTTTATCTCAAATGTATCTTGAACAGACTTTCAGTGGAAAATGTTCTCCAGGGCCTTTGGGGATTAATAATGACCACAACAAATATGATATTCATCTTCATTAGAAATTGCATAGCATACAAGAGCTTATTAAGCTGTGGCTTCTAAGCCTAGGCTCTAACTGCTCCAACTGGATAGACTGGTCCACCCAATGATATTGCAGTTAAAGACAAAAGTTATGTTGAAATTCAGAGATAGATTCAATGTGGCCACACTGGGAAAAGTCACTGTTTCAATGTCCGAGTACTGATGTAAATTCAGGGGTTAAATAAAGGAATAACTAGGTCAGAAAGTAGAGTCATGTGAAAATGAGCAGTGCCTGTGAAGAGGTAGTCATCCCTGTTATTGTCATACCTGTGGTATTGCAAGGAAGCCAGGAGAAATCTTTAGTGCTTTCCTTGCTTGAAGGGATTGATCTAGTTCCCACAAGATGCTCAGCTTTGCACACTGTTCAGTCTTATCAAAATGTATAACTTTTGTTTCCAGAGTGTGCCCAAATTGTTGTTCTTACTGCAATCCAAGGATACTGTATTTGGCCTTGACAAGACTTGTTAGACTGACACTCTTAAGATACTAGTATGAGTGTGGGCAGAGGTAGGCAGGGGACTCAAAGTAAAGGAAGCATACAAAAGAAAGGCTGAGATGCTATTCTTTTATCTTATGTTTAGTTGCCTTGAAGGTCAAAGTGAGGAGTCAATTGTTTTCAACAAAAACAGCCTGTGAGTGGCTCTATCATTTCTAAGTGTAAGGAGTGTACAGAACAACGGAGTCTCATAGGATTCTTATGCAGGTCTTTGTTTCCAGTAGAGAAGATGAAACAAAGACTGTCAGGGAGTTCCTTAGGCAAATCTTGCTTGATATCTTACCTTTTCCTATATGAGAATGCTAAAAATTATAAACCTATATTAGTTTTCAAAGTCGGATGATGAAAAAAATTTATAGCATATGGAGTTCACTAAGCAAAGGAGACCTTACTAAAGTATTGTGCCGGAGTGAATGACTACTGAAGTAGGGGAGAAAGATAAAGTTTAAATCACTTAAATAGTTGGGGGATTTATCAAAGTGTGTGTTCCCTAAGAGCTGGCTAATTAAATCTATAGATGTTAAGCTTCTGTCCTTTCACGGAGACTTAGAGAAATGGAAGGTCTTTCTTCTTTCCTTCATTTTTATTTGTTTTCTCTTTTCATTTCTTCCTTTCTTCTTTCTTCCTTAATGTTTAGGTTTCAAAATGGCTGTTTCAGACCTTGGGAAAGAATTCCTAGGTTATGAAAAAGGCAGTCTGGGAAAAAAATTGCTGCTCAAAAGATCAGAGACTGTATTTGTTTTGTTTTTTCTTTCTCTTTTAAAAAATTTGTATTAGTATTTGTTACAATTTATCTATCTATCTATTTATTTATTTATTTATTTATTTATTTATTTATTTATTTATTTATTTATTACCTTCTGTGCCCCTTCCCCAGTCCACTGATAAGGAAGGTCTCCTCCCTAACTATCTGACTCTAGCCTATCAGGTCTCATCAGGAATGTCTGAATCCTCTTTCTCTATGGGCTCCTAAGGCTACAAAGAATGTATGCTTTTCCCAGAAGTTACAATTCAAGAAAGTGTGACTAAGGTAGAATTAGGTTGTTCAGAGCATCAAGTAGAGAAATCCCACCTGACTGTGAATCCAGTCCTCAGAACAGCAGACCTCAGAATTAAAACGCACCCTGAGCACTTTGAGGGACATAACAGCAGAGCACTTGTGTAAAATGTACTCGCTGACAAGCACCTTCATGTGTCTGTTCATTTGTTTGCTTTTTGTTGTTGTTGTTCTAAATAAAGCTGGATGCGTTTTTCACTTTTATTAAAATCTATTAGGATTCTTGGCATTTTTTATCCCCAAAACTCAAGGAGTTCCTTAATATAGCTAGTGATTCCAGATCAGAAATACCTGATGCGTACAGATTAGGGGATGAGCTGTCCTGCATACACTTAACCTAGTTTAGGGTTAAATTTTATTCAAGAATAATCCTTTTAGATAGATGCTTGAATAGAAAGAGGATAAGAGGATTTCTTGTGTAAAACAGACTAGTATATCAAAGGATCTTCAATTTTAAATCCTTTAGTGATTTTGGCATGGATTTTCCGATACCACACAAAGGTAAATCTGTGGTAGGATATATTTTTATGATGAAGCATCACTCCTCATATAGCACAGAAGCCAGACTTAGAATTTAGTTGGTCTGTACGATTGGCATACTCTGCTCAACAGTGAAAATTCAGTCTTTCATTTCAAAGTTATCCCATTTAAAGATGTGTGAAAAGATGCATGAAGTTATCCTTCATTTGGAGATCTGAATTTGAGATCT
>NW_026596125.1:10849572-10859589 GCF_907164565.1 Psammomys obesus | reverse complement strand
AAGAAAGAAAGAAAGAAAGAAAGAAAGAAAGAAAGAAAGAAAGAAAGGAAGAAAGAAAGGAAGGAAGGAAGGAAGAAAGAAAGAAAGAAAGAAAGAAAGAAAGAAAGAAAGAAAGAAAGAAAGAAAGAAAAATGGAAAAACAAAACAATGGTAGAGCCAATATGTACAATGGTTTAACTTTTATAATAAGAAAAAACAGAAAAAAATTATATATATATACACACACACACACAATCATATTTACATAAATTACAGGAGGAATGAAAGGTATATAAAAACAGTCAACTCCATTGAAACTGATAAAAACTTTGTAGATGAGAGCTAGGAGAAAAATGAACATTTAGTTCATCTATTTTTTTCCTGAATTTTTAAATATATTACAGAGTCAATGTAGTAAATATTACACAAACCACTTATAGAACAAGAACAGTTATCAAGGCACTGAGATGTGGCCATAGTCTTAAACACATTTTGTCATTAAAGAAGACAGTAAGATTGACTTCCAGAGTGGTTGAACCAATTTACATTCCCACCAGCAATGGAGGAGGGTTCCCTTTTCTCCACAACCTCTCCAGCATGTGCTATCACTTGAGTTTTTCATCTTGGCCATTCTGATGGGTGTAAGGTGAAATCTCAAGGTCGTTTTGATTTGCATTTCCCTAATGGCTAATGAGGTTGAGCATTTCTTTAAGTGTTTCTCTGCCATTCGATGTTCCTCTTTCGAGAATTCTCTGTTTAGCTCTGTTCCCCATTTTTTAAGTGGATTACTTGGTTTGTTGCTTTTCTGCTTCTTTAGTTCTTTATATATACTGGATATTAGCCCTCTGTCAGATAAAGGGTTGGTGAAGATTCTTTCCCAATCTGTAGGCTGTCTATTTGTTTTGATGACAGTGTCTTTTGCTTTACAGAAGCTTTTCAGTTTCATGAGGTCCCATTTATTGATTGTTGCTCTTAGAGCCTGTGCTGTTGGTGTTCTGTTCAGGAAGTTGTCTCCTGTGCCAATGAGTTCTAGGCTGTTTCCCACTTTTTTTTCCAGCTGATTTACAGTATCTGGTTTTATGTTGAGGTCCTTGATCCACTTGGACTTTAGCGCTTTCTCAGACAACTAGGAGTAGTGCTACCTCAAGACCCAGCTATACCACTCCTAGGTATATACCCAAAATTTGCTCAAGTACACAACAAGGACATTTGTTCAACCATGTTCGTAGCAGCTTTATTTGTAATAGCCAGATCTTGGAAACAACACAGATGTCCATCAACGGAGGAATGGATACAGAAATTGTGGTATTTTTACACAATGGAATACTACTCAGCAATCAAAAAGGAGGAAATCATGAAATTTACAGGCAAGTGGTGGGATCTAGAAAAGATCATTCTGAGTGAAGTATCCCAGAAGGAGAAAGACAAACTGGGTATATACTCGCTTATATAGACCTACAAGACATGATAAACATAATGAAATCTACACACCTAAAGAAGATAATCAAGAAAGTGGACACAGGCGAAGGTGATTAATCCTCATTTAGAAAGACAAATGGGAAGTGCGTTGAACTTATGACAGGAGTCTACCACAAAAGGCATCTGAAAGACTCTACCTAGCAGTGTTTCAAAGCAGACACTAAGACTCATAACCAAACCCTCGGCAGAGTGCAGGGAATCATATGAAAGAAGGGAAGTTAGTATGATATGGAAAGGATAGGAGCTCTACAAGGACCAAATATATCTGGGCACAGGGTCTTTTCTGAGACTGACATTCAACCAAGGACCATCTATGGATATAACCTAGAACTTCTGCTCGGAAGTGGCCCGTGGTAGCTCAGTAACCAAGTAGTTTTCCAAAGTAAGGGGAACACGGACTATTTCTAACAGGATCTCATGGGCAGGCTGTTTGACACCCCCCCCCCCAGGGGAGGAGCAGTCTGTTAGGCCACAGAGGAGGACTTTGCAGCCAGCCCTGAAGATACCTGATAAAACAGGGTCAGATGAAAGGGGAGGAGGTCCTCCCCTATCAGGGGACTTGGAAAGGGGCAGGGAGGAGACCAGGGAGGGAGTGTGGGGTTGGGGAGGGAATGAGGGAGCGGGATACAGCTGGGACACAGAGTTAACAAAATGTAACTAAAAAGAAAAAAAAAAGTATAAAAGAAAAAAAAATAAATGTGTAGATGTAAAGGAACTCATAAAATTGAAATATATGCAGAGGTATGCAGGGATACATATGTATGTATGTACATGATTAAATATTTTAAAATGTAAAAAAAAAAGAAATATGAACCAATTGGATGTATCAACTACCTCAACTTTTTACACCACATGTTAGAAATGTCTTTCTGAATTTAATAAAAAATATAAAATGTTGAAAAAAAAAAAAAAGAAGACAGTAAGTTGAAGGGATCCATTAAGAATTTATGTTTTCTTGGATGTGATCATATTAACACATCTTCACCCTGGTGCCTTTGTGTTAAATGAATATCTTAATATTAGAAATAAATTATTTAAATATTTTCCTTTTTTTTTTTTAAGATGGAGTTTCTGTGCATGTGTGTGTAGCCCTGGCTATCTTGGAACTAGCTCTTTTGACCAAGCTGTCCTTGAACTCATAGAGATCCATCTGTATCGACCTCCTGAGTGCAGAGATTAAAGGAATGTGTCAGCACTTCCTCACCTGTTCTTGTTAATCATTCAAGAGTATAACCTTCATGCTATCTTTAACCTGAAGCAAATCTAGTTCAAAGTTAGAATAAATAACTGTAGTATAAAATACAAAGAAAACTCAAAGAAAGGTAAGCTGGAAATTCTCCACTCTCCTCTTCAGCCCTGGCCTCTAAATCACGAGTTCTTAAAATTCAACAGAAGAAGGCAAAACACGCAGTTACTAGTACAATAGCAATATCTTCCACAGAGGAAATGTGCTGATGAAGAAAATCCTTGCTGGACAACCATGTAGACAATGCGATTTTAAGGTCATGCAATTCCTGCAAATTCTTTCGGCTATATTAATCTAGAGTATGATAAAGAGTGAACACTTAAGAAGACTCATTATTCTGGCCTTTGGAAATGGTTGTTTCTGAAGGTTAGATCCCACACTTGAAGCCCTGGGATTGGGGTAGTCCAGAACATGAGAATGAGGGTTACTCCTGTACTGAAGATGCCTACAGAGCTACCATAGCTGTGTTGCAAGTGCAGGAGAGCCTGATAGCCACTTCTCTTCATGATAGTGCTGCCCTACTCATTTTGGTTTTACCATGCCAGAAACAAACAGAAAAAAGTTTCAGACTTGCTGTAATCATGAAACCATGTCATCTAACTTTATTTCATTCAATTAGCTGATGTATATCAACATCTGACTTAGGACATGTATTCTTTCTTAGGGCATGCCTATAACAGATAATTTAACAATGATATAATATGAAATAGATTCTATTGTTATCTTCATTTCAAATATATGGAAACTGAGAGTTGTGTAATAACATCTTGGCCAATCACATAAAAAAAAAAAAATTCAACTACAGCCTTGTCCTGTTCTCCCTGTCTAATTTGGAGAACAAAAAACAGATACTAATAATGACCTAGTGACAGAAATACAAGCTGTGGAGCTAGCTTACCCAAGTCCTTAACTCAGTCTCCAGAACATCATATAATTGTTTTAAAACATTGTACACGATGGCACTTGCTTATAATCCAAGTTCTAGAAAAGCAGGAATAGGTTGCTCACTGAGAAGCTGGTCTAGCTTAACTCATGAGTTTCAGGCCATGCCAGTAAAATACTCTGCCCTAAAACATAAGATGAACAGTCCAAGAAAGGGCTGCCAACATTGTCTTCAGAACCTCTTTTTAATCTTACACTCATCACCTGACAAAGACAGGAAACCTGGTTAAGACATTAGAATAGAGAGATTTGGGCAAGGTAGGGGCCCATTCACCTGATGCTCTGTGTCTCAGACCTTCTCTTTAAGCACCATGTTTAGAGGAGCTTTCTCCAAACCCTGACCAGGGATAGAGAAAAAGAACTGCTGGCATTCTTTACGCTCAGCCCCAGGGCTTTTTGCATTTCATTATCCACTCATTTATTTATTTAATCCATGTGATGTAAAAACAAATGGCCCTGACAGAATAACACTGGGTTCAAGGATTTTGAAGACCTATAGAATTCCAAAATGAGAACTGATCTTCACATAGTAAATGAAAATTTTCATTTTACCTTAATTTATTTTTGTCTAATAAGCATATTTATATACATACGATATACATGTATATCAATATTTTCAATACATGTAGTCATATATTCAGGCAGGAGGATTTTGTTAGTTATATATAATTAATGTTTATACATTAATAATACAACCTTTTAATTATATATAATAATGTAATTGTTAATTTTGTTTCTGCATATAGTTATTCCTAATATACCAGTGATGATCAACACATTTGCTAAAATAAAACCGTGGTATATTCCCCTCATTGAGAATGCTAGGACAATTATCTTTCATTTTAGTTCAGGCAGTACATCACTTAAAACTTCATAATGGAAATGTTTGCTTTAATTTTTGTTGCTTTTGAAATGAAAATATAATTGCATCATTTCCCTCTTTCCCCTTCTCTCCCTGACCATAAATACAGCTGTGCAATCCATATAACTGTAGGTTTATGTATATGATTTCAAGGGTGACTATCTTGTATTACATAACTAATTATTGTGCTCCATCCTGAAAATGATTAATTCTCCCACTCTCCACATTCCTGAATTGCCTGTAATTGTTTTCTTTAGGATTGGAGTCCTGTGGAAATTTCCCCTTCCTTGCTAATATGTCTATTGGTATTCAGCTCTTCATGAAAGCTATAACCATGAGGTCTCAACAACATGGCTGCCTACACTTGTTCACTTAAAAAACAAAACAAAACAACAAATTTAAGAAAAGGCTCCAAGTTGTTTTCAAAGGCAGAAGGTTAACTAGTGACGGCACACGGCTTTGCCTCCTAAGTGCCTTTTTTCCTGATTTGGTTGTTCTAACTTGGGCTTACTATGTGTTTCTTTCTGATGAAAACAGAATTTGTTTGTTTTTTTTAGGCTAACATGTCTCTGTTTTGAGGGTAAATATCTGGTCAAAATAGCAAGCTGCGTTCTCCAGGAGCCAACTGATGATGGATTTGTTTCGGAAATTGATTTGGCAGTAACTTTTCAAATCATCACCTGTGGGAATTTTTTTTTTTTTTTTTAAAGACTAGGAAAACTGAGTATGCATATAAACCCAGCAAGAGTCTTATTAGACTCTGCCAGGTACTTGGGCTTGTGGTCCTTCAGTGCTATCCATGATGGCTGACCTAGAGTCATCAGTCCCGGAATAAAGGTCATGATCATGGAAAAGGAATGATTTAGAGTGTGGCAGCTCCTCTCCTGCTGAGCGACTTTCTGCTGGTTCGATCTGTTCACAGTGTGGATATCAGCGGAGCAAAAAGATCTTCATGAAAGGGGAATCCAGGGACAAACTCTGTCCCAGTGAACTATAGTCACACACGCCTGAACACCTCTGTGCTGACTAAGGTGATTGTCATCTCATGGCAGTGCTTACAGGAGCTGCTCTCAGAGTGTCTGAAATAATGCCGAAAGCGGATTGCAGCAGAACGTGGCTAAGCCGAGGAGCACTCTAATGGGCCTGAGGATATAGGTGGTCAATAATGGTTAAATTTGTATTTAAACTGTATTAGGGTCCTTTGTTTCAGCTTCCTCCATCCTTGTAATTATGTCTCTCTTTTTAAAAAATAATATATATTTTTTATTAATTACAGTTTATTCACTTTATATCCCAGCTGTAGCTCCCTCCCTCGTCCTCACCCAATCCCACCCTTCCTCCCTCATCTCCTCCCATGCCCCTCCCACAGTCCACTGATAGGGGAGGTCCTCCTCCCCTTGCCTCTGACCCTAGCCTACCAGGTCTCATCAGGACTGGCTGCATTGTCTTCCTATGTGGCCTGGTAAGGCTGCCCTGCCCCCACCCACAGGGGGAGGTGATCAAAGAGCCAGCCACTGAGTTCATTTCAGAGACAGTCCCTGTTCCCCTTACTAGGTCACCCACTTGGAGACTGAGTTGCCATGGGCTACATATGAGCAGGGGTTCTAGGTTATCTCCATGCATGGTCCTTGGTTGGAGTATGGTCTCTTAATCATGTTAAAAGCAGAAAAGCTCTGTGATGCCCTTCCCACAGGGAGAGTACAAACATATTTCCTTCAGTCTGCTTCTTTCTATTTGGGAAGAAGGTGTTGTGTTGTTTGTTTTAAACACACACACACACACACACACACACACCTTAAAATACCAATAACACATATGAAAGTGGTTTATTATTAAACTGGTACTTTGTGGACTGATACTTCTTAAAGGAAGTTTCATCCTTTTTACATCAACTCTTTCCTGAGAAAAATTTCAATTTTCAGTTCACTTCAAGTAGACCTTGGGGTCTCAGATGACAAATAAGATAGATAGAAGATAGAAGAATCTATCTTATCCCAGACACATTACTGGTTAAGATATAGTTAAATTCTTTTTCATTTTATTAACTTTTTCTTTTCACTCATTCTGAACTACAACAACAAAATTGGTATTTGCACCACTAATTCCAAAAGTAGATCATCCTATTGCAACTTTTTGTTGGTTTTCTTTTGGATCCCTAAAGCAAGGTATCATCATGTACCTCAGGCTTGCTCACTACTCACTGTATAGTTCAAATTGGCCTCATACATATGGTAATTCTGTCTTGGTTTTCTGAATGCTGAGACTGCAGGCTAGCCCCACAGGGCCCAACTCTTGTTGCACTTACATTTAAAGATGAAGATACCATTTGTGTATGTAACTTACACAAATATTGTTCAGTCCTTGATGGAGTAGGCATTCAAATCATTCCTTCTAATACCAACTTTATAGCAGAGGGGTAAAAGGTCTGAGCTTCCTTCTTGATTTTGAAAACTCACCAATCTCTGAGCTTAAAAATTCACCAATCCCTGACCTTGAAATCCCACCAAACCCTGGACTCTTCCTATGCTCAGGACTTAAAATACCACCAATCCGCACCCTGAAAATTTCCACTCTGGAAACTTTTACCCACAAGAAATCCTATATGAGCTTGCCTCATGCTCATTTTTTTCCTGTGTCTTGACTGAGTAGAAACAGCCTCCTTCTTGTGTCTTTCCCAATAAATCTCTTGTGTGAGGTTTTTTTGTATCATGACTGCCAGGATACCTTTCCTTTCAGATGTGGAATGTTTGCACTGGGAAAACATTTTCCCCAGAGAAGCAGCACTTACACTGGGAAACCTTTCCCCTCAGAGCTGTAACACACATAGGAAACATGGTATTCTCTTAGTAACGAAGTAGACATTTTAAAATTAGCAACCTTGCAGAGAGAGCAGAATCTCCTTGTCTAAACTATTCCACTATCACAGGAAAAAGCTGACTCAGCCTACTGGGTTTGACAGCAACATACATGCTTACAGCAAGGTTCGGAGAATTCCAGCTTGGCAGTTCTATGACTGATTGATATTTGGCAAATATGAGGTGATA
Source organism: Psammomys obesus (assembly GCF_907164565.1). Taxonomy (NCBI): domain Eukaryota; kingdom Metazoa; phylum Chordata; class Mammalia; order Rodentia; family Muridae; genus Psammomys; species Psammomys obesus. The sequence goes on along the minus strand of NW_026596125.1, from coordinate 10,852,037 downwards.
AAACTTGATTGTGTCCAGAGGGTCAAACTGTAATTGTTTTACTCAACCTATTATAATGGACACCTGGGTAAACTGAAGGTATTCATGGTTAGCCGTTCCTAGGGGTGATGGTCAAATATTACTGGAGGTGAAAGATCAAAGCACATTTTGTTGTTTTTTTTCTCATTTTTGAAACCAGTTTATGCCCAGATCATTTACCATTTAGACATAGTTTGTTTGTTTGTTTGTTTCTTCAGGAATGGGGTTACACGGGCCTCACAGAGACTTGAAATCATGTCTAAGAAGAATCCAGGGCACAAAATACACTTGAGGTAAAAGGCACTGTGCCTTTTTTCCTAGAGCATCTCTCACAGATTTCCAAGGCATTTTCACCATGTGTCATTCTTTTAACCATGTTCCAACATTATATGATGGCTGTAGTAGTGGTAAATATTATAATTATTATTTAATTATTATGTATATATAAGAAAGCATATATGAAGTGATATTGTCATGCATATACTCATTATATCATAATATATGTTATTTTATTACTCCTCTTAAAGACAGAAATTCATTGTTAATGTTATTCTCATTTTAGGGAGAGTCAACTTTGTTTTAGAAGGCTTAAATGACCAGTCCATGGTTCTGTATATAAGGTATGTTTTCAGAACCAGATAAATGGACAAAAAAGCAACTGTGAACCTCAAATTTAGACTGAAATCACTTGAATCTTGCAATCAGAGAGTAGGAGGATTTCATGCTGGCCATTACAAACAGAAAGTGATAGTTTAGAATCATGTCTGGTCTGCTTTCAGTACTCAGCTGGTTCTGACGTTGAATTAGAAGTGAAGATATTACTTGACAATAGATTCTTATCTGTCTTTCTGTTTCTTTTCCCCCTCAGATTTTTCCTTGTAAGAATGATTGCCATTTTCCAAGTAGTGATTTTTTTCTCACAGCATTCAATTTTAGTTTCATTTTTTTTCTTTTCTGTTTCTCCCCTCCCCTTTCTTCTCCCCCTCTTTGCTTTTATTCTTGTTTTTGTTTTTAATTTGAAACTTCTACTCCATGTCCTAATAGGAGTGTAGTGGCCTTTGAAGGACTACATTTTAATGACATATTTGTTATAATAATGAGGTAATAATGAGATAATAAGAATCAGAGGCCTCATATTCCTCTGTTCGAATATGAATCTTATACAAAGCAGTGACAGTGAAGCCTCTTAGTTATGTGGCATTTCCTATACCTCTTGCCTGTGCTGCAACCTCACCAGATCGCACTCTCTAGGAAAATGTTTTAGGAGTTAATCAGACTCACTCTTCATATTGATAATTTAATGGGTGTATCTTTCAGGGAAATTGACATTAAGATAACCACACGTTATCTATAGTGACATCAACGATGATATTTTAATTAAAGATATACTTATTTAATGACAGAATTATAGACAAAAAGGCTTGTTCTTAATTTGCATAGGATGTGTAATACAAGATATTAAACTTTTACCATTCCAAAGTCTATTTGCTTTCTAATCTAAAAACAGTATTTATCACCCAAGTAGTGGAATCCATCTGAGTGGAAGGCACACATAGATTAGAATGTCCTCAGTCAGTGACACTGTCTACTATGCTTAAAACCACACCTCATTCCAAAGATAACATTTCTTTCTCATTCAACTCACACAGGTTAGCATTTACCTGACTCCAGAGGGTGCAGAGGACAAGGGGATTTATCAACTCTGGGTTTTGCAGAGGGATGCTAGTTCTGTAATTAATAGTCTCTGTTACAGAAACTGACTGGGCATCTTCTCTGGGTAGACGACACTTCCCTTCTTCAGTGAGAGTAGAAGAGGGACCAGATGTCCTTTGTGAGGACGGAGACCCCTTTTGTAGAATGTAGTGATTGCTGAAATTCTTCAAATATATCTCATGAAAAGATCCATTGTCACATCCAAAGTTCAAAATGTTGACCATCACAGTCACAGGAAACTTTTCACAGCTCCAAACTATTTGTAATGTATAGTTGGGGTGTAGTCCTTACCCCATTCAGAAGTGTCACAATTCATGACCTCATACTGCCTTCAGTAAATGAGATTTAATTCTGAATGTAATGAATAAGAATATTTGGGAACGGAAGACACCAAGGTAACAAGACCTTCTAGACACAGGAAGACTGGAGTGCATATGCACTCACAAAGACTGCAGCAGCATGCACAGGGTCCTCACAGATCCAAAACACATGGGGTTCCAGCAGCGAGAGAGGGGGAGCAGGCTCCCATCCCAAACCTAGAAGTTATCTCCAGTTGATAACCATGTGCAAAGAAAAAGTTAGGGTTTGTTTATTTGTTTTGTTTTTTGTTTATTGTGTTTTTTTTCTGATGGACACTGACCTAAAATGGAAACCACACTTAAAGGTAGGCTCCATGTCCATGTCTGATGGACGCTGACCTAAAATGGAAACCACAGTTAAAGGCAGGCTCCATG